>NC_073744.1:125568522-126168972 GCF_029784135.1 Toxorhynchites rutilus septentrionalis
CGGTGGAAATGGAAACTGCATCGGGTCCATAAACTGCACAAATTTTATTGGCAGCTTGAGATCCATTTTTGACTTTGTCATAGTAGTACTGTAAAATATGTCGGATTTTCTCTTTATTTTGCTCCATATTTGCGACACTATAACTCACGAACGACTTAACCAAACAAAACACTGTCAAGGACTATATTATAGCGCGCAAAAATACCTTTCCAACAAGCTATAGTATGACTCGATACAATGAATACAACTAGAACTACGCGCTTACAACGACACCTCGCGGAAATACCGCAGGACTTTTTTGACAGCCTAATATAAATTCTCAAATGCGGACTTTTGTCCAATTGTGGAGGCACAAGTTCGCAGCCTATGAGACAAACGATCGCAATTATTGAAATAAACTTTTGAGATAACTTGTATCAAAAATCAATGATTTATCATTAGTAGTGAAAAAATCATTAGTAGCGCGTGTAGGCATCATCTAAAAGGGAATGGGTGGTTGAATACTTGCTAGCTAGACTGATTTGTTGTAAATTTCGAAAAGGCATACGATGCATACTCATTAAGCTAGATCTCGTCCCTCTAGTTTTGTAACCTGGTTGTACCCACGCTGGACTTTAATGGCTTTCGCAAAAACACCAAATCTTTGGAGAAATCGTTTTGTCCAATGGTCTGCAATGGATGATCAGTTTTTCAGACTGCTCATTCTCGACTAGAGATGAAAAGGAATGTTGATTTTATTTTCACTCCGGATGATCGAATTTTCCGGATAATCGAATCATAAAAAAAATAAAAGGAAATCTCTCGGTAAACGTAAAATAACAATGATTTGCACTGACTTATTCGTATAATGCAGTATCTTACCCACAAATTGACTAGCGCCCCATAGGGAGGAGTAATGTTTTGAAATTCGAGAAAAAAAATCATTGCCTTGTTACAGCTCATGAACCAAAATATTATTCAAATGATCTAGTCCAAATACAAGCAAAAGCTTGGCACCCAAGAGCCAAGGAGAGTTCGATGAGATGGTTAAGCGAATCAACATTAGGGATGCTATGTTTTGGGTGGTCGAGGCTTGGGATGAGGTACCGACTGATTCCATTGTGAAGTCAAGGAAAATGTTGATATCCTGTTTTCGGCTGTAAAAGAACGCATGAACGCATGAACAGTGATTTTATGGTTTTCGGAAGACTCAAACTTTGGCGTCTTTACGACAATAGTAAGTAAAGTCTGAATGAGCTAAAATGTTGTATAGTATATCTTTTCGAGGTAATAAATATTTTTCAGGAAGTCCCATTCGTAAATTTGAGATGACCATTCTCGCTGGCACTCTAATGCACATCGTTGCTCATGAATTTATTTTCAAACCGAAATAAATAATAATTTGCAAGAAAAAAATTAAATTAAATTAAATCTATTGTGCGATAATATCGTAACATATGAAGATGCTAAATAGACATCTTTTGAGAACCCAATAAATCGAAGGACTATCCAAGCGGATTCAAAGATTTATCACTTATTTTGTATTCTTTGCAACAATCTCAACACTCCTACTCCAACTTTTCCTTTTCGTTACTACATCCGTGATTGTTCGAAAGATCATATTATATATGATGCACTGATGCTCATCCTAACTACATCCATGTTTCATTGAATTATCATATTAGGTATGTTTAAATATTAAATCGATGTATTCATTTAAATTTGGAATTTCCAACGTATATAAATCTACTGCAGATAATCGAAACTAGTTGTATTGACCAACCCCTTTTCCAGCCCTCTCCTCTATCTAGCTTCCTACAAATTTGTTCAAATAATCATATTTATAAAGTATATTAACAAATTATTCAAAATTTTCGATAAAAAAAAAATCAAAACCAAAATACTCCGGATGATCGAGTCTAAAATTCCGGATAATGGAGCCCCTGGATAATCGAGTCCGACCTGTACTTACTCTTTCTTAACTAATATTAAAATTATTTCAATATATTCCCAAAAAATCATAATTGTAACCTTTCAATATTCTTTCTGTTCAATATTCCTTGCAGAAAACGTGATACTCTATTAATATGCGTTCTTCGTCTTCACTCAGTTTTTAAAGTCATTTATCCTCTATAAAACAAAATTATTGATTGTCGGTCTGGGAGACCATTTGCGCGAGTATATTAGGGTTAAAAACAGGTTTAAAACGTTTTGTTGGGAGAAGTAATGGATACAATCTGGCACGTAACGTTATTTGATTGTGTGAAAAGTTCTTTCGGATTTACATTAGAACATCATTTCTTTTCTGAAGAAACATTCCGCAAAAACTGAAATATGTATATTCGGAAGATTACTGTATCGTATTTATTTTTCATCGATTGGTGAAACGCTATACTCCATGCGAAAACTGGTAAATATTGACCATCCGGATAACAGAACAATTCTTGCTATCAATTTCATATCACATCTGTGTGTATATTCGCATGCATCAGACTTTTTTATTCGATGTTTTCTTCTTTACGTTAGCCGTGTGGTCCTGTTTTTTGTCGTTAAAAGTTACCTGCTGGCGATTTTCCAATTTCCTTTAATGCTGCTATTCTTCGAAAACAAACTACTGTACCACAAGCATTTACAAAACATAACATATTTTATCGCATATACAATTAGCCCACATTAATCTAAAATATGTAATACACCTGATAAATTTTAAGAATAAGTAGGGGACATTCAAAAATAACTGATCGAATGAAAATCGCCGCTTTGTCCCTGCTTATAAATGTTTGTACGGTATGCATCACAATATACAGACATTTGCTGCATTGGCCCCTAAAACGCTTACTGTTGGTATGATAATCGTTCAAATGAGTGCAATCACGGGAAAATTATCGCTTGGCGATTCTTCTCTGTCTCATCCGCACACAAATCCGATCGATGGAGAGTGAATCATTGGTCGACAAAGCTGCTGTTCTTTCTACTTACGAGACAGAATGAACTTGTCCACCACATGTTTGGATTCGCTCACTCACTGAGTGGTATCGTATGATGCGAGACCAACACATTGATTGAAGAAGCTGTTTTCACATGCTGAAAAAAGTTGGATGCTTTCGTCGATTCTCTCGTCAATCACCAACATTGCATGCCACTATTCTAAAAGTGTCCTGGAGTAGTATGAGGCCAATTCTGTCCATTTTGTTCCAAAGGACATGAACCCGTCAAACTGTCCGGAGCTGCGCCCGGTGGAGCAGTACTGGGCCATAATGAAGCGGGAACTTCGGAAGAGCAAGAAGACAGTCAAAGACGAGAAGGACATGTTAAGAAAATGGAAAAAAAAACTGAGAAACTGGTACCGGCACTGTAAAGACTTTGAAAATGCGTTCAATTTTACATTCAAGGCTCCATCGATTAACTTTTCTTTTGATTTTTGAAGTAAATATATGTATAAAACTACCCCAAAATTTTGGTTTGATACTGAAACATTATAAGAAAATTGGCATGACATTTTCGGTGTCGCAATAATTTCGTGTTCGCCCTTTAATACAGAGGCTTCCACTGCACCTTGAAAGAAGACCCGATTCGATAATCCGATGATTCGATCCATGCATATTGGGATCTATTCGATTCTATTAATCGACCTTTGTGGACCAACCATTGAATCCTATTACTTTGTTCGCCTTGTTTTAGAGCCTAACTTTTGAACGGTCTGTCGAATGCACTTTCCTGAGTTCAAATTTTTTCAACCGAGTGCGCTCCCTGCTGTTGTTGGGGCCATTGTCGGAGGGCGTATCGAACACGGACAAAATGAAATATCGACAGAGCATCCGTGAATGATGTGACGAGGCCGATGTGTGTACGCTTGATGACGACGATGATTAAAAAGGCTTCCTCTGCCAGCCGTCTGTCCGGACCATCCGCATCCTTCAGCGCAGGAGAGACTGTGTGTAACGTATAGAAGAGAACGTAATTTGAAATTTAATAGTCCATTTATGTGCGTTGTTGGGCTGCTGCATTCAGTCAGTGTGGCAGTTAGCTTTATCATCAGGGAGCAATTGCCAACCTGTTGGTCAGCAACAAATCTGGCGTGATGTGTTTAGCACTGAAATGGCAACATTGTGTGGGTGTGGGGTTTGGTGGAAGGCGATTGAATCGGTTCTACTGGGTATGATCGTAATGACGATGACAGTGATGATGGGTGTTGGCCATTCTGCGTGTCAGCTTCCATATTGTAGAATTAAATCGGTGTTGTTAATTGAAAACCCTACATATACCATAGCGAATGTCATTTTGAGCCAATGAAAGTAATCGGAAGTGATGTGGGTTTTTTTTCTCGCAGTATTTCATAACCAACCGAGCCTAAAAAAAAGCTAAAGAAAATCGTGTGAATATTTTCCCAATAATTAACTGAGTTCAAACACACTTCGTTTCGATCTACAAAGGAGTTCATTCTCGCGTGACCATATATTGTGCTTGTATTAACGCCGCTTCCACCGGAAGACTGCCACACCCCTCTTGTGCTCTCGACAGCGCCGTCACAACCCAGTTACTTCTGTTCGGCTGGATGAAATAGTCGTTTGATGTGACCAACATAATTTTTCGGCAACCCATATGGTGAAAATTCGGTTCCGTTATGGTAAACTGATTTTAATTGCTCGCACCGAATTTTGCAGTTCGGTAGGGGAGGGTAGGGGTCGAATTAGTAAGTATCGGAACGTGTGTGGGAAATGATACAAAAAGGCACGCCTCAGTGAAGTGGGCGTAGGCTTTCTATTGTTTTTGAAGAAATTTTCGATGCCAATTGGGAGAAGGCACTCGTTGAAGCTTTATTTTTGTGTCGAGGGGTCCCAGTATGATTTCTAGTTAAATCTATGTGGAAATTCACTATGATTCGACATTTCTGTCAAAATTTTTGGTCATCGATCTGAATAAAAATATAGTTAAGATAGGAAAAATGGTATCATTATTGTCGTTTTAGGTATATCTGTGATTTATGGAAGGCACGTAACAGTACGTAAATAAACAGGGTTTTATTTTCTCGAAAAACTGTCGAGTTGGAAAAGTACAGCGGTTGGCATGAACAATATTTTCGCTCTTGAATACACCCAATTCACTAAATACAATTCTATTTCAATAGCGTTACACGTTAATAACATTTTTTGAAATTTTGAATTTGGGAGAATACTAGACGTACGATTCTCACATACTTTTAAATTTTCTCTTGCGCCGAATCTTACATTAGCAAGATCATTTGACGTAGACAGGAACAGGTGACAGTTCCGTACTGTAGGGTGAGTGCAAAAGAATCTCTCAACCAAACTTTTGGAGCATCTGGTGAGTTACTATGGTATATGTGTGTGACCTGGATGGAACACATATCTTTTTTCTATTGGCCAAAGCTGGCCGCTTTTGTGCAATTGCTTCATTTGAATCCACGTTTCGCCGTGGAGGAGCAGCTCATAGTGGACAATGCCGATTTCTATACAAGTCTTGCTTCAGCCTGCGAGTAGTAAACAACCTTCCTTAAAGTTAAGAGTTAATTTTCAAATATTCAAATCTCCCGGCTAGGGGAGTGTTGATTGCAATATTCTAATTGGACTTTTTTTAAGGGGACAGCCAAATGAAGCTCAACACATCTATGATACAATGAATAAGAAAAATAGATGCCAGATATGAATATATGTCTTAATTTTAAAGGCATGTGACTTACTGTGGCAATTCCTAATTTTGCGAATTGAAAAATATGTTTAGAACATTTAAAATTATGTGAAACATCCTTTGATCCCCACCGAAAAGTGACACTTTGTGTAGTCATCGATTGGAGGTTGGTTTTCTAGTATCTAAACATCATGTTGATGACGTTTTTGTGATGTGTGAAAACCTTTGAAGAAATCAAACTTGTGAGAAGGGGCAATATCTGCCTCATTTGGTCGTTGTTAAGTCAGAGGGAACCAAGGGAACCAAAATTTAATACCTCAAGTTAATGATTTCATAAGGTTAAGCATTTCATAAGCTACATACCACATTTATCAGATTTGGAAAATTACGCGTGCAGCAGGAATAACGCATCGAAATTGTTTAGATTGCTCAATGAAAACCCTTCATAGCACCATACTTCAAACTCGTTTTTCTCGAAATCATGAAAACGTCACAGGAAAATGTCTGGTCTGAATTAACACCGACTATTTCAACCAGCGAGCAGCTCAAGGCTAATGGCTCGCTTTAAGTTTTCTAAATTTACTTTCTTAAGGCCTCGAAATAGAGAGACGCAAACAAGTGAGGAAGATTCAATTTACATATATCTACACTAATACGATTTATGCAGAAAAAAGAAAGAGAAGTGCACGCAACCGAGATTAGCGCCTTTGCTGTGGTAAGCCGTCAGTTTCGTTCAATTCTCAAAGCGCAGTAAACAAACTAGTCCTAACAGGTTGTATCTTGAACACTGCACTCTAGATTTTTTGTTGCCGTCAGTTTATGGCTCTGTTTTGGTGCAATGTTGGACGCCTATTTGAGCTAGGTGGAGTTGGTGTGTTCCATTGCGTGTGCAATTCGTCTATAGCTAATGAGCTGGAAATATAGATGGTAAAGATAATGAAGTTTTCGAGCGTAGTATGCGAGCTAGCGGCGTTTCCTTCTTATTATTCGCCTATCATTGTCATTGATAGGCTCGAATCAACCCCACGTTGATCCCGATATTGATTTTCTACGCTGAAACTTCGATGTACTGAATAATGTTCTTCTCACCCCAGACATCAGTATTCTACGGAAAACTTGTCAAGGTACATAATATAACCTCCGCTTCATAGTAACAGAGTGCAAAAATCATCTGTCATTCGCTCACCGATATTATACACTTTTTGACAATTACTTCCAGAGCGTCTACTGCATTTCGTCTTCAGCATCAATCGCATACCTTCGACACGAACTCATCCGGTATATATCCACGGCATAACACCCCATTTTACCTCAAACATTTAGGAAAGTTTAAACGCAAGAATCAATTCCAATCCATTTATGTCAACATCTAGAAGGCGTTTGACGCTATGCTACAGAATCTCGCGATCGAATAATAAAACACATGGAATTTCATCTACACATTACTGAATGACTACAACGTGCTTAACCACTTATACTTCTACTCTAGTTGCGCTTGACTATCACATTCGGCGTGCTTCAAGTGAGCCTTCTCGTTCTTTCATATTTGTTCTCTTCATGAATGCAACTTTTCGCATACGATCTTGATTTTGTGATATCCACAATCCTGAACCTGTATGTCATTACAGGAAGATACCAGGGGTTAGACATCAATTGAATATAGGCTACCCAAAATCAAAATCAATATGGCGTCATTTGTTTACCAACATATCATTTGCGAGGATTGAAATCGTTGAAATCACGGAGATAGTAAAAATAGAGGAAAATGCGCTGCTTTATTTCTAACTGCATGAGCGATTTTCATAAAGGGTGTGTCACATCAAATTGCATCACGGAAAAAACGCTGTAGAAATTCGCCCAGTAGACCGATCCTTTTGAATATTTTAGACAGTAAAATAAAAACTATTGAACAACTTTTGGCATTTTCTTTTTATTCATACTTCGAGCCCAAGCCCGTATGCTCGCACCTTCCTCTTTACCCCGTCCATAAGGTTCTGTACAACGTCAGGTTGTAGTTTTTTTTGAACAGAAATCCATTTTCTCTTGAAGTCCGCCTCCGATTTGACAACTTTTGGGTTCTTCCGGAGGGCCTGCTTCATAATCGCCCAATATTTCTCTATGGGGCGAAGCTCCGGCGCGTTGGGCGGGTTCATTTCCTTTGGCACGAAGGTGACCCCGTTGGCTTCGTACCACTCCAACACGTCCTTTGAATAGTGGCACGAAGCGAGATCCGGCCAGAAGATGGTCGGGCCCTCGTGCTGCTTCAATAATGGTAGTAAGCGCTTCTGTAGGCACTCCTTAAGGTAAACCTGCCCGTTTAC
Source organism: Toxorhynchites rutilus septentrionalis (assembly GCF_029784135.1). Taxonomy (NCBI): domain Eukaryota; kingdom Metazoa; phylum Arthropoda; class Insecta; order Diptera; family Culicidae; genus Toxorhynchites; species Toxorhynchites rutilus. Next base: position 125,576,472 of record NC_073744.1, read on the forward strand.
CGTGCCGGTCATCACGAAGGGGGCGCTCCGCTTTCCGCAAGAGCAGATCGCTTGCCACACCATGTACTTTTTGGCAAACTTGGATAGTTTCTGCTTGCGAATCTCCTCCGGAACGCTGAATTTGTCCTCTGCGGAGAAGAACAACAGGCCCGGCAGCTGACGAAAGTCCGCTTTGACGTAGGTTTCGTCGTCCATTACCAGGCAATGCGGCTTCGTCAGCATTTCGGTGTACAGCTTCCGGGCTCGCGTCTTCCCCACCATGTTTTGCCTTTCGTCGCGGTTAGGAGCCTTCTGAACCTTGTATGTACGCAGGCCCTCCCGCTGCTTGGTCCGCTGGACGAATGAACTTGACAAATTCAACTTATTGGCGACATCCCGGACCGAACTTCTCGGATCACGTCTAAACTGTTTAACTACGCGCTTGTGATCTTTTTCACTGACGGAGCATCCATTTTTGCCGTTCTTCACCTTCCGGTCGATGGTTAGGTTCTCGAAGTATCGTTTTAGTACTCTGCTGACCGTGGATTGGACAATTCCCAGCATCTTACCGATGTCCCGATGTGACAACTCCGGATTCTCGGAATGAGTGCACAGGATTAATTCACGACGCTCTTTTTCGTTCGACGACATTTTTCCAAATTTACGAAAAATTGACAGTGAAACATGGCCAACGTGATCTATACACTCTTATCTGATTATAAGCGAAAGCTGAAGATATAATTCCTAAAAATTAAATTTCTACAGCGTTTTTTCCGTGATGCAATTTGATGTGACACACCCTTTATTTCGGTTTCACATGGAGGTGTTCACATTTAACATGGAGTTTAAAGATAGCCACTATTCGACTATATAACCGGACCGAGTTGTAAACAACAGCAATTGATAGAACCAAAATGTCAGTGAACCGCGGCAATATTGGGTACACTGGCAATAAGAGGGATTTGACGTTTTAGTCATACCCCTGGAAGATACAGGGCTTTTCAGATTAAACGCTCACGAAAAAAACAGGAAGTGGGTTATATCTATGGTATAACCGCAAGGGTGTCGTAGGACTATCGTTGATTTAGAGATCATTTGTTCGAAGTTGAATCTAAATCCATTCTGAATGAATGAATAAATGAATATTTGGGGGACTTCAAAAACGAGAGCGTTACGTTGGAGGCACAAGGTTTTATGCATCCAATATAGGATACGAAAAACCTTGTTCTGAAGAATAATCTTCAGAAGCTAACCTGCTAACTGTACTTGATTGACAAATCACAAACCCAAATGTATTATATGGATATTTTATGGATAGAAAACATTAAAATAAACTCTTTCGCTTGAATGTAATTTTCAATTCTAAGGGGAACTGGCAGATTATTTTCCAGCAACGATTAGATATTTCCACATTTTCCTCGATACTGGAAGCCCAACAGTGGTTAATACTAACTCGATACATTCAAATAAACTCTTTCACATGAATGTATTTTTGAATTCCCAGAGGAACTGGCAGATTATTTTCCAGCAATGATTAGATCTTTCCGGAACTTTCTCGATGCGGAATGGCATCCAATCGGAAAGAATTCTGCGCGTGTATGTGTCGATCCTTCGCCGTCCACCTCCTCCAGCACGTTAGGTAAAGATGTTGTCTTGTCGATGTCCTCACGAAAAATGAATGTTTCTCACCACCAGAATATCGCTTAAGTATGCTTTTTGTGTGTGATTGAATCGAGAGAAGGTGTGGTTTACGATGGCAATTTGGAAGGCAAACTAGAGGGGAATGAACTCTCTGAGCTCGGAACTTTCGGCGACTGAGCAATAATCGATTGCGGGCGCATACAATATTGGATACGGAAATATCCTACTGATGGGGAAGAATAATCTTCTGAAGCTATCCTGTTAATTGCGATTGATTGAAAAATCACAAAACCAAATGTATTTGGTCACAGTGTTATATGGATACAAAACATTCAAATAAACTCTTTCACATGAATGTATTTTTAAATTCCCAGAGGAACTGGCAGATTATTTTCAGTAACGATTAGATATTTTTACATTTTTCTCGATACTGGAAGCCCACCAGTGGTTAATACTAACTCGATAACCCCCTGTTAATAGTACTTGATTGAAAAATATTTCGTCACAGTGTTACATGGATAGAAAACATTCAAATAAACTCTTTCACATGAATGTATTTTTAAATTCCCAGAGGAACTGGCAGATTATTTTCCAGAAAAGATTAGATCTTTCCGGAACTTTCTCAATGCTGAATGGCATCCAAACGGAAAGAATTCCGCGCGTGTATGTGTGTGTAGCGATGTCTTCCCGGGGAACCGTTTATGGCATCACTCTCCTCCTGATGGATTCCCTTCTGGCCTAGGGTGCACAAACAGGCTCTTGGTGACACCGTTCATCCGCGCTTTCATGATAAACGAAGAGCTTCACCACAACAGCGACAACATGCTCCAATCGCTGTTCAATTAGAACTGAGTGGATTTCCGAGCGGCGCTCGCTTATATACCGATTGGTGATTTCAATAGCCTGTTTTGAAAGCAATTTTAAGACTATTGAAACAAGTTTTTGGATCAAAAAGTAACAAGTATAGAACGCGTAGACATTTTATCTTTCGAATGAAGTGTTTATCATACCATTTCGTTCAGTTGTTTAGGAGCTATTAACGCTCAAAATCTCGGTCTCCGGCGTAACGCTTTCGTTTTCGAAACTTTGATTTTACACCCCGGTATAGAAATGAAAGACGTAGTCCTACGTCAAAACAAGAAGTGGGTTATATTTGTGATATTACCGCAAGGTGAACGTAGGACTACCGTTGGCTCTGTAATCATTTGTTTGAAATTGCATCTGAATCAATTCTAAATGAATGAATGAATGAATATTTTGAAATATGCTGAATTTTTTTCTTGTTAGTGTGTGGTTTCATGAGTATAACTTGGACTTGTCATTAACATAAAATTCAACTCTTTCGAACTTGTTGGTGGTCCCGAAACGAACCGATGGAATTTGAGTGGCCTTGTAAAAGCAACTGAAGACGTTTGATACATGATTCATTTTTGTTTTCGTGAGAATAACACGAGATTTTTCATGATCATTCCATGCGCAGAATAGAAACTGAGGGCGCCACTTCACGGTGAAAACGAAATAAAGTCTATATAACCTTGCATAAAATTCGCCATTTACATTACATTTATATTTTGAAGAATGACTTGGTATAAAGGGTGTGTTACATCAAATTGCATCACGGAAAAAACGCTGTAGAAATTCTCCCAGTAGACCGACCCTTTTGAAAATTTTAGACAGTAAAATAAAAACTATTAAACAACTTTTGGCATTTTCTTTTTATTCATACTTCGAGCCCAAGCCCGTATGCTCGTACCTTCCTCTCTACCCCGTCCATAAGGTTCTGTACAACTTCAGGTTGTAGTTTTTTTTAACAAAAATCCATTTTCTCTTGAAGTCCGCCTCCGATTTGACAACTTTTGGGTTCTTCCGGAGGGCCTGCTTCATAATCGCCCAATATTTCTCTATTGGGCGAAGCTCCGGCGCGTTGGGCGGGTTCATTTCCTTTGGCACGAAGGTGACCCCGTTGGCTTCGTACCACTCCAACACGTCCTTTGAATAGTGGCACGAAGCAAGATCCGGCCAGAAGATGGTCGGGCCCTCGTGCTGCTTCAATAGTGGTAGTAAGCGCTTCTGTAGGTACTCCTTAAGGTAAACCTGCCCGTTTACCGTGCCGGTCATCACGAAGGGGGCGCTCCGCTTTCCGCAAGAGCAGATCGCTTGCCACACCATGTACTTTTTGGCAAACTTGGATAGTTTCTGCTTGCGAATCTCCTCCGGAACGCTGAATTTGTCCTCTGCGGAGAAGAACAACAGGCCCGGCAGCTGACGAAAGTCCTCTTTGACGTAGGTTTCGTCGTCCATTGCCAGGCAATACGGCTTCGTCAGCATTTCAGTGTACAGCTTCCGGGCTCGCGTCTTCCCCACCATGTTTTGCCTTTCGTCGCGGTTAGGAGCCTTCTGAACCTTGTAAGTACGCAGGCCCTCCCGCTGCTTGGTCCGCTGGACGAATGAACTTGACATATTCAGCTTATTGGCGACATCCCGGACCGAACTTCTCGGATCACTTCTAAACTGCTTAACTACGCGCTTGTGATCTTTTTCACTGACGGAGCATCAATTTTTGCCGTTCTTCACCTTCCGGTCGATGGTTAGGTTCTCGAAGTATCGTTTTAGTACCCTGCTGACCGTGGATTGGACGATTCCCAGCAACTTACCGATGTCCCGATGTGACAACTCCGGATTCTCGAAATGAGTGTACAGGATTAATTCACGACGCTCTTTTTCGTTCGACGACATTTTTCCAAATTTACAAAAAAGTTGACAGTGAATCATGGACAACGTGATCTATACACTCTTATCTGATTTTAAAGCGAAAGCTGAAGATATAATTCCTAAAAATTAAATTTCTACAGCGTTTTTTCCGTGATGCAATTTGATGTGACACACCCTTTAAGTGTTGTAACTTAATTTGTTTTCAACTAGATAAACGAGTAAAAGTACTCACGCCTTGCATGTGTCCGCTATGGTTTCCCAAACACTAATGCAAGCGAGCAAAAGAAGTCGCAGCTTGCATGTATTCGCTATGACGGTTTCTCCAGGTGCCTAGATTTTGCGTCCGTGTTCGGGAACACATGGCGATCACCAATCATCATCAATGAGCGATGATGATTTAAATAGCTTGCTTTCAAAACAATTTTTGAGCTATTGAAACGATTTTTTGGACCAATAAGTGACAATTATATAACTCGTTGACATTTTATCTTTCGGATGAAGTGATTATTATACCGCTCCATTCAGCCGGTAAAGAGGTATTAACGTGCAAAACCTTGCATTCCAGCGTCACTCTCTCGTTTTCGAAACTTTGAACTTACACCCCGGTACAGAAATGAAAGACGTAGTCCTACGTCAAAAAAAAACCAATAGCTCCTTATGATTTTGATTGACGTAGGACTACGTCTTACATTAAGGGTGCCAAATCAGAAAACTATTTTTGCTGCGAACGGATTTGAACGATTTGCATACCAATCGAAATCTATTTTTTTAAAGAATTGTTTTATATGCAATACATTACAATCCCATAGTCTGTATATGGTTTATATTGATGAAAATCAGAAACATTCCAATTTCCCCATATATTTGCTCTGTCCATTTGTGTGATTTCCCGAACAGAGCTGTCAATAACAGGCATATAATGCAGCCGCTAGAATAGAAACCGGAGACGAATGAATCACTAGATTTAAAGTCTCATCAAACAAAGGAAAATAAGAAGAAGAAGAAGAATAGAAACACTGAAGGGGAATAGCGAATAGAGAATATTTGCGAAGTAAACTCCACCCTTGCATAGTAAGTAAGTTTTCGTTGCGCAAAACATAGAACTTGATCATTTCCTGTACATGTAATTAACATACCTTTGATACTTTTTGTTGCCATTCGTATTTGCTCTCATGCGCATCGGCTCTGTTCTGATGCAACAAGATCCTAGTTTCGTTGACGGTTTTGACCAAGAGTCGAGAAACGATTTTTCATAAACGGTCATTCTCGCGATGTTTCATTTTTATCGCTGCAACTGAGTGCATCTGTTAGACCCCTTTCGTTGTTTCTATTCTAGCGGCTGCATAAGTTGCCCATTATTGACAGATCTGTTCGGGAAAGCACACAAATGAACGGAACAAATCGTTACGATCGTTACGTAACAAAATTCCATTTTTATTCCTAAATAAATTCACTGACCCCTATACGAGGTCTGTTCAAAAAGTATCGCGACAGTAGAATTTACACGAGTTACGTATATTCGATTCTAGTTTCTTTTTGTGGCATTATGTTGGTACTCATGTCTCTCACTTATGCTGACAAGTACGACTGTTTCGAATGTTAAGTTAGTTATTGACAACTGTTTTGGTTCATCTTCGATTTCTGCTTCAGGTAACGCGTTCGCTGATGTTTCTCCGTGTTTTTTTAGCTCAAACTTACTCTCATCGGTCCAAACAATCTTCTTCCAAATGTCAGTTAGGAGGTTTTCGTAGCTTAATTGGTTGCGTGTCCGCTACTAAGCGAACGACCATGAGCTCAGAATTCAGAGCCCTCAAATGAACATCTTTATGTATTATTCCAGCTACTACGTCCACGCAACAATCATCATGTGACGGTAATCCCAGCCCCTTACCGCTCACATAACTTGCTGCTGCATCGGTAATTGATACTATTAACAACACATCAATGGAAGCCTCACATCAACAGTCCCGCTGTGAACAGTCCAACTGTGAACATTCGAACATTAGAAATATTGTTACGCCGAAAAAAAGCGATATATGTGGGAATACTCTTACGCCTAGAAATGGCTACAGTGTAATATAGAACAAAAATTATCATAAGATAAAAATGTACACGAATAAATTCGGCTCTGTTACAGCTGAATTGCTAAATGAGCCTAATAAAAAAAAACAGATGGGATAAAAAAAGACAGTTGGGCGATAAGCACATTTTTTGCGAAATGTAGGCGCATTCTGATATCGGCATTCCGTAGTAATGGATCAGCTCTGTAGACCTGATTCACGAAATCGTATCAAGCTTTTTCATGGATTTTAGAAATCGCTCCGATCGAAATACCATTTTTTTTCTGCGATCTTACGGTAGCTCACATTCGGTTTCACTTTGGAAACAATAATTTTCCGAATTTCCACCGAATTTTGTCCCATCGCTCAAGTATCAAATAGATATACTTGATATCATTTAATATTTACATAGTTCCGAAAACGAAGCTTGACAAACGAACAACACAATGTTTTGGCAAATATTTCGACGAAACTGAATGAACCAACATTGTTTACTTTTGACGTAGGACTACGTCTAACCGGAAGATATAGGGGGTGAATTGGAAATCTAGGCACTGAACAAGTAGGAAAAAATGCAAGATTTGGAACGCTTATAACTCGAGCATTTCTCAATAGAACGCAAAGGTTTTTGCATCAATTGATGGAAAATATATCTACGCATCTATCATAACGAATAACATTTCATTTTTCTTTAGATAAATAATTGAATAATTGTGAAATATCAAGCATTGTCAAAATGCACTATGTGCCCATTTTTGATTGGTCCATTTTGTGCTCCTCAAATCGTACCGACCAAAACGGGCAACCAGAGCAGCAGCGAAATAGAATGAAGCACGATTGGAAAGGAAAAAGAAAAAAATGAACGAAACATTGGTCGCAGTCTCACACATGCGTAATTCTCGAGCCAGCCAGTCAGCTTAAAAATCCCCGCTCCGCTGCCGTAACGATCATTCTCATTCAAACCGTACACCACATTGGTTCGCATCACAACACATCAACAAACCAACAAAAAACATGGTAAAGGAGGAAAAGTGAAGGGAAAGGCAAAATCCCGCTCGAACCGTATTGATCTGGAGCTCCCCGCAAGGGTAGCTAGGCCGAGTGCGTTAGTACCAGTGCACCAGTCCACCTAGCCGGCGTTATATAGTTTCGAAGTGATCGAGTTGGCTGGTAAAGCTGCTCGCGACGATAAGAAAAACCGCATTCAGAACAAAACACATTCAGTTCGGTGGACATCAAGACAACAACAGGCAGTTGCAGCGAGTGGCGAATGGCAAACGCAATCGCAAAACGGCAGCAGGTAGCAGAAGAACAAAGTTTGTTCTTTATACAAACTGCTTTGGTGGCAAATCCAGAACAAGGCGGCATGGAGGGCGTTCGAAATGTTTTTCGCTCCCTTTTAACGCTTATTCGTTCGTCTCGTTGGACTCGCCCCTCTGGCTGAGTCTGCCGATTTGTCTCTATCCTGTGAGTGTGTACCGCTAGAGTATAAAACACGCGGACCTCAAAAAAATATCTTATTTTCTTTCAAACCGTAAACCCGTGTGGTTCTACGGCATCGGCATCGTGGACGTAACAAAGGAGGACAAGTTAAGGGAAAGGCAAAGTGTCACTCGAACCGTGCAGGTCTCCAGTTCGCTGTTGGTCGCATTCACTGATTGCTCCGCAAGGGTAACTAGGCCGAACGGATTGGTGCCGGAGCACCAGTATACCTAACAGGGATTATAGAATTTCGGCCGTCGGAGTGCTCGAGTTGGCTTGACAAGCTGTTCACGACAATCAGAAAACCCGCATCAAGAACAGAGCAGCTTCGGTTCGGCGCTCATCAAGGCAACAATTAGTTTCAGTGAGTGGCAAAGTGCTTCTCCGGCACGTCGCATTAAATGTAATTTACTGAACAATATGTCACAAGCTGGATGGGAAGAAATTTTCCAACTGTGAAAGCTGTGGCGAGTGGCAAATGCAATAGCTAAACAGGAAGGTTTAACCGAACAAGATGGGAATATCGAGTGATAACAAAAACACAACACCAAAGGTTCTTTTCAGAACCATCAACATATTCATAAAGAGTAAACAGTAAACTAGTCCATTTTTCAGGTAGATAGGTAGGTATTCACGTAGGAGAAGAAAATAAAACAATATATTTAAAATATATATTTAACAAAAGCTGTCCCCTTTGTATAGTCCTACGTCACTCCGGTTATGTCCCCGACATTACCCACCCGTCTTTTTATTTTCCGACAGCAAACCGACAGAGCTTCAGACGAAATTTGCAATCGCGTGAATATGCGAGCATGAGCAATACAGTTGCATTTGCTGCATTCAGGTATCCTGACTAGATTATGTACGGACGATTAAATCACCTACTTTTTTGTTCATATTTGAATAATCCTTACTAGTAGCAAAAGATACCAGTTGTTTACTTTTTTTTATTTCCAGTACAGTAGCTCATTCAATCACAACGGATTCCTGCATAATGTATCTGCAAAACACAATAGTGCGGCGTGGAACTCCCATCGAGATCACAAATTTGTGTGGAACCAACCTGTAAGTTAAGTCGATGCAAGTTAAGATTTTATAAAATCTTCAGGAAAGGTAGAGCGCCTAATGAAACACGACCTTAAATAACGCGCTCAAGAATGACCTTGTTATTATATCAATTCGCGCCCCTTGACCTGCGTACTAGTTACCGACGAAGCAGCTCACCGGAACTTACTCCTAACAGTTTTTGCTGGGACCCACATATGTGTCAACACTTTTAGTACTCCAGGATGACAGCGGCCTTAACTCTTCGAAATGCCTGCAACTCATCACAAATGTTGGCAAATACTTTTCGATGTAAATGGCTCTCTTTGCAATAAGCAGGAAAAATAAATGCTCTACGGTCGTTCGTCATAATTGAGAGCCAAAGATTCCCAGCAGAAAAACGGTCATATTTAAACATTAATTTGCTTACACTCTGTCCAACTTCTATAAGACCAGGTGATGATCCTGCTGCTTTGTGTCATTGTAATCAAACAATGCTTCAAGATCAGAGCGTAAACGAATGTTTTTGTATTTTTCAAGTGTCAAGTTTCTATAAGGTTACACTTTTCGTTGTTTTAGTTGTTTTGATCAATAAATCTGGAAAATTCCGAAGGGAAAAGTGCTCACGGAGAGAGAAGAAAGACAAATCGATGCATTTCACCAAGCAAATATTGGTATCAGAGAAATTGCTCGTCGGATTGGACGATTCCATCAAGTAGTGCTCAATTATTTTGCGAATCCTCAAGGATACGGTAAGAAGCAGAGAGCTCCACGTAAATCGATCTCTCTGACCGGGATAAGCAGGAAATAGCTAAAACAGCCTCGAATTCCTTAAAATCGCTTATGACAATAAAGCAATATTTCAATTTAAATGTTACTCGGTTGACAATCAACACATGAAGAGGGCTTAAAAAGATAAAGCTCCTCATCTTACACCATCTCACATCGGAAGACGTCTGAGTTTTGCCAAAGCTCACAGGAACCGACAGTGGGACATGGTATGTTGTGATAAAAAATGTTTCCAAAAAAATACATTTTGCCATATCGAAAAGTTCTTCAATGTATCGGTTATCTTTACTGACTAAAATAAGTTAAATTTGTATGGATCTAATGGTTTCAACGGATACTGGCGTGATTTACGGAAGAAGGAACAGTATTTTTCAACCAGGAATTTTGGTGGAGACGGAAAGCTCAAGATAGCTTTCACATCATTCAAGGATTACATACATGCTCTGGAAACTCTCTCTCCATGCCATTTTTGCGTGGATATCGTCAGGAAAAATTCACATTCCAGCAAAACAATGCTACTATTCATACCTGCAAGGATACTAATCAATAGATTGAGGACCAAAAACTTATTTTTGACACGATTCATTAAGAGTTTTCAAACGCATATTACTCAAAATCGTTATTGTGACATATGTTCTGTTATACACCACTAGACAGGGAATTTATCCAGCATTTTTTTTTTGCTTAAGACATGAACAGTGAATAAAGTAAAAATAAGTTAACAATTTGACGTTTAACTCTTTGTGGTCGTTTGTCTGCTCTCAGCCACCATAGCAAAAAACCATGCTAATCTTATATTTTACGCTACCAAGTATCAGTTTATGCTTTTCCTAAACGAAGCATGATGTCTAATGAACCTGTTCACGAATCAATACAGCGCTCCTACGAGTAATAGATAACGGTACTAAGTATCAAACAAAGTGGTCACCCACACAATATAACGCACAGTGCGTTGAATGCATTAAAATGTGGGACAAAAAATCATAACAGCAGAATTTAGCCATTGTAACACTTTGGTGTGATGGAAAAGATTGTTTATAAATATTAGAACTACTGTTTGCATGAATGTCTCATGTTATTTGAATAATCGTATAAGTGTCTCAAGCGACAAAATCTTTGTTCATCTAAAGTGAAAACTTTTGATCATTTCGGATAAGCTGAAATCATTATTTCAGCTACTAGTTAATCAACTGGTTTGAATTATGTTGACGTAGTTGTTTTTAAAGAGCAGAATAATTGTTTGCATAAGTGTCTTATATCATCAGAATTATCTGTAAAATAAACAAAAAAAAAATTAAAACAAAAAATTGTTGTTAAAATTGAAAAGTGCTGATCGCACATTGCTGGCATAAATTAAATATTTATTGCATTAATAGCAAAAGTGTCTCGTATTCAACGGATAACAAAAATAGAATTATGTAATTATTATACTTCATATGATTCACTCTTAGAGACTATTTCGAAGGGTTTCGCACAAAATAAATAAAAAATGTTTATTTTTCATAATCTTGCATGTAATACTGATTTTTCAAGGGAAAATAATTCCGACCAGTACGATACCCATGCCCAAAATTAATACGACAGCAAAGGGTTAAAATGGGTATGTTATTTCGATTCTACTAACCACTCGTTTTCTCCCACAACTCAACGAGCAATCTTTTTGCCTACAATTCGGCGTTAGCTCACAATGTGATTAGATATGTATTATGAATTATTTTCAATTTGCCTATAATAGGCATTTATCAGTTGGCAGAATCAATGGAGGGATGATCTAGGAATGGTCTCGAAGATGATACAGGATGGTTTCACTCTATTCTCCCCAAAAATTTGACGGGAGCTTGGCCCAAAAGGTTAAACGTTGACATAGGTTTTATTAGATTGAAGTTTTTAGGTTGTTGTGCAATCAATTCGTTCTCAATTCACGTTTTATCGTGTACGTCTTGCTACTAACAATTTATGTAATTGTGGTCCAGGAAATCATTATATCGAACATTTTGTTTGGTTATGTAAAAATGCTATTAGTTAATTCAAAAAAGAAGATCGAAAGGATATTTTTCAGGGCTTCATTTGATGTATCAAAAGAGTAAAAATACAGATTTTGAACAACGAAAAAACTCAGATCAAATGCAATTACTATACAATCATAGTCCTATGTCAAAATCCCGTCCGTGCCCCTAAGCCCAGACCCATCATTTTTTTTTGACGTAGGACTACGCCTTTCAATGCGAGCATGAGCAATACAGTTGCATTTGCTGCATTCAGGTATCCTGACTAGATTATGTACGGACGATTAAATCACCTACTTTTTTGTTCATATTTGAATAATCCTTACTAGTAGCAAAAGATACCAGTTGTTTACTTTTTTTTATTTCCAGTACAGTAGCTCATTCAATCACAACGGATTCCTGCATAATGTATCTGCAAAACACAATAGTGCGGCGTGGAACTCCCATCGAGATCACAAATTTGTGTGGAACCAACCTGTAAGTTAAGTCGATGCAAGTTAAGATTTTATAAAATCTTCAGGAAAGGTAGAGCGCCTAATGAAACACGACCTTAAATAACGCGCTCAAGAATGACCTTGTTATTATATCAATTCGCGCCCCTTGACCTGCGTACTAGTTACCGACGAAGCAGCTCACCGGAACTTACTCCTAACAGTTTTTGCTGGGACCCACATATGTGTCAACACTTTTAGTACTCCAGGATGACAGCGGCCTTAACTCTTCGAAATGCCTGCAACTCATCACAAATGTTGGCAAATACTTTTCGATGTAAATGGCTCTCTTTGCAATAAGCAGGAAAAATAAATGCTCTACGGTCGTTCGTCATAATTGAGAGCCAAAGATTCCCAGCAGAAAAACGGTCATATTTAAACATTAATTTGCTTACACTCTGTCCAACTTCTATAAGACCAGGTGATGATCCTGCTGCTTTGTGTCATTGTAATCAAACAATGCTTCAAGATCAGAGCGTAAACGAATGTTTTTGTATTTTTCAAGTGTCAAGTTTCTATAAGGTTACACTTTTCGTTGTTTTAGTTGTTTTGATCAATAAATCTGGAAAATTCCGAAGGGAAAAGTGCTCACGGAGAGAGAAGAAAGACAAATCGATGCATTTCACCAAGCAAATATTGGTATCAGAGAAATTGCTCGTCGGATTGGACGATTCCATCAAGTAGTGCTCAATTATTTTGCGAATCCTCAAGGATACGGTAAGAAGCAGAGAGCTCCACGTAAATCGATCTCTCTGACCGGGATAAGCAGGAAATAGCTAAAACAGCCTCGAATTCCTTAAAATCGCTTATGACAATAAAGCAATATTTCAATTTAAATGTTACTCGGTTGACAATCAACACATGAAGAGGGCTTAAAAAGATAAAGCTCCTCATCTTACACCATCTCACATCGGAAGACGTCTGAGTTTTGCCAAAGCTCACAGGAACCGACAGTGGGACATGGTATGTTGTGATAAAAAATGTTTCCAAAAAAATACATTTTGCCATATCGAAAAGTTCTTCAATGTATCGGTTATCTTTACTGACTAAAATAAGTTAAATTTGTATGGATCTAATGGTTTCAACGGATACTGGCGTGATTTACGGAAGAAGGAACAGTATTTTTCAACCAGGAATTTTGGTGGAGACGGAAAGCTCAAGATAGCTTTCACATCATTCAAGGATTACATACATGCTCTGGAAACTCTCTCTCCATGCCATTTTTGCGTGGATATCGTCAGGAAAAATTCACATTCCAGCAAAACAATGCTACTATTCATACCTGCAAGGATACTAATCAATAGATTGAGGACCAAAAACTTATTTTTGACACGATTCATTAAGAGTTTTCAAACGCATATTACTCAAAATCGTTATTGTGACATATGTTCTGTTATACACCACTAGACAGGGAATTTATCCAGCATTTTTTTTTTGCTTAAGACATGAACAGTGAATAAAGTAAAAATAAGTTAACAATTTGACGTTTAACTCTTTGTGGTCGTTTGTCTGCTCTCAGCCACCATAGCAAAAAACCATGCTAATCTTATATTTTACGCTACCAAGTATCAGTTTATGCTTTTCCTAAACGAAGCATGATGTCTAATGAACCTGTTCACGAATCAATACAGCGCTCCTACGAGTAATAGATAACGGTACTAAGTATCAAACAAAGTGGTCACCCACACAATATAACGCACAGTGCGTTGAATGCATTAAAATGTGGGACAAAAAATCATAACAGCAGAATTTAGCCATTGTAACACTTTGGTGTGATGGAAAAGATTGTTTATAAATATTAGAACTACTGTTTGCATGAATGTCTCATGTTATTTGAATAATCGTATAAGTGTCTCAAGCGACAAAATCTTTGTTCATCTAAAGTGAAAACTTTTGATCATTTCGGATAAGCTGAAATCATTATTTCAGCTACTAGTTAATCAACTGGTTTGAATTATGTTGACGTAGTTGTTTTTAAAGAGCAGAATAATTGTTTGCATAAGTGTCTTATATCATCAGAATTATCTGTAAAATAAACAAAAAAAAAATTAAAACAAAAAATTGTTGTTAAAATTGAAAAGTGCTGATCGCACATTGCTGGCATAAATTAAATATTTATTGCATTAATAGCAAAAGTGTCTCGTATTCAACGGATAACAAAAATAGAATTATGTAATTATTATACTTCATATGATTCACTCTTAGAGACTATTTCGAAGGGTTTCGCACAAAATAAATAAAAAATGTTTATTTTTCATAATCTTGCATGTAATACTGATTTTTCAAGGGAAAATAATTCCGACCAGTACGATACCCATGCCCAAAATTAATACGACAGCAAAGGGTTAAAATGGGTATGTTATTTCGATTCTACTAACCACTCGTTTTCTCCCACAACTCAACGAGCAATCTTTTTGCCTACAATTCGGCGTTAGCTCACAATGTGATTAGATATGTATTATGAATTATTTTCAATTTGCCTATAATAGGCATTTATCAGTTGGCAGAATCAATGGAGGGATGATCTAGGAATGGTCTCGAAGATGATACAGGATGGTTTCACTCTATTCTCCCCAAAAATTTGACGGGAGCTTGGCCCAAAAGGTTAAACGTTGACATAGGTTTTATTAGATTGAAGTTTTTAGGTTGTTGTGCAATCAATTCGTTCTCAATTCACGTTTTATCGTGTACGTCTTGCTACTAACAATTTATGTAATTGTGGTCCAGGAAATCATTATATCGAACATTTTGTTTGGTTATGTAAAAATGCTATTAGTTAATTCAAAAAAGAAGATCGAAAGGATATTTTTCAGGGCTTCATTTGATGTATCAAAAGAGTAAAAATACAGATTTTGAACAACGAAAAAACTCAGATCAAATGCAATTACTATACAATCATAGTCCTATGTCAAAATCCCGTCCGTGCCCCTAAGCCCAGACCCATCATTTTTTTTTGACGTAGGACTACGCCTTTCAATTCTATATTGGGGTGTAAAATCAAAGTTTCGAAAACGAAAGCGTTACGCCGGAGAACGAGATTTCGAGCGTTAACAGCTCCTAAACAACTGAACAAAATGGTATGATAAACACTTTATTTGAAAGATAAAATGTCTACGCGTTATATACTTGTTACTTTTTCATCCAAAAACTTGTTTCAATAGCCTCTAAGGCTGCTTTCAAAACAGGCAAAACAGGCGAAATCACCAAACGGTATATAAGCGAACACCGCTCGGAAATCCACTCAGTTATAAATGAACAGCGATTGGAGCATGTTGTCGCTGTTGTGGCGAAGATAACTTCGTTCATCATGAAAGTGTTGATGAACGGTGTCACCAATGGCATGTTTGTGCACCTTAGGCCTGAAGGAAATCCATCGGGAGAAGGGTGATGAAAGGTGAGTGATGTGATGAATGAATGTGAGTGATGAAAAGGCGACCAAGAGAGTACCAGCATCGAATATTGGTTCCGTTTGATGCATCGGAGCAGCCGCCACACACACATATACGCGCGCAACTCTTTTTGTTTGGTGGTTATCGAGTTAGCATTCACCACTGGCGGGCATCGGGCATTGGGAAGAATACGGAAAGATGTCATCGTTGCTTGAAAATTACATTCAAGCGAAAGAGTTTATTTTAATGTTTTCTATTCATACACATACACACATACACTGCGATGTAATAATAATTGCCTTAATCCATTCAGCACTATCATAACCATAGGGCACTCTTTTATGTTCACACTGTTTTGACAGCTAGTTAGATATTTCATGCCAGTCAACTATGTTACAATGTCATTGATATGCAAAATAAAACGATTGTAGTAGATCCATGTTACTGCTGACGACAAGCACGAGTAATTATTGAGAAAACATTACATGGTGTCAGAAGTGGGATAACGGTGTCCTTTCGTCGGGAAATATTAGAGTCGTTCCGGTGAGACGTGTTGTCGCCGAAA
Organism: Toxorhynchites rutilus septentrionalis; assembly: GCF_029784135.1. Lineage (NCBI taxonomy): Eukaryota > Metazoa > Arthropoda > Insecta > Diptera > Culicidae > Toxorhynchites > Toxorhynchites rutilus. Next base: position 125,592,630 of record NC_073744.1, read on the forward strand.
AAAACAAAATAGAATCCGGAACGTGTGATCCGGTTGGTATTAGGAGTGGAAAAGTGCACAGCGTTCGACGAGAAGAAAGAACAACATGGCGTCTAATTTGGAGTTTCGTTTGCCTAACCCATTGGAGTGTATTAATTTGGCAGCGGAATGGCCGAAGTGGAAACAAACGTTCCTCATCTATCTGATTGCCAACAAGAAGGATAACGATACGGAACAGAGCAAGACAGCAACATTTCTTTGGTTAATCGGACAACGCGGAGTTGAAATATTCAACACATTATTCCCCAACGATGGAAGCCTTGGTGGAATGTTTGGTCAAGTGAGAGCTGCTGCTGTGGAGGAGGGTGCTGCTGAAGATGCGGAAGGCGCTGTTGGTAGAAATGCTGAGGATGCTGCTGCTGGTGGAGATGAAGGACGAACATTGGCGGAAGTCATCAAAGTTTTCGATGATTATTGTTTGCCAAGAAAAAATGTCGCTATGGAATCGTTCAAGCATGATCGTGCAAAAGGAAAAACAGTCGTTTGGAAATTTTGAAACTGAATTACGCACCCAACTGCAATATTGCGAATTTGAATGTACAAACTGTCGTACGTCTTATTCGGATCGAATGCTACGGGATCGGATCATAGTCGGAGTGCAAGATAAGAAACTTCAATTGAAACTGCTGGATGGCAAAGATGATCCTCTCCCTAAAGTGGTGGATACGTGTAAGGTGTTTGAAGCTGCTGCTGCAAACAAACAGTTGCTGGATCGGAAGGGTCAGAGCCAAATGGAAATCAAGGCATTAGTTGAGGAAATTCCGGTTGCGGTTGTGAGGCGTCAATGCTACAATTGTGGACAAAGTTTCAATGGGCAACATTTACGTAATTGTCCAGCGATCAACATCAAATGCCACAAGTGCGGTAGGACTGGCCATTTCCAGAAGTACTGTAGGACAGGAGGATATGAGGCAACTAAGGCGCAACCGTCGAAGAAGGATGACAAGAAAAAGACAACTGTGAAGAACATTCGATCAATTGACTGGCGTGACTCAGATAAATGTGTTTTTAACAAAGTAGAGCAGGATGATAGTGCTGATATGGTTATTTCGTATGTGTCTTATTGCAGAAGATATGTGAATGAACAAGTTGTTGGTCGATTGAGATGGATGAAGACTTACCTAATTCGAGATTTTCCTGTGACATTTAAGCTTGATACGGGGTCCGATATAAATTGTATTCCAGTTGATCTTGTAAAGAAATTAAAAATTAAAATATCAAACTTCAAGCAACATCGAGTGTTAGATTACAGCTCAAACGACATTAAAATTCATGGTCGGGTAACCCTTGACTGTTTGGAAGAAAACAGTAATTCAAAGCATGTGATAACTTTTCTTGTTGTTGATGACGATTTTGAACCTTTGCTAGGCTTGGAGTCTTGTGTTACTCTCGGTTTGGTTAAACGGGTTTACTCTGTGTGTTCAGAGGATGATTTACCGTCTGATGTACATGAGTTTACTAGTATGTTTAGTAAGATTTTCGAAGGCCTCGGTAAATGTCCTGGAAAATGTTCGATCGTACTTAAAGATGGATCGATTCCTTCGTTGCACTACAAGAAGAGAATTCCCTTCAGTTTGGTGGATCGTTTAAAGACACAATTGAATGAAATGGTAGGTGAAGGGATTATTTCACCAGTTGATTATCCCACTGATTGGGTTAATAATATCCAAATAGTAGAAAAGCCTAATGGATCTCTGAGAATTTGTCTCGACCCTAAGCCATTGAATGCATGCATCAAGAGGGAACATTTCTTGATTCCTACTCTTGAGGATATTATGAGTAGGTTGTCAAATAAACGTGTTTTTACTATCCTTGACCTGAGAAATGGTTTTTGGCAGATGGAACTGGATCGTCAGAGCTCTGACCATACAACCTTTATGACTCCATTTGGGCGATATAGATGGAACCGTGTTCCATTTGGTCTTAATAGTGCCCCAGAAATGTTCCAGAAGAAGATGGTCCAGATATTCGGAGACATTGTTGAAGTGTATTTTGATGATCTAGCTGTGTCCGGGGTCGATAATGAGGAGCATGACAAAACATTGAAGTTGGTGATTGAGAGGGCAATAAAAAACAACATCCGTTTCAATACTAGTAAAATTCAATATCGATGCTCAGAGGTTAAGTTCATGGGACATATTATTACAAATGGTACCATTCGACCGGATGATAAATACATCCGGGCAATTACTGAGCTTCAAACTCCTACCAGTAAAAATGATGTTATGAGAATACATGGTTTGTTTAAGTATCTGGCAAAGTTTATACCAAATTTATCGCAACGAACAGCTCTAATGCGTGAGGTGACTAGGAAAGATATACATTGGCAATGGACTGAAGGACATGATAAAGAACTGAGGGATTTACTACAGGTGATTTCGACATCTCCGGTACTGGTTCTCTACGATCCAGAAAAGCCAGTGACTGTTCAAACAGATAGCTCAAAAGATGGAATTGGCAGTGTACTGTTGCAAGCTGGGAAACCAGTTGCGTACGCATCACGTTGTCTCACTAAAAGCGAACAGAAGTGGGCTCAGATAGAAAAAGAGCTTTTAGCTATCGTATTCGCATGTGAAAGGTTCCACTATTTCCTCTATGGTCGGGATTTCGTGGTGCAATCTGATCATAAGCCGCTTGCTACCCTCGTGAATCGTGATGTTGATACTGTCAGTGTACGTTTGCAACGAATGTTTATGTTTTTGTTAAAGTACCCTGGTCTATCAATTGTTTATACCCCTGGAAAAGACATGTTGGTTGCAGATTGTCTCTCAAGAGCCCCACTCAATGATCCTGTTAGTGATGACTTAAATTTGGTTGGTTTGATTCACTCAGTAACTAAGCGCGTGTGCATGTCTGATGATAATTACAAAGCATGTGTAGAAGCTATTAGGAATGATGAACGTTACAGTCGTGTTTGTAAGTATGTTCAAGAGGGATGGCCGTCTTACCATAAACTTGATGACTTGTAACAACATTTACATAAGGTGAAGGATGAACTACATTTTGAGCAACAACTTCTTTTCAAAAATCACAGATTGGTTATTCCGACTGAGTTACAGAGAAGCATGTGCTATTGGCTGCATGCTCCACACATGGGAATAGAGAAAACTCTTGCGCGTGCGCGTATGCATGTTTACTGGCCAGGTATGACCCAAGATATAATTGAAACCGTTAGGGACTGTCCAACTTGCGAAAACTTAAAGCGGAATAATCAAAAAGAACCACTTATTCAGGATAACAAGCCAGAGTATCCTTTCCATAAGGTTTCCGTTGACATTTTTGAATATGGTGATTATAGTTCTGTGTCTTTGATCGATGCATATTCGGGTTTGTTATGTTCAGAAATGTTGAAGGATAAATCGGCTACTTCAGTGGTGAAGAGTTTAAATAACATTTTTTGTAAGTATGGTTTTCCCACTCAAATCCGATGTGACAATGTGCCGTTTAACTCTGAAGTTTGTGAGAGATTTGCTAATGAAAGTAATATTCGTTTTGTTTTCTCGAGTCCAAGGTATCCCCAAAGCAATGGACTAGCAGAAATAGGTGTTGCCATAGCGAAGAATCTGTTGAAGCGTTGTGTGGAATTAGGAGAGCTGCATATGTATCAATACCGTCTGTTGGAATATATTACTACCCCTGTTGCTAGTATGAAATTGTCACCAGCTCAGTTATTCTTCGGAAGATGTCTCAAGACAAAATTGCCAGTGAATTCAAAATTGTTGGTACGCCATTGTCTTGATGAATCGTTGGTTCAAGAATCTTTCGATAACAAGCGTGATATCCAGAAGAAGTATTATAATCAGCATGCAAAGAGTTTGCCGGGTGAGTTATGAAAAATGTTAATGATAGGTCGTACGTAGTTTCTGATTACATGAACAATCAATTTTGCAGAAATCGTTGCTTTATTTCTAAAACTAATAACAATGACATCAACACGAGTGATTTATTATACGATGAGGGATTGTTGACGGATACCTCAACGAATAGCAATAAAGCTAATGGTTTTGATCTTAATCACGACAAACCTAAAGCCAGTTATAGGAATATTCATAATGAACGTGAATTAGAACCAACATTAGATTTATCGAAAAACTCAGAGCTAGGTTCCTCAATTTATGATACAGCTTCAAGTGGTTCTGAATGTGATGTAGAAATTGAATGTGAAACGGCTGATGAGGTACAAAATAATTATCCGTTAGAAACGCGTACACGAAGTGGTCGTGTAGTTAAACCACGTGAAATGTATGGTGATTGGACTGTGTGAGAGAATTGTGTTCCCTCATTTTCCTTTTCCTTATCATACATAAATGTTATCCCTAACCTCGAGATAGCCGCGAGTAAACGGCTTCCAATGTAAATAACATTAAAAAAAAAAAGAAGCGTGTAATAATAATGGCCTTAATCCATTCAGCACTATCATAACCATAGGGCACTCTTTTATGTTCACACTGTTTTGACAGCTAGTTAGATATTTCATGCCAGTCAACTATGTTACAATGTCATTGATATGCAAAATAAAACGATTGTAGTAGATCCATGTTACTGCTGACGACAAGCACGAGTAATTATTGAGAAAACATTACATGCGATGCGTTTCCTTTTGTGATTTTTCAATCAAGTATTTATGTGAATATTTTGGGGGGAACTTTGTACGCAGAATCTACACTGAGGGAAAGCGGTACACCACGATTGAAGACCTCAAGGTCGCAATTTCGGAAACATGGAAAAATACCGAGCAGTCTGCTCAGCAGAATTTGGTAAATAGTATTCCAACACGAATTTTCCAGATTTATAGCCGAAATGGCAAGGTTGCCGGTTATTGACAAGTAAATCAGCCGTTTTGAATTTTTCATTGATAAAAATGAATTTTGAAATGGTTTTATAGAAACTGGTCAGCTGCAACTATCATATTTAAGCACAATAAATAAACAAACAACTCTTTTGAACGAAATTAACGTTAAATATACTTTATTCTAAGCATTCAACAATGTATGAATGTATCTTGTTGAAATTCCATCTGTTTGTGTTGCAACGAAATAGAATCAGGATGGTCTTATAGAAGTTGGACAGAGTATAGATTCGGACGAGAGATGTAAAAGTATTGAATTATAAAATTAATCTTCATCGAAATATGATTGAAATTTACTTTGAGGCTTATCTTAAATAAGCAATAAAAAAATAACCTGAACTTAAATTATTTGAAATTTGAGAAACTTTTGAGTTTGATTGACTGTGTGAAGAGAGTCGACCGCGAGTAATCGGTTTCCTATTTCATTAACCGTAGAATTAAGAAAACATGTTAATAGTAAAAGTATAGTTGAGAGTTTAGCTTCTTTAAACCTATGTAACTGAGCCTGTACAAATAAACGAATTATATAAAAAAAATAAAAAACTGTGTGAAGAGTAACAATATCAATTCTTGGTTTTCGTTGTTTTATCAGCAATGTACCGTACAAATAAACCATTGCGATGCCCCTTGTTGCTTCTTCTCACTCATGCGAGTCACATGGGCGTCTCCGATCCAGTTTTTACGTAACGACTCGTCGGCTAAATCGATTCATCTGTGCTATAATCACATGTGGAGCAAATTAGCACAAAATACAACAAAAAAAAAAAAAAGTTTTGGATTATCAGTCAGCCTGAAAAATGGTTCACTGTCACGGAACAATGAAGGTTTAATCGTATTAATATTTTCTCTAGTCTTTTCATCCTTTCGAAAGGGTTTCCTTTTGTGTCACATGGGTACATCAAATTCAGCGTCGCCGTCGCTCAAACAGGTGGAACGTCGTCTAAAGATAACGTTAATAAATTTATGGACGAGTTTTGGTTTGGGAAAATCAGGAGAAAGCATATGACAACCAATTTTCTCGACGAGGTAATTGCAAATCGTCTGCTGCAATAATCATTAAACGTGTTGCAATTTCTTCGTCTGAAATCCGGACTGGATCTTCCGGTGGTTTTGCCTGTTTCGAGTGAAAGAAGATTGCGGGTTAAATTTGAGATAAACCAATTATTGTCCGCTACCGGACACAATGTGTTGATGTTGTTTAGTGTTTTATTAGAGAGATCGAAAGAGAGTGGCAGCTGCTTCGAGCACCGTGCTTTTAGTTCGGGTCAAGAAGTTCAGCTCGTGTTATTTGATGTTTTCTCAATTTCCAAGCGAGCGAAAAAATGTAATGTGTTGTTTCGATAATTTGAAGAAAATTGCTTCGGATTCGATTGTCGTATAAACGACGGGTGTGAATCAAATTAAATTTTGCACATGATTTGGGCTTCGAGGCAACCCCTCACTCTTCAAACGCTCCGCGTTTTGAAGATGATCTTCGTTTGCGCCCTGCTGAAGGAACAAATCACTATCCAAAGGCTGCACCCCTCTCAATAATACCGCCCAATGTGACAACGGATTTCACCAATTTAATGAAAAAATGAAACGTTCAACAGCGCAGGGAACGCAGCGGTACGAAATATTGCGTCGGTTCACCTAATGAGCGAATGACCACCCGCTGATGCTGATGATTTCCTGAAATAGGGTTCTACAGTGAAGTTTTCACCAATTAGCTCGTCTGCTAGGGTTTCAAATCTCTAGTACAAGTAGACAGGCAATTTGAACGCACAGCAATTGTTGATCAATGCTCGAATTTTTATAACCATATTTTACCTCGGCACCTACGGGCATGTCAGTGCCTATTCGGAAATGTAGCATCAAATTTGAACTTATCTCGGAGGACGCTTGAACGAACGGGAGCAGAAGTTCAGCAGAGCTGGCTGCCGCTTGCCGCTTTCCGAACGAAGGCTGATTACTTTCGATGTCATTTCCGGCGTCCGGGTATGAACCGAACCCATCAAGACTGGGATGGATCTAGAGGCGAGGGCTTTCCTCGTCGAGATATAAAGTGTGATTTTTCTCCTGTACATCTCTTTACAATTTAATTTTGTTTCGCCCGGGATGCCCTGCCGGGACGTTCCGCAGGCTTTGCTGCAGCGCCAAAGGGTGCGATAGTTTCAGGCGACGGGATCCATGGGATGGACGGACGATCGGATGTGTGCATGAGAGGTGATTTAAAAGAGGATTAAAATTCCTAATTGAAATATTTGCATAAATGGACTTGTGGAGTGAGAGTGGAAGAGGGCTCTAATAAGCCGGAAAATGTATTTATCTCAACTGACTTATGTTCAAAGTAGAGTGGAAGATGGGTATCGATTGCTTGGAAACTGTATTTGATTTGACTAGAGCCTTTTGAAGGGTCGATAGATAGTCGCTTTAAAAGAAGGATTACGTTCTCAAGTTGACATAGATATGACAGAACCGAAGATAGTATGCATATGAACCATTTAATATTGGTATTTATTCGAACCTTCAATTTTCTTGAAATCTATTTAAACCCAAATAATCGCATATGTCAATGGTTTTAATGAGGGGGGTGGGGGGGGGGGGGGAGGTTGTCTTCGTTGCCACATCGGTTGCGCGTTCGGATAACAACAGGCGTTAAACCTGGAGAATTTATTTGAGTCTAGTGTCTATGAAGGAAGGAAGGAAGGTCTTGTATTATAGAGACTTTAAGCTTTTGCAGTTCATTCGTCTCTAGCCTTGAGAAAGGCCCTTTGAAAACTCTACTCTACTCTTTTACTCTACTCCAGCGCTACCACCTCCGCCCTCTTGCCTTGAGAAAGGCACTCGATCTCTCGCCGTCCAGCTCGTCCAGCAACGATGTTGTCCAGTCGGTGTCCACACAAAGAATGTGTCTATGAATGATGATGATGTTGGATTAAAGAGGCTTTAAACTTTTCAGTTCATTCGCCTCTAACTGTGTCTATGAAACCCCGAATGGCTTCTTTTATACCCAATAATATACAAATGGGCGGAGCTTGAATTTCCAAATTTCCTCGTTCCACGGTGCGACTGCGATTCAATATAGAACAGTTGTGTCACACCGCTACACCGCTTGATTCGAAAAATTAAAAATTAACATTAGCTTTGGTATTGCTGGATTTGATTTTCGTTGGGTTCTGATTAGTTTCTATTATATTTCTACACAATTTCTGAAATCCATCTCACTTCCTGTTTTCTGCCTCTGCTTTTTTGACGTAGAACTACGTCTTTCATTAAGGGTGCCAAATCAGGAAACAGGTCACGTTTTCGTGAAATAAAGTTAATAACGTTAATAACTATTTTTGCCGTGAGCGGATTCTGGCGATTTATATACCAAACGAATCGGAAATTCCCTAATTTTTGTTTTATATGCTATACATTACAATCCCATAGTCTGTAAGTGGTTTAAATTGATGAAAATTGGAAGCATTCTCATTTCCATATACATTTGTTCTGTCCATTTGTGTGCTTTCCCGAACAGAGCTGTCAATAACGAGCAACTTATCGACGAGCAACAAAGGGGAAATCGTAAGATGTAAAATCCCCGTGAACAAAGGAAAAGAAGAAGAACGAAGGGGAATATTTGCCTAGAGTATAAACAGTGGATCTTGCTGAGGCAAACTTCATTCTTTGTTTGGACACCGACTGGACAACATCGTTGCTGGACGAGCTGGACGGCAAGGGATCGACTGATTTTCTCAAGGTAATGGGGGTGGAGGAGTAATATAAAGAAAGAGTAGAGTTTTCCGAGGGCCTTTTTGAAGGCTCGAGATGAATGAACTGAAGAAGTTTTAAGTCTCTTTAATTTAACAGGGAAAGGAAGGAAAGGCGAACTTTCAGTATCGTTCTAGATACGAAACAATGAACATTGCTTGTTCTTCCTTGTTTTGCGCCATCACATTTCTTTGTTTCGCACTGAGCTGTGGACGCGACCAAATTACTCACTCGCTCATGTCTCTGGCCATGCAAACATTGCATCAAACTGACGCCATTGCATTAATGTTTTGAGACACACAATTGTGTGGGGAATCATCAAGTTAGGCTATCGTCAGCTCACCAAGAAAATAAATGTTCTGGAATTTTGTCAGTGATTTGGTTTCACATGACGGTAGGAAAACTCTCTCCACAAAGGATGATAGCGAAGGTAATCTAGACTGGCGATATTAACAGAAAGGGCTTCTTTTGAGAAAAGCGCAAAACAGAGATAAGTATGTCTATATTTATTTGCTCCAAGCCATCAATATATGGATATGTGTGTGCGTACGTGCGTGCTTCATAACCCGTACGTAAAAAAAGTGCATCTTCGCTAGGCTGAAACCCCTTTTGTAATGATAACTAAAGGGTGTGTCACATCAAATTGCATCACGGAAAAAACGCTGTAGAAATTCTCCCAGTAGACCGATCCTTTTGAAAATTTTAGACAGTAAAATAAAAACTATTAAACAACTTTTGGCATTTTCTTTTTATTCATACTTCGAGCCCAAGCCCGTATGCTCGCACCTTCCTCTTTACCATACCTCTTTACCGTCCATAAGGTTCTGTACAACGTCATGTTGTAGTTTTTTTGAACAGAAATCCATTTTCTCTTGAAGTCCGCCTCCGATTTGACAACTTTTGGGTTCTTCCGGAGGGCCTGCTTCATAATCGCCCAATATTTCTCTATTGGGCGAAGCTCCGGCGCGTTGGGCGGGTTCATTTCCTTTGGCACGAAGGTGACCCCGTTGGCTTCGTACCACTCCAACACGTCCTTTGAATAGTGGCACGAAGCGAGATCCGGCCAGAAGATGGTCGGGCCCTCGTGCTGCTTCAATAGTGGTAGTAAGCGCTTCTGTAGGCACTCCTTAAGGTAAACCTGCCCGTTTACCGTGCCGGTCATCACGAAGGGGGCGCTCCACTTTCCGCAAGAGCAGATCGCTTGCCACACCATGTACTTTTTGGCAAACTTGGATAGTTTCTGCTTGCGAATCTCCTCCGGAACGCTGAATTTGTCTTCTGCGGAGAAGAACAACAGGCCCGGCAGGTGACGAAAGTCCGCTTTGACGTAGGTTTCGTCGTCCATTACCAGGCAATGCGGCTTCGTCAGCATTTCGGTGTACAGCTTCCGGGTTCGCGTCTTCCCCACCATGTTTTGCCTTTCGTCGCGGTTAGGAGCCTTCTGAACCTTGTATGTACGCAGGCCCTCCCGCTGCTTGGTCCGCTGGACGAATGAACTTCACAAATTCAGCTTATTGGCGACATCCCGGACCGAACTTCTCGGATCACGTCTAAACTGCTTAACTACGCGCTTGTGATATTTTTCACTGACGGAGCATCCATTTTTGCCGTTCTTCACCTTCCGCTCGATGGTTAGGTTCTCGAAGTATCGTTTTAGTACTCTGCTGACCGTGGATTGGACGATTCCCAGCATCTTACCGATGTCCCGATGTGACAACTCCGGATTCTCGAAATGAGTGCACAGGATTAATTCACTACGCTCTTTTTCGTTCGACGACATTTTTCCAAATTTACGAAAAATTGACAGTGAAGCATGGCCAACGTGATCTATACACTTTTATCTGATTAAAGGGTGTGTCACATCAAATTGCATCACGGAAAAAACGCTGTAGAAATTTAATTTTTAGGAATTATATCTTCAGCTTTCGCTTAAAATCAGATAAGAGTGTATAGATCACGTTGGCCATGCTTCACTGTCAATTTTTCGTAAATTTGGAAAAATGTCGTCGAACGAAAAAGAGCGTCGTGAATTAATCCTGTACACTCATTTCGAGAATCCGGAGTTGTCACATCGGGACATCGGTAAGATGCTGGGAATCGTCCAATCCACGGTCAGCAGAATACTAAAACGATACTTCGAGAACCTAACCATCGACCGGAAGGTGAAGAACGGCAAAAATGGATGCTCCGTCAGTGAAAAAGATCACAAGCGCGTAGTTAAGCAGTTTAGAAGTGATCCGAGAAGTTCGGTCCGGGATGTCGCCAATAAGCTGAATTTGTCAAGTTCATTCGTCCAGCGGACCAAGCAGCGGGAGGGCCTGCGTACATACAAGGTTCAGAAGGCTCCTAACCGCGACGAAAGGCAAAACATGGTGGGGAAGACGCGAGCCCGGAAGCTGTACACCGAAATGCTGACGAAGCCGCATTGCCTGGTAATGGACGACGAAACCTACGTCAAAGCGGACTTTCGTCAACTGCCGGGCCTATTGTTCTTCTCCGCAGAGGACAAATTCAGCGTTCCGGAGGAGATTCGCAAGCAGAAACTATCCAAGTTTGCCAAAAAGTACATGGTGTGGCAAGCGATCTGCTCTTGCGGAAAGCGGAGCGCCCCCTTCGTGATGACCGGCACGGTAAACGGGCAGGTTTACCTTAAGGAGTGCCTACAGAAGCGCTTACTACCACTATTGAAGCAGCACGAGGGCCCGACCATCTTCTGTCCGGATCTCGCTTCGTGCCACTATTCAAAGGACGTGTTGGAGTGGTACGAAGCCAATGGGGTCACCTTCGTGCCAAAGGAAATGAACCCGCCCAACGCGCCGGAGCTTCGTCCAATAGAGAAATATTGGGCGATTATGAAGCAGGCCCTCCGGAAGAACCCAAAAGTTGTCAAATACGAGGCGGACTTCAAGAGAAAATGGATTTCTGTTCAAAAAAAACTACAACCTGACGTTGTACAGAACCTTATGGACGGGGTAAAGAGGAAGGTGCGAGCATACGGGCTTGGGCTCGAAGTATGAATAAAAAGAAAATGCCAAAAGTTGTTTAATAGTTTTTATTTTACTGTCTAAAATTTTCAAAAGGATCGGTCTACTGGGCGAATTTCTACAGCGTTTTTTCCGTGATGCAATTTGATGTGACACACCCTTTATAAGCGAAAGCTGAAGATATAATTCCTAAAAATTAAATTTCTACAGCGTTTTTTCCGTGATGCAATTTGATGTGACACACCTTTTATAAACAAGGAGGGGAGATAGCTGGAGGGAATTATTTACGCTAGGGTATTAGTAATGAATCTCTGCTGAGGCAAATATTCAGCCTTTTTCCAAGAAGTAAACATTGTTTGTTTTCTGTCATCATGAAGACTTCGGTAGTGCCTTTGACATTGCATCAATGCATTAAACTTACGCTATGGTGAACCAGGTGTTAAGCTTGTGCACCAAAACATTATTTGGGGAATACCGAGCTATTCATTAAGTTATAATAAGTCATTTATTTATTTGGGTTCGCGTGCAGATAGAGTTTATTTCGCCTATTTAGTCACCAAGAAAGTAAATGTCGTTCTAGAATTTTGTATGTGATTTGGTTCGGCTTGCCAGTTGCAAAATTTTCTTCACTAAGGATGACAACTGCGCTTATCTCAAGCATGTATTGCGAGCACAACAATGAATCATCAAACAATTATCGTCAAATGATTCCGAAATAAAAAAAAAAACATTTCAGGCCGACCAAACTGGTAGAATGACTATTTCAAAATTTTCGTAGCATTATAAAATAATATCCGCAGTTATAAACAAGCGACTGGAATTAAACTACAGCGTAGTTCTACGTCAACAATGCGGTCGTTTCCTGAAAACAACCTCCTATAATTTTTTTTATTTATTTTATTGATACTTTTCATTCAGACGTTCAATCGTTGGGGTTGTTTTGATGATGATGATAATAATGTATCTTGAATTATAGAGGTTCAAAACTTTTTTAGTTCATTTGCCTCTAGCCTTGAAGAAGACCAAGGAGAAAACTTGACCTAAACTCACGACCAGAGAAAGACAGTCTGTCCGCCACCACCAGGCAGTCTCGCCTGCAGACTTCAACAGTAACTGATATTTTAGTAGATTGATTTATGTTTTTTATTACAGAGACTTTCAACTACAAAGTTCTTTCGCCTCTCTCAGATGTTTTGGTGATTCGGTTCAGTTTTTGCATCATAAAGACTTTAAACTGTATAGTTCATTCGATTTAAGCCTTGGGCCTTTTTGGAAACTACCACACAAATGAAACACAAACTTCTGCATAACTCGAGAACCAATCAAGCAAATGGAACCAAGGATTGAAGGATTTTTGGTACGAGAAATGTTTCTATGATGGTATGACACCCCTTCCTCCTCTGGAAGGGAGAGGGGGTCCCATAAAAATAATGCACATATTTCAACCAAACATGACAATTGAAAATTTTCGGAAAACTCTGGAGGAAAATGGGAGAATTCCGAAAAATTCAACTCGCATGTGTTCTACAATTACATATTGACAAGCGTTGTTAGTCCATTTGATGTTTGCGCTGTCGAAATTGATCTTTGTTCGAAAGTGGAAATGGATTTCAATGCGATAAAACTCACTCCTATAGCTTCTTCTATCAACAGGGTTTTCCAACTATAAATTCCGAAAGTGAATTGAAATAAAAAAATTCGAATTTCGATGAAACTTTTATTTGAAATTAAAGTTTGGTTTATGCCATTATGTGTGAAATACAACATCATTCAAATGTCCACCTAGGACTTCCTCGCACACCTTGATCCGGAACAGATAATTTTCGATGACTTTTCGGCACATATGGGGCGGTATCTCAGTCATAACTTCACGAATGTTGTCTTTCAAATGTTCAAGAGTTTGCGGAGAGTTGGCATAGACACTGTCTTTCGCATAACCCCACAAAAAAAAGTCTAGCGGGTTCAAATCGCATGATCTGGACGGCCAATTGGCATCACCAAAACGCGAAATTATGCGTCCCTCAAATTTCGTTCGCAATATGGCCATGTTCGGTCGTGTTGTGTGGCACGTGGCGCCGTCCTTCTGAAGCCACATGTCATCCGTATCCATATCTTCAATTTGTGGCAAAAAAAAATCGGTTAACATGCGGCCATAGCGCTCACCATTCACAGTTACCGTTTCGCCGTCCTCATTTTCAAAGAAATACGGCCCGATGACTGCACCAGACCATAATGCGCACCAAACAGTGACTTTTGGCGGATGCAATGGCCTCTCAACAATCACGTGTCAATTTTCTGAGCCCCATATACAGAAATTTTGGGTGTTCACATAGTCACCGAGCTCGAAATGTGCCTCATCGCTGAAGAAAATTTGATGCAAAAATTCAGCATTTTGCTGCTGTTGTTCGTTCACCCAATCGACGTATACCCAACGCATTCCATGGTCACCACGATCTAATTTTTGTACCAGTTGGACTTTATATGGATGTAGGTGCAAGTCCAAATGCAAAATTCGCCACAATGATGTGTTTGACAAGCCCAATTGCTGAGCACGCCGTGGAATCGAAACAATCGGGTCATCCTCCACACTGGCAGCAACAGCAGCAATATTTTCGGCCGAACGCACATTACGATGATGCACAGGTTTCACAATATCCTCTACGGATCCAGTTTGTTCGAATTTACGCACTACATTAGCGATTGTGTGCTCTGTAGGCCGTCCATGTCGACCAAAATCCGTCCGTAATGCTCGAAAAACATTTGCCGGTTTTTCATCATTTTTATAGTACAATTTAACAAAATTAACACGTTGTGCGATGCTAAAACGATCCATATTGTAAAATGGCACACATTCAACTAACGATATGACGCTTTGGTTGACAGCTATGTCAAACGGTTGTCAGCGCAGGGCTGTATACTTTCGGAAGCCCGAAATGGAAAACCCTGTATATAAATCATAATGGATCGCCGAATGTGTTTAAAAGAGCAAAACTCGAGAAAGGAATTATCCGATTTAGGGCTGTCTTTATTCTATCATATTTTCTGTATCAAACATCTTTTCCATGTAACGAAGAAACATGTTATTTTCAAGTGGTTGAAAAATCGTGAACGAGAATTTTGTCTAAAAATAATCTGATATTATAATGACGAGTAATGGTTGAAGTACTAGGAATTCAATAGTAAAAGGTAGTTTTCAAGAGTAGATTAGAAGATCAATCAATGAACAGTTCTGCGATTGGACCCATGGACGTTCGCTTAGTAAGAAAACGTGAATGTGATAACGTCAGCTAGTATTGAATAATAATCAACTAGCGCGATAATTTGAGTAAATAGTTTATCAACTGAGTGTTGGAATTGGTAGTGAGAATGAACTTTCGTAGGAGTCGATTCAATATTTGTTGATTTTATCATTCAAAGTAGTTTTTTTTCTTCCATTGACACACTTTTACATTATTTAATCGCGATTCAAATGCTTGCTCTAGCACATTTTGAGAAATTGCGTTCAACATTTCGGGTAAAGCCACTCGAATGAACATAATATGGTCCAAAATATGTTCCTTTTATCTTTCTTTAATTAGTTTGATGTAGTTTGAGTCCTGGAACTTACTCGACACTCTGTGTATAGACGAATTAATATCAAATGAATAATAGAAAGCTTTTTTGTATCAATATTCATATCGAATTTAAGTTTACCGTCGATAAACTCTGAGACATAACTTGGCCAAATGTATTACAACGATGTTGTGAATTTTGGTGAATGCAACCGTATACAGGTAAACTTCGATATAACGTACATTTCACTTTCAAAATTGTACGTTGTAACGAATTGTACGTTATATCGAAGCATAATTTCTCATGATGTTTTCCTTCGTACTGTTGATTAAAGCTTGATTCATTTAGAATCCGAAATCACAAAACCAGCTGTATTTCGGGATTTATTGAAGGTACAAAACTTGTTTTAGCATCACAATACAGGTAATTCATTGTTTTATCAGAAAAAAATATTGAAAAAAATGTTCCTTTACACTTTGGAAATGTGTACGTTATATCGAGGGTACGTTATAACGAGGGTACGTTATATCGAAGTTTACCTGTATTGTTGTTCGTTAAGTAACTTACCTTGAATATAATTATCACGCAAAAATGAGTCCTCCTTTAGAATCCGTTTGGACACTATTTTTCCAAATTAATAATGTGCTCCCCGAAGTAAGTGTATTTTTTTTAATGAATAAGTATCCAAAGTTGATCATCATCAACTATCACTTGCTTTCGTCACTCGACCGACCACTGGACAGATTTCGCCTCCAACTGACCGATCCGCACCGCATTAATTACCGCGAAAAACTGATTAAATAATCATTGCCAGCCTCGCTGGAAGCCACCTCCGGATTCTCGAGCACTTCGATTGGATGGTTTCGAATTGTTCCGAGTTAACTGTCACCTAATAACAAGCGGCAGTAGCAACCAGTCCCAGTGAATAGCGCCAACTGTCAACCAAAGCCAAAGCCATCCAAAAGCACCACTTCGGTTCGGTTCCGGTCTGGCGGGGACAGAACAAAACTATTCCACTCCCACAATACCCGATACTCGGTCCAATGTGGCAGCAGTGTGCAGCACAATTTCATTATCGTTCTCGAAAAATTTGTCTTTAATTTGAATCTCATTCGGTCGAAACGATCCCAATTGGTGTGTACTTGCGGGGCTTGCGACCACACTCGGGAAACTACGACAACAAAGCCAGAAAAAAAATCTGATATAGTTCAAACGCATAAAATCAGATGAATAACAGAGCAAGGGCCACACCGAATACACTCTGCGCTCAAAATGACCCAAACAAGCATGAAGTTTTATTGGACGTCGATACCATTTGTCACGGTGTATTCAAACATCCTCCGAATTCAGCGTGTACACCGGTAATAAAACAAATATGCGGCGGAATTACCCCCTTCTTCCTGCCCAAAATGTCCCCGTCAAGCGTACGAATGAATGAATGAATATGGTTTTAAATGAACAATCAGATGGTGTGCTCTCTCGCTGATGTCGCAATGCATTCGCTGTTCTGACAATTCGCGTATGTTACGCCTTTAATTGCATTCAACCGTGACACCCCCGCCACACTCGACGCGAATAACGGTGCGACAGGCGAACTTTTCGAGCACAACATTAGCGATCTGCCGTCAATTTCAGCGTACCGATTAGTGTTGTGTGCGAGCATATCTGTTTATCTTGGTGGCTAAACGATTGACATTCCAATGAAGTACGGGGAGTATACTTGAACTGAACTGCTGTATCTTTCGGGCGTATTACTTATTTGTTGACGCATTTTAGTTACCATTGTATTATGGTTGAATCCGGCATATAATCTTTATTCGATAGAGCTTTACGCCAGCTGTCAAACGCAACGCAAACATGCGTTGGAACCATTAATAACTAGAATTTTCATCGTGTTTGAAGCGTCGTATTTTATTCCAAATAATCATCATTGCAACGGGAAATCACCGTTTGTCTGTGGGTATATACAGTAAAAATATCTTTCGGTGGTCAAAGTTTTGGTTACGATACATTTAAATTAAAAAATTATAGGAGGTTGTGTCCAGGATACGACCGCATTGTTGGCGTAGAACTACGCTGTTATTTTATATAAGTCGCTTATTTATACCTTCGGATATTATTCTATAATGCTGTGAAATTTTAGAAACAACTGCTCAGTAGAATAATCTCTGAAATGGTTTTTTCATTGTAGAATCAGTTGACGATAATTGATTGATGATTCATTCTTGCCCTCGCAAAACAATACACTAGCTGATCGTATGTCCCAATTTATTTCATGTCAATGCATTGAAAATTTATCTCGAACGTTATTCCGGTGGCCTTTTTCGCAATTGACATAGACTCGGCTACAGTCGATTGTATACATGTTGCATCAGCACCATTATTCCACATCTCATAACTACATCAATATATCTTTGGCACCGCATGGAAACAACAACAATGCACACGGGAGCAAATACAAATGGGGTTTCAGCGTAGCGAAGATGCACTATTTTTACGTACGGGTTATGAAGCACGCACGTACGCACACAAATATCCATACACGATGGCTTGAGGCAACTAAATATACACACACTTATCTCCATTTTGCGCTCTTCTCAACAGAAGCTCATTCTGTTAATATTGCCAGTCTTGATTAGCTTAGCTGTCATCCTTTGTGGAGAGAGTTTTCCTACCGTTATGTGAAACCAAATCACTGACAGAATTTCAGAACATTTATTTTCTTGGTGAGCTGACGATAGTCTAGCTTGATGGTTACCCACACAATTGTGTAGCTCAGGACTTCAATGCAATGGCGTCAGTTTGATGCAATGATTGCAATGCCAGAGACATCAGCGAGTGAGTAATTTGGTCGCGTTCACAGCTCAATCCGAAACGAAGACATGTGATGACGCAAAACAAGCAAATTTACTTTATCCATAATATTACTCCTACCGATCCCCATAACCCCCCCCCCCCCCATTGCCGTGAGAAAGGCTTTCGAACCCTCGTCGTCCAGCTCGCCCAGCAACAATGTTGTTCAGTCGATTTCCTCACGAAGAATGAAAGATCGCCTCAGCGAGATCCACTGTTTATACTCTAGGCAAATATTACCCTTCATTCTTCTTCTTTTCCTTTGTTCACGGAGACTTCACATCTTACGATTTCCCCTTCGTTGCTCTTCGATAAGTTGCTCGTTATTGACAGCTCTGTTCGTGGAAGCACACAAATGGACAAATCAAATGTATGAGAAAATGGGAATGCTTCCAATTTTCATCAATTTTAACCATATACGGACTATGGGATTGTAATTTATAGCATATCAAACAAATCTTAGGGAATTTTCGATTCGTTTGGTATGTAAATCGTCAAAATCCATTCGCGGGAAAAATAGTTATTAACGTTAACTTTATTTCATAAAAACGTGACCTGTTTTCTGATTTGGCACCCTTAATGAAAGACGTAGTTCTACGTCAAAAACCGAGAGAATTTCTAAAACTAAACTCTCGGCTTAAATTCTCAAAATCTTCAAATCATATCATCCGCGTCTTTTTTTAATTTTTTTTCATTCTTTCATTCTTTCATTATCCCGTTCTTTAATTCTTTCATTTTTTCATCCTTTCATCCCTTGATTCTTTCCCGTTGACGGGATTAGAGTTCGAGAAAGAGTACTATTGATGATTAACGGTATATATTGCCATTCCGATTGATTTTAGTGGAGTTCTCTCCTAAAGATAACACTCCGCTGTCGCGAGTGGGATTCCATACAGAGTAGGCGCGGTGAATAACGATACATATCGTCGGTCCTATTGGTTTTATATGAGTCTTCTCGGTTACTTTGTCAGGTTTCCGAAAGATAACTCTTCGCCGTCACAATTAGAATTTGACACAGAAAATGCGCCATACATAACAGAATATATCGTCACACACAACACACAACAGAATATATCGTAGGTCTGAATTTACAGGATTTTGCTCGGTTATCTTTTCAGGCTTTTCAGGTTTCCCAACGATATCGTATGTAGAGTTCGATACAGATTACGCGAGATGAATAGAGAAGTTCTTTTATTTGCCTTCTCAGGTTCCTTAAAAATAACTCGAAATATATAGTCAATTTTAGCGAGTTTGAAAGAATTTCCTCGATGAACTTCTCATGTTAAGAATATATCGTCGATTAGAGGAATACTAAAAGGGTTTCTTAGTGACCTTCTCAGGTTACCAAAAATAACCTTGGTCTCCGCTATCGAATAAAAATATATAGATCGGAAGTTTTTATAGCAGTTTTTATGACCTTCTCAGGTAAAGAAAAATATCTATGTACTATGCACGATGAAAAACGAAATGCATGACCGATTCGATGAGAATGTATATTTTCTTCAAATCTCATTTTGCCGAATAATTGAGAGTTCACGTTTATAGAATCTCTTACCGCAGTGAATCCTGATTTTTTTTAACCATTCCCACTAACAACTATCCCATGATAAACGCTAGGGTACCACGCTATAGAGGCGACCCTTCTGGCCTTCGGGCGGCGAATATCATACTAACATTCCTTCCCTTCCCTTGGTGACTGTAAGGACGTGGCCGCTCGAATCACCGAAAATTGCACAACGAGAATGATTTGCTAGTCCCAAGCGTCATTTTGTGTGTTTTTTGTGCAATTTGGTTGGTTCAGGTCAATCACGGAGAGCAACTACGAATTGTACAGTCTACCCAAGCTCAAGCTAAAGCTCGAGCTCAAATTGGAGTCTACATTTTCGCTGTTGGATGTTCCCGTGCCGACGAGAAGCCGTCTCTCACGAAGCAACGAAAATATCGCAGCCGCAAGTGAATCCATCAGAAACGACCCAAATCAGTCAATTGCACGGTGTTCTCAATAATTGGACATCTCTGAATTTTATTTTTCAATGTGTTGCCAAGTAGTGGAAAATTGTGTCCAACGGATCGATCGTTGTAAACGAGCCCGTGGTATTCATATGACCAAAATCAATTCTATTCTTAAAATGTAAGAGTTAAACTACAACAATCAATATCTTAAAAAACCTGTGTTTTGTTACAAAACAATTCGACGGATTGTATCTGAGACACGACCGCTTAAGACGTAGGACTATGCAATCTTTTCTTTCTTCAATTTATTGGTTTATCATTTCGGATATTATTTGCGAATACGTCGAAACTTCATAAATAACTCTTTAGTAAAAAGTTTCGAGGACCCTGAAAAGTTTTAGTGGTTTGCGTGATTTTGTAGAATCATTTCGGGAAACAACGATTCTTTCTCGCCTTTTCGAGAAAAATACACTAATTGATCACGACTCGAGGGGAAACATAAAACACAAAACGAGCGGATTCTGAGAATTTTCCTCAGAGGAGATGCACGCTAGCGACAGCTTACTCACTATGCAAGGGTGGAATTTACTTCGCAAATATTCTCTTTTCGCTATTCCCCTTCGTTGTTTCTATTCTAGCGGTTGCATAAGTTGCCCGTTATTGACAGCTCTGTTCGGGAAAGCACAGAAATGGACAGAACAAATGTATGGGGAAATGGGAATGCTTCCAATTATCGTCAATTTAAACCATATACAGACTATGGGATTGCAATGCATAGCATATCAAACAAATCTTAGAAAATTTTCGATTCGATTGGTATGCAAATCGTTAAAATCCGTTCGCAGCAAAGATAGTCATTAACGTTAACTTTATTTCATAAAAACGTGACCTGTTTCCCTTAATGTAAGACGTAGTCCTACGTCAAGAAAAAACTTGACAATTCTTAATGAAAGACCCGTTACAAGAGGAGGCTTGCATCTCCGATTTCGACCAATCAGAGGGCGGAATTAGCGTTTGGATAGTGGTTGAGATTTTTGAATTGTTCGATAGTTAGTTTTTTTTATATGTATTATTTCCTTCAAAGTACCAAATTGTTATGGAGTGACCAAATAGACAGACGCAGAAGTCTCATAAATCCATCAGATGAGTTCAGCCGTCAAGTCAAAGACAAAGTATCATCGATGGCAAGATGAAAAGCAGCATTGGTAAAAAAAGAACAACCGGGCGAAGAATTAAATACTGAGACAGGAAAAGTTATAAATATGCAACACCTAACAAAAACGATAAAGTATCCTGAAATTTTTTTAACATAATCAATAATTACATTATTCTTAGGCTTTGAAATCGGGAATATCTGCTAAAGCGAACAACGCAATATTTTTAAAAAACATGACCCCCGCCCCATTCTATCAAGCAAAATTGAACGCACCAACATTTCCCCTATGCTTTTGTTTTCCCTATCAACAACAACACGACATCAATCCATTAGGCCTTCATTGCGAGGAAGGCAAAATATCGGTAGTTATAATTGAATTTCCAGTTCACCCACACCTGGCCTCATGTCCAACGTGCCGCGAGTAAAGTCAACCGGATGTAGGAGGGATGCGGTGTTGCTACTACCTGGTTGAGAGAATCGGAATTTTGATTCAAATGGAATGCCATACTTACACATACCCAACCACGTGCTGCCATCTGTTGATTATCCAGTGTTGGGATTTTTTTTGCTCACACTCTCTCTCTCTCTCTCTACTGCTGTTAAACATTTGCACTCTTAAACCGGGCGCGAACTCAATTGAAACTCAATATTTCATCATCACATCCTATTGAATTAATTCGATTTAGCCGGAATAAAGGTTTTTTAATTGAATCCTAAATTCAATTTTGTGATTGAGCAGCTCCTCGACTCGTCCCCATTGTATCATTGTTTGAGTCGTCCTGGAATGATCAGGAGTTTTTCGTTAACTGAGCAGTTTGTATAATTGCGGGTTCCATAATTTTGAGGATAGCGATTTCATGGACATGTGATGGATCCAACATGAGACAAACAGAAATCCCTGCTAGGTGACTCGTTCAGATCCTATTCACTAGAAATTCGCTTAATTGGTAGATGTCAGTCGAAGCAACAGGAAACAGCTAGGGAGAGTAAATGCACTAGCCCTGTTTGTTTGTTGTTTTTTTTTGCGTTCATAAATTCTATGCCCCTTGTGTATGGGAAAACTGACTGAAGCCATTTCTGTGGGAAAATATGGCCAACACTGAGGTGATCAGATTGGCCATCTGGTAAAATGCACTGAAAGGGTTCACCGGTAGGAGTCAATTGGATAAAACCGCTCTCTTTGTTGTTAATAGCAAAGCTATTATTGATTGTAATTAAATTACTGTTTGGACTCTTCCGTCTTTGCAATATAGTATAGTGATCCCGGTGAGTGTAAATGGACGGAAGTTGTCGCAAATACGATTAGCCGCGGTCATATGTACGGAGGAAAGAAGGCTATTGGTGCCAGCGAAGCAAGTGCGCATAATAAAGGGGCTTGATAGCTCCTCAAAACATCCTTTGTCCCACTGTAGACAATACTCATTCAAGAATGACATATGAATAGTCACAAATTAGTGCATGTTTTAATGCACATTTTGAACTTTACTTCGATCATTCTGATTGAAAATAAATCAGATATACCCTCGTCATCGATGTTCGATGCAAATGGTAAACCCTAATCACCGGTCACATTGCAAGCTGTTTTTGCTTTTCCACGGTAGTAGTATAGCACAAACCTGGCGAAGCCGTCCCTATCCGCATCGGATCGCTGCTGTTTATATTAACATCGGATGGGATAGGTTCTTAAATTCCGGGTACAATGTAAACACACAAAACAACCAAACGTCACACATGAATGGGCACACATGCCTCTGTCCAAAGAACGAGGCTTGGAATATACATATATCACCGGCCGACCAGGGTGTGCGACACTACCTGAAGCACTTCAAAGCCATTTCGCGGTTCAGAAAACTATAAACGAGGTCAACGAACATGAACGGTGTACTCCTGCCCGGGGCAGACTAAGCCACAAAATGGCGAAATTTATAGATACGAAATAGGCTGATCAAACAGTTCAGGAATAAAAACGGGACACGTAAACCAAAAAAAAAAAATCATCGTTCATTATTTTATGAAGAATTTTGAATTTTGAAAATATTTGTTGAAGAGAAAAAAAATCATTTATTAGCATGAAAAAACACTCATTTATTTAATACAAATACATACATTTACATTTGAAAGTCATTCGTGTGTTTGATAATGTTTATACTTAGCTTTTTTTCTGAATCTAGATTGCATACTATCATTTATTAACATTTTCTAGTTGTCGCCACGATGTTTGACCAAATCTTTTGATCTGAAAATAGCGTTCGTATCGTTGCTGATCCAATTTCGAAGCATATTTTTGTTCTGATTATATTCAGAAAAAAAAAGACGGGTGTGTAATGTCGGGGACATAACCGGAGTGACGTAGGACTATACAAAGGGGACAGCTTTTGCTAAGTATATATTTCGAATATATTTTTTTTATTTTCTTCTGCTACGTGAATACCTACCTATCTACCTGAAAAATGGATTAGTTTACTGTTTACTCTTCATGAACATGTTGGGGGTTCTGAAAAGAACCTTTGGTGTTGTGTTTTTTGCGTTTTTTTTACAAACTTGAATATTGTTTTTTTCTGAAGGCTTTGTACTTATTAAATGTTCAACGCCGGGCATCTTTCGGCGTATACACATATCGGACAATCAAAATGATGGCTGTGATAGGGAATGCATAGGTGGTTATCAGCTAATTCACTATCATATATTTCACTATTGAGCACATTTCCGTACCTTAAACTGTGGTTTCGGAGACGAATGAATTGTAAGATTTGTAGTCTCCGCAAACAAAGTAAATACAAATGAAAAAGAGCTGAGGTTTTGGAGACGAACTCTACGATCTGTCGAGAAATAAACGAGCTAGAAGCGTTCTGAAAAACCAACAGTGAATACAGTGACGGATGACCTTCGGATTAAAGTCCTTTTACAAAAAGAACAGAGCAGCAGGAAATACATAGCTCATCATGTTGCTCCTTAGTTAATTTTCTATGCAATGCAGATGTAACGTCAGTCAATTTTCAACACCAGTTATCAACCAAAGAAAGCAGTTCTTGCTACCGAGAAAATTCGTCAATGCCATCCTGCATACAATGTGTTGTAATTTGAAGCCACTTTTAATTCGGAAACCAAGCATGGGTTTGTGAAAACTGAATGATCAATTTAAAAGGCCCCAACCACCAATAAGTTCAAGAACAAGCATAAACAAAATAAATCAGTTTATATTATATGTCATATTATGTCACTTTAGAATGCATTGGTATTTTGAATAACTTTTAATAACTCTTCTTTGAATGGTTTAATGGCCCTGAAAAGCGCGGTGTTTTACGGTGGCTGGTTTTGTCACCAAAGCAGTCTGTATAAACAAACTTTTTCCTTCATCTAACTGCTGCCGTTCTGCGATTGCGTTTGCCACTCGCTGAAACTAGTTGTTACCATCGAACCGAATGTGCTCTGTTCTGTAGGCGAGTTTTCTTGTTGTCGTGAGCAGCTTTGCAAGCCAACTCGAGCACTCCGGCGGCCGAAATTCTATAACCGCTATTAGGTATACTGGTGCTCCGGCACCAATCCGTTGATGCGATGTGATGTGGAACGATGCCATACAACCACACTGATTTACGGTTTGGAAGAGAATGATATATTTTTCAGCGGATCCGCACGTTTTGTACTTTAGCGGTACACGCTCACAGGATAGAGAAAAATCGGCAGACTCAGCCAGAGGGGCGAGTCCAACGAGACGAACGAATGAGCGTTAAAAGGCAGCGATGGCAAAAAAATACATTCATTACGATTTGTTCGCTTGTTGGATTCACATACAGGCTAAAAAGGGTCCTTTTCAGGATCACAAAATTATCTTCAATCTAAAGAGTTTATTGTTTTGTTATCACTCGATATCCCCATCTTGTTCGGCTAAACCTTCCTGTTTAGCGATTTGTTGCCACTCGCCACAGCTTTCACAGTTGGAAAATTTCTTCCTATCCAGCTTTGTGACATGTTTTACAGTAAATTACATTCAATGCGACGTGCCGAAGCACTACTCATTGTCGCATTGGAGGCGATTTTAACCTGTAATTGAACATTTGCGATGACAGTGGTACAGTGTCGACTTTCAATGTGGGGTCATAATTTGAACCCCGAACTCTATGTTTACAAAAATGTCCAACTAAATATGTCGCATTACATGTCCGTCCAATTAGCTAAATGTCGAACTAATTGTAAATTACTGTACTTTCAATCTGGAAACAATTTAAGAATTGGTGAAAATTGAATAATCAGGAAAGTCCCCAGCTATCAATAAGCTCAGAACAACTGCCAAATTCACATACTCATCAGATCCTGGCAAACAAATTATGAAAAAATCAATTTATGTTTATGTTTATTATTATTTTGGATATTATTTTAGAAAGCATTGAACTGTATTTCGTAAACTCTTTTTTGAAAGGTTTAATGGCCCTGATAAGCGCCTTGTTTTATGGAATGGTTCCAATTTAGAAAACTTTGTACTCGTGGTTTTGAAAAAAACCTTTTCGAACGCCCTCGATGCCGCCTTGTTCTGGATTTGCCACCAAAGTAAAAAGAATAAACTTTTTTATTCTGCTACCAGCTGCCGTTTTGCGATTGCGTTTGCCACTCGCCACTCACTGCAACTGCCTGTTGTCTTGATGTCCACCGAATGTGTTCTGATCCGAATTCAGTTTTTCTTATTGTCGCGAGCAGCTTTGCCAGCTAACTCGATCACTTCGGCGGCCGAAACTAAACACGGTTCGAGCGGGATTTTGCCTTTCCCTTCACTTTTCCTCCTTTGCCATGTCCAGACATGTCTGCTTGGGTTGGTTTGTTGATGTGTTGAGATGCGAACCGATGTGGTGTACGGTTTGAATGAGAATGATCGTTACGGAAGGAAGGAAGGAAGGTATTGTATTATAGAGACTTTAAACTTTTGCAGTTCATTCGTCTCTAGCCTTGAGAAAGGCCCTTTGAAAACTCTACTCTACTTTACTCCAGCGCTACCACCTCCGCCATCTTGCCTTGAGAAAGGCACTTGATCCCTCGCCGTCCAGCCCGTCCAGCAACGATGTTGTCCAGTCGGTGTCCACACAAAGAATGATCGTTACGGCAGCGGAGCGGGGATTTTTAAGCTGACTGGCTGGCTCGAGAATTACGCATGTGTGAGACTGCGACCAATGTTTTGTTAATTTTTTTCTTTTTCCTTTCCAATCGTGCTTCATTCTATTTCGCTGCTGCTCTGGTTGCCCGTTTTGGTCGGTACGATTTGAGGAGCACAAAATGGACCAATCAAAAATGGGCACATAGTGCATTTGGACAATGCTTGATATTTCACAATTATTCAATTATTTATCTCAAGAAAAATGAAATGTTATTCGTTATGATAGATGCGTAGATATATTTCCTATCAATTGATGCAAAAACCTTTGCGATCTATTGAGAAACGTTCGAGTTATAAGCGTTCCAAATCTTGCATTTTTTCCTACTTGTTCAGTGCCTAGATTTCCATTTCACCCCCTATATCTTCCGGTTAGACGTAGTCCTACGTCAAAAATCGCTCGACAGTTGCCGAGGAGTGAGGCATAATGAGAACGTCACAAACAAAGCATCGAAGCGACGAAAATGCGAGCGAAACGTAATTTTTTTTACGCATCCAATTTTTGTCCATCAACTCATGGTAAAAGTAAACCTCACGTTACTCCTGCAGTGGCCGCAAGCTAGTCCTGGGATCAGTGCTCTGCATAGTCGTAGTCAACTGAGGATAGTCTGCTGACTAACTGACTGACTATATCCATAGTTAGTTAGTAATGACTTTTGGCTTCTTCACGCAGTTTCTCCGCCAAAACGACTCAACAGTCAGTCGGGCGTTGAGTCGCTATCTCCCTCTACCGACTCGACTATATCATTTCATTCTTCCCAGTCAAATTGTCCTCATCGCATTTTGAAGTGACTTCCTCCAAAATGAATTCGTTCCTCTCTTTTCCTCTCCCATGTACGCGTGCATGCATCGATGTTTGAGTTCAGCGAAGTTTGACATACGCTACAGATGAGCTAGATTATTTTGTATCGTACACGAAAATTACTTACACGTATAAAATAACGTGCAGTGTGTGTGCGCTATTTTGCACGCCTAATACTAACTTAAACTAACGCGAGAACCTTTATAGCATTCGTGATAAATGTCTAAGTTCGTTGGTTTGAGTTCATGATGGGTAGACAATAAACCGTCCGTTGATGGGGTAACTTCTTTTCTGCATCAGAAATCATGTTTTCGTTCCTCTTGATATGGACGTAAAAATAAGATTGTGTACGCGGGTATGAATTAGTGTCAGGGGGAAATGGAAGTGTGTTAGTTAAAATAACCACTGACTGGAATAGTTCACCAGTCATCCTTGCTAGTCAACGCTAGTCAATTCATTTTCTAGTCAAGTCACTTTTTGTTGGCGGCGACTGCCGAAGCAGCTCTAGTCGAAGCGAAGCTGCTGAGAGTAGAATCGGTCCTCATTTTTCACCATCGAAGATTTCGGGCCCTGCCTGGGATATGTTGTATAAAGAAGTAGAACCTGCGAAAAAGTTGATTGTAATGACGAAGCGCCGAAAAACCTGAGGAAAATAAAAGGAAAACTGAGTTGATATGGGAAGAAATCCATACATTAGCTAAGCTGAGAAAGCATGATGAACGGATGGAGCAGAAAGAAAAACCTTGAAGAACTGAAAAAGACAAAAAAAACTGCAAATACAAAACACAAGAAAAGTACAAAAGGATAATGACAAAATAGATGTAACTATGTAACAAAAATGATGCCTTCCATTATTTTATTACTTTGAACAACAAATAACCTGAATTCAAATATATAATTATCATTGAAGCAATATAAGCCTTACGGTATTTTAAACCATGCAGCTACAACGAAACATCATTAAACGACAAGCATTTTGGGTAAAATAGAAAATATCATAAAAGAGGTGGTTTAAAACGCTTTCAAGTCAATTAAAAAAACAATTGGTTAAAGTTCTATTACAATTTCACCTGCCATCCATGGTTGTAGACAATTTTTAAGACATTTGTGTGTGCATGGAAGGTTACAGCATACTTTTAGACAGACCAAGTCGTTGTTATTTTCGGATGTTTGATCATTTTATAGTATTAGTTATTGTACAGAAATCTAAATTGTGCTTAAAACCACAATAAACTGTTAAGCAAACAGAGTGTCCAAAATTTGAATTCAATCTGTCCGAAATTTGATTTGTTTATAAATAGTGTCCGAAGTTTGATTCGTATTCGCTTCATTTGAAAAGCATATTGAACTAATTTATTAAAAATATCAACCTAAAAATACCGGTGCAAAGATTTTAGATCTGTTTTCTGCATCATATGCGTTAGGCGTCCGAAATATGATTCAGAACGGTATAATGATAAGTTTTGGAGATCAAAATAGATCATCATTGTGCTTTTAACCGTGTTTTGAATAATAGCCGTTGGATTCAATTGAATTCGAATGAATTTATTCACTAATTGGAATTCGAGAGACGTCGTTCGTTATCAAGAAAACTAGAAAAACAAAAACTATATTATATACTTCATTTACAAAATTTGTGATTTTTGGAATATTTTGCAATTTGAAATAGAGGCTTTCTTTCTGTAATGGGTTGTAATATAAACCACCTTATGCATATCACAATGTCTGTATTTATCACCCCCAATTTGTTGGCCTAAATATCTACCGCTACAAATCTCATAATTCTAAATTTTCATCTAACCAGCAGAATTTCGTTTTAAATCTTCTTAATTTTAAATCAAGAAAATGCAACTATCAATGACCGAATTCACCCGGTTCATATGAATGGCGCCAGATGTCCACCAAACAAACGGACGAATGGAAGCGATAGAACATGATCAATGGGAGCGACAGATGGTTCAGAATTGACCATAGTTCATCACCGTAGTATTTATACCTGTAATTGAATACATGTTATAATTATTGCCTAATTATGGCTTAATGTTGATATGAAAATACATTACCTCTCATCTCCGAAATCGCCCGTTTTCACCGAAAACGTGTAGTAAATCCAAAGCGAAACGTTCGCAATGGTAAGAAATGTGACCAATTCCTTCCCTGGTTTTTCTTTCCGCAACTCCAATGTATTGGAACACCGCCGCAGAGTATCGATGATCCACGGCGTCTGTATCAACATCTGTACCGGCTGGGCTATGCTGATAAACCCATTCAGGATGGATCCATTTTCCACCGCTGGAAACATACTAAATACGGTCTCCGAGAAGAACGCCGGAACTGCTATTAGGAGTAGAATATCATCTAGCCTGGAAATAGGATGTTGATTGATATCCAGCTTGATAGTTTGGTAATACGCGAGGATTACGGCGACGATCATGACGGCAAGAACGATTATTCTGAAGATGGAATCGATCAATATACCGACGTCCCGATAGTCACTGGAAGACAAACGATAAATCAGTTTTTTTTCTGGTGTAGTGTCAGAGGAATACAAACTCACTCTTGTCTGGAGGCGAGGTGAAACAATATTATGACAACCATGGTAGCTACAATCAACAGTAGACCAGCGAAGAGTCCCCGACTGGACGCGTGACAGTCCCCATAGATGATCATTTTTCCTTTTACCTCTACATCGTGATCGGCCAAAGCATCCTGATTCTCGGAACAAACGCTGTCATTATCTCCGTGAATACTTTTCTGACTGCCGTGGAAACTCTTCTGGCTGCCGTGACTTCCGAGACCTTTGTGTCCCTTGGCGGACAGCTTCTTTGGGCAACGGTTTATGTTGGCGAAGATCATGTACAGCAATCCCACAATGAGAATGTTAAACTCAATCACGAAAGGATACAGGTACGGAGAGAAGTAGGTCAGGATAGCGTTCAGCTCTTCCGGTCCCGGACAGATCATCATGGCAAAGCTTTGAATGTCGTTGTCCTCTTTGGCATCATCCTTCGTTGATTGCTTCAACCGAATTGCCACTTCCGTTTCTCGCACAATTGTATATATCCAGAAAGCGAGTGCCGTTCCGATGGCATGGAGCATTCCGAATCGAGCCACCCCTCGATAGTGATTGATTACCACGTTTGCATACTTCCAGAAGAAGAACACCAAGAATAAGCTGTAGATTATGAAAATGACCTCCAAGGCTATTCCGATTTTCGACGCACAAACGCTCCATTTACCGTCGGTACTGTTCAGAAGAATTCCCTGGTAGGAGAGCAAAAGAATCGAGTGAATGAGTAGCCCAAAGCAGAACCAGGTCGCACCGAGCTTCAGATAGATAAATTCTCCGTGTCTACCTCTCACAAAACAATAGTAATGCGGAATAGGATCCATTTTGGGGAATTCCCAATCATGTGGAACATTTTTCTGGGGAGCATTTGGGTTCAGTGCCAGCGGTCCGTTGTTGAACTGGGTCGCCGTATTGGCCATCATCTCTTCATAGGCTTGCTGACGTTTCTCCAACTCTTCAATCGCTCGGTGCGTTCTCGAGACGTGCAGTTTAATATCAATGTATAGGAAAACAAAATAAACGAGTCCAATGGACACCATACACAGCGCAAACACTTCCGCCAGCGGATAGCGTGCATTGTTTTCAACGGCATCGGTCACAAACACAATCGCACCGAACACAATCAGGAAGAGTGTGTAGCACAGTGCCAACACAATCGCCATATATCGGCGGGTGAATTTGGATTTCTCCTCGGCGCTCGAAGGTGGCGGAATCGAATGGTCAACCGCCGACGAGGATCCGTGAGATCTAATTGATTGACCCCCTATCGAGGCTTGGTAGGATATCGCACGCTTCATCATCGGTGATCGACTGGTGGATAGCATAGAGGCGGGTCGTTTCCGGAAGGATGAGATCGTTGGGGTGTAGTTTGGATTGAGTGTGGCTCCATTCGGTATCGGCTCGTCGAAGGAGTCCATCCGAGGCACGGCGGCAATGTGCTGAGGAGAGATAAAAAAAAGTGGAGGAATTAATTTGTTTAATCCACAATTTATTTGTTCGTGTTTATCGTGGGGAAATGTCGTCT
Source organism: Toxorhynchites rutilus septentrionalis (assembly GCF_029784135.1). Classification (NCBI taxonomy): domain Eukaryota; kingdom Metazoa; phylum Arthropoda; class Insecta; order Diptera; family Culicidae; genus Toxorhynchites; species Toxorhynchites rutilus. Next base: position 125,623,787 of record NC_073744.1, read on the forward strand.
TGGAAAAATGTAACGAAAGACAACACATTCAAGTCTGGGATTTTGCTTATCTTAAATCATTATTTGCAGCCATCGAGCAAAGTCTATGCGAGGTAGTATATATTTTATGTGACGCATTAATTAATTGTAATAAGGTGTTATAGATAAAGAGATTAACATACATTTTAGCTTTCCTGAGTACCTGCTGACTCGTACCGGCATGAAATTACAGTGTGTGTCTCTAAAACAAATTTGATTATAATCTTGATAGCTTGAAATGAAGCTTTGTGGATACGCCATTCAACATCTTGGCCTGGTTCGATTTGTATAATACATTTGAATGCTTAGGTTTGTCAGCTGGCTCGAAGTGATGTCTCTCAACAGGATGTTTACGAACTGAGAAAAGCAAATTTGGCGGGAAAGCTAGATCGTGATCACGAACATTGGCTCTTGATATCGGCCAGGAAATGACGCAATTCCTTATATGTCTATTTCAAATTTCTTTCTTTGATTGGCAGTAACGTTCTTAGAGGAACTTTTTCCGTCTCCACGTAGGTATTAATTAACTTGCGTCAACAGGTTTTATTAGTACTTAGTTGGGATTTCTTATGCCAAATAACATCCTTTGAATGTATTATGAGCGGCTCGCTCTAGAATATACATACAGTTCAAGTCGGAAGGAATTTCTTTGACAAAAAAAAAGTAGAAGGCCTTGGGGCACGGACGGAAGTTTGACGTAGGGTTTTGATTGTTCAGAACAGTTGCTTTGTTTTAATGTAATTCTTTTCATTGTTCAGAAATCTGTTAGTTTAACTCTTTTGAAACTCCAAATAGTAGCCATGGGAAGGGTCGTTTTTTATATGTACTCACAACCGTCAAACAGTCCGCATCCTTACGCAAAACATACCTCTTTTATTTGTTAAATTGCTCACTTGTTTTATTATTTCGACTGCTGATGTCTCAGGCGAAAAAAATGCTGGATAAATTTGCCGTCTAATGGTATATATTATAACATATATCACAGGAACGATTTTGCGTAATATGCATTTGCAAACTCTTAATAAACGTTACATTTTTCGTGAGTGACCCCCCTATATAGAAATCAAAGACGTAGTCCTACGTCAAAATCCCGGAACAGAACAGCATTCGAACTATATACCGGGAAAATATCATTTAAAATCTTCCCGCTGAACATTTTCCCATTTTTGACGCAGGGCTACGTGTTTCAAGAAGGGTGCCAAATCAGAAAACAACTGACATTTTTAAGAAATAAATGTTAATGCTATACATTACAATTCCCTAACCCCTAAACGGTTTAAATTAAAAACAGGAATCTTTCCCATTTTCCCCGATCTGCTGATTTGTGTGAATCCAACAACAAGCAACTGATATATTTGTGTTTAACCGTTTTCAACTTATTCAGTATAATTAAGCCATTAATGATTTTAAATCACAGTCTCGAGCGAAATAGAAAACACAGCGCAACGAGCGTACATTTTTTCCTAACGCTGATATGGATGCATGGGGAAAAAGCCCTTGATTTTTGATTTTGGTTTTCGGTTTTTAAAAAGCTCTCATTTTGACGTCTGCAACACTAGTAAATAAAGTCCGAGTGAGCTAATATTTAGCATTGAGTATTTTATCATGCAAATTAACATTTCGCAGGAAGTACCGTTTGAAAAATCGAGGTAACGATTTTCATTGGCAACCTTAACTATACGTTTTGCCTCTTGATCCAAAAGTCCTAGAATGTCGATTTTTGACAGAAAAAAATCGAGATGACAGTAGATCTCGGTGTTTCATACAATTTGTAGATATTTGGCGTCAAAACATATTTTTTGAAAATCCCGATTTCATGTACCCCAAACCTACCAAAACACTGGAAGAGAGAGCAGGACAACAACAGAAGCATTGATAAAGCACAAATCTGCTCTTCGCATCAAGCTTCACATCAAGACTCACACCAAGAGGTGTATCTCTAATGATTTCAAGTAATAACACTCGCTTAGTAAGCGATCAATCGTGAGTTCAAAACTCAGGACCCTCATTGACCATCTTTGTGTTGTTACAGAATAGCTACGTCCACGCAACAATCATCAACGATGGAGATCGATCCACGGTCGAAATAAGATCGATTCATCCATACAACTGCTCTGCTCTGCAAGAAACATCGGGCTGCTGTTCTATAAATAACTCAACAATGATCAATCAACTGTCTCCGCTGTCCGGTGTCCAACTGGATAATGGAAGAACAGAAAAGAATACTCTTACGCCTAAATGGCTACTGTGTGAATGTACCATACGTAATGGTAAAGAAGGAATACTGGCGAACGGCAACTGTGTAATGTGCTAATTGTAGATATGATAACCATGTGACATGTACACGATTAAAATTCGGCTCTGTTACAGCTGAAATGCTAATGAGCCTTAAATAAATAAATGGGATAAAAAAAAAAGTAATAACACTGAGCTAAGTAATAACTTTCACTGGCGGTAAAAATCTGTACCAATCTGTGCTTAATGACGAAAGTCTGTAATCTGTCCCGTACAGAATCTGTACAAAAAATAACGAAAAAAAACTGTACTTTTCCAGATAATTCTGTTCGAGTGGCAACACTGCTTGTGGAACGCTGCTTGTTCGCAAAAAAGATCATCTTAGATTAGATTATCTGAGGAACATCCCCGGGATCTCTGGTTTCATAAAACTTCTTTTTGTCCTGGAAGCTTTTCAATTCAATTTAATGTATGTTGCATCGTCCATTATAATGCATCCGTTGAACTTGGTCAGCACTTGGTCATACAACTTTCAGATTCGCTTTTTGCCGTAATTACCGCTTTACGGTTTTGTTTGGTTTCTTGCAAGCCCGATCAGGGCTTGCAAATAATTTATTTGTTTATTTGGTCAACAGGTAACCTTGTACCCCAATGACAAGTAAAATAATATAAATTAACACAGAACACTTCTAAAGTTACACATATTTGTTTCACGCGTCATATTAAAATTAAAAACGTGGTAACACCTATTGAAGAGACGAGACATACTCCGCATTGGTTCATGCAAACCATAATTCGTTCTAGCAGAAGGGGTACTAAGGAACGTGTGTGTACGAAGGCTGCGACGACGTATATTAATGTCTAAAAAGCCGAGCAAAGTAGAACAATCAGTGTTGCCCTGCAGCAGGTCTGCAATGAAGCAAGCCTTTGCTACGTTGCGTCTCTCATCCAACAACTCCAGTTTAATAAGTAAACAACGGCTCTTGTAACTAGGCAGGTTAAATGGACCCGTCCACCTAAGATGACGTAGAGCAAAGCGGACGAATTTTCTCTGTACTGCCTCAATCCGTTGGTTTTCATTTTGGTAGTAAGGAGACCATATGACCGATGAATATTCCAGGATGGGGCGCACAATAGAACAGTACAAAGCTTTCAGGCAGTAGATATCCCTAAACTTTTTGGCAAAACGAAAGAGAAAACCCAGCTGCGAAGAGGCTTTAGATACGACGAGTGTAATGTGATCCTTGAAGGTAACTTTCGTATCAATCAGGATGCCCAAGTCCTTGATAGTCGATTCTCGCTGTAATTGTACACCTTCCAGACTGTAACCGAAGTGAAAAAGAGAGCGTTTACGTCCAAACGAAATTACCGCGCATTTGGACACGTTTAGTGACATTCTATTACTATGACACCATTTAGCGAATGTTTCTAACTGTTGTTGTAGAAAAACCGCGTCTTGTGGCTGCTCAATCTTATAGAACAGCTTCAGGTCATCTGCATACGAGAGTTTGAGGCAGTTTAGTACGAAGTTGACATCATTCATGTATAGTAGGAATAGAAACGGTCCGAGGTGACTTCCTTGGGGAACACCAGAGCAAGCTGGAAAGGGTTTCGAAACATGGTCTCCAATCTTGACAGACATGTTACGACCACATAGGTAAGATTCCAGCCAGAGTAACAGATCGCCATCCATGCCTAGTTTGTCAAGTTTAGCTATTGCGATTTGATGGTTCATTTTATCGAATGCTGCAGATAAATCCGTGTATATAGCATCCACTTGCTGACGATTTTCTATTTGACGAACTACATAGGAAGTGAAGCAAGTTAGGTTAGTCGTCGTTGAACGTTTTGGCATGAATCCGTGTTGGTCCTCCGATATATAATGCGCGTATCTGTGCACTAACCCGTTAAGAATGATCAATTCAAATAGCTTGGACGTGGCACTTAACGCAGCTATACCGCGGTAATTCGAAACGACCCTTTTGCACCCTTTCTTGAACACAGGGAAAAACAAACGACTGTTTCCAACAGTTCGGAAATACGCCAGAGTTCAGTGAAAGATTAAACACTGTTGCGAGTGGTTTAGCCAGCGAATGCATGCAACGTTTGAGCACAAGTGATGGAATACCGTCAGGGCCACATCCCGTGGAGGACTTCAATTTCTTTCCTGCTGTGCTAACCATATCATCGGTAATTAAAAACTGTAGCAAAGAAGTAGAAAACCGAGGAACGTTTAGAGTGGCAGCTGCTACATCCGCCGGATCGAGTTGTTCGTCAGTAAAGACGTTGCTGAATTGAGAGCGAAACATATCGGCAATGTCAGAAATCGTATCAGCCTCAATCAAACCATTGGACATCGTTGAAGGCAGTCCAGTTTCCTTTCGTTGTTCATTTACGTAGCGCCAGAAAGTTTTGGGGTTATTCTTGATGCGTCTTTGCAAATTGTCCTGATAATGCAATATTTTAAGCTTATTAATATTAAGCTTATTAAGTAATATTGAGAATAGATTTTTATCAGTGTAACGCGTTTACTCCGCTTGTCGATACTGCTGTCATTTATTTGACGTCAAACAAATTTACTACTGTGCTCATTCATATTCATTCTATTCTATCTGAGCTTTCTTTTAAGTTCAAGTCATGATATTTCGTTCACATTTAATCATTGCCATTGAATTGTCTGGGATGTTGTAAATAATGTGTTCATTTCCATTTCCTTTTCATTATTTTTGAGTGATTTTCTCAGCGGTTTACTTATTCTGAAGTCAGTTATTTCTAAAATAACTCCGAAAAAGGCAACGCGATGCCAACAAAAGAGCAGGCAATAAAAATAATTATCGATTTTCTCAGGGCGTGTTTTGACGACCTAAAAATGTAATTCAACTTGAATAGAATTTCGTCATACTGGAAAAGCCCTGGCTCAGATAGCTTTCAACACGAATGCCCAGTCAGAAATGCAATGAAGTACTACAGAATCATTTACTTTTTGTTTGTATCAAAAGCACCAATATTTGGCATTCATTAATAAAATCCGGAAAGTCATGGCATGGTTCGATCCTTTGCGGTCGTATTAGGTTTGGGCATGGGTGTCGTAATGGTCGGAATTATTTTTCCTTGAAAAAGCAGTGATACATGCAAGATTATGAAAAATAAATATTTTTTCAATTTTTTTTGGTGAACTATATTTTTTTTTGTGAACTCAACAATCTATTTTGATGCGAAGTTTTTACATAAAAAACAGGAAGTGGGTTATATCTATGGTATAACCACAAGGGTGACGTAGGACTATCGTTGATTTAGAGATCATTTGTTTGAAGTTGAATCAAAATCCATTCTGAATGAATGAATAAATGAATATTTGGGGGACTTCGAAAACGAGAGCGTTACGTTGGAGGCACAAGGTTTTATGCATCCAATATAGGATACGAAAAACCTTGTTCTGAAGAATAATCTTCAGAAGCTTTCCTGCTAACTGCACTTGATTGACAAATCACAAAACCAAATGTATTATATGGATATTTTATGGATAGAAAACATTAAAATAAACTCTTTCGCTTGAATGTAATTTTCAATTCCAAGGGGAACTGGTAGATTATTTTCCAGCAACGATTAGATATTTCCACATTTTCCTCGATACTGGAAGCCCACCAGTGGTTAATACTAACTCGATAACCACCTGTTAATAGCACTTGATTGAAAAATATTTGGTCACAGTGTTACATGGATAGAAAACATTAAAATAAACTCTTTCACATGAAGGTTTTTTTTTAAATTCCCAGAGGAACTGGCAGATTATTTTCCAGCAATGATTAGATCTTTCCGGAACTTTCTGGATGCTGAATGGCATCCAAACCGAAAGAATTCTGCGCGTGTATGTGTCCAGAATATCGCTTAAGTATGCTTTTTGTGTGTGATTGAATCGAGAGAAGGTGTGGTTTACGATGGCAATTTGGAAGGCTTTAAGGAGAATGAGTAGAATGAACTCTCTGAGCTCGAAACTTTCGGCGACTGAGCAATAATCGATTGCGTGCGCATACAATATTGGATACGGAAATATCCTACTGATGGGGAAGAATAATCTTCAGAAGCTTTCCTGCTAATTACACTTGGTTGAAAAATTACAAAAGCAGATGAATTTGATCACTGTGTTACATGGTTAGAAAACATTAAAATAAACTCTTTCACATAAATGTATTTTTAAATTCCCAGAGGAACTGGCAGATTTGTTTCCAGAAATGATTAGATCTTTCCGGAACTTTCTCGATGCTGAATGGCATCCAAACGGAAAGAATTCCGCGCGTGTATGTGTGTGTGTAGCGATGTCTTCCCGGGGAACCGTTTGTGGCATCACTCTCCTCCTGACGGATTTCCTTCTGGCCTAGGGTGCACAAACAGGCTCTTGGTGACACCGTTCATCCGCGCTTTCATGATAAACGAAGAGCTTCACCACAACAGCGACAACATGCTCCAATCGCTGTTCAATTTGAACTGAGTGGATTTCCGAGCGGCGCTCGCTTTTATACCGATTGGTGATTTCAATAGCCTGTTTTGAAAGCAATTTTAAGACTATTGAAACAAGTTTTCGGATCAGAAAGTATCAAGTATAGAACGCGTAGACATTTTATCTTTTGAATGAAGTGTTTATCATACCATTTCGTTCAGTTGTTCAGGAGCTATTAACGCTCAAAATCTCGGTCTCCGGCGTAACGCTTTTGGTTTCGAAACTTTGATTTTACACCCCGGTATAGAAATGAAAGACGTAGTCCTACGTCAAAATATATTGTCGTTTGAGACACTTATGTGATTATTCAAGTAACATGAGTCATTTATGAAAAACAGTAGCTCTGATACTTATGAACAATCTTTTCCACCACATCAAAGTGTTATAATGGCTAAATTTTACTGTTATGATTTTCCTATGCATTCAAACGCATTTGCGTGGTCGTATGCGGGTGAATACTTTGTGTGATACTGAGTACCGTTATTTATTACTCATATGAGTACCGCATTGATTTTTTTATTCTTCATAAGAGAGACTTTCAGCCTCCTTGGGTGGTTCGTCTCTACGAAAAACGGCCTAAAAGAGCCGTGAGATGTATTAACACATTGAACATATGTTTCAAAACGTTTGAACAGTTTTAACGAGGAACTACAATTAAGTTTTCGCATGACAAAATATAAAATCTAAAACACTGACAAAAAATTGATTTCCGTTTTATTTTGTTGTATTCTTCGGATCTTTGGCGAGAATGTTCACTTGCCATGAGGCCGTATGAATAAAAACAAAATTCACCTTTACTTTACTTCATTCGAGCAGTCGAGCAGTGAGATTAAGTTTTTACTACGTTTGGTATGAATAAAAGAAACAACAAAGTATTTACTTTTCGAAAATGGATGTTTAGCTGATTTCGTATGAATAAAACAGCATTCATCAAGTATTTACTTCGTTATTATCAAGTATGCTCATGAGCATACTTTGGATCTGAAAACACTATCATTCGTTTTGATGTCATATCCGATTTATGTTTAATGCTGCTATTTTGCGCTTGAAGTTAAACAAGTTAACGATCCGCATTGATGGCATTAAGCTTCGTTTACTAGTTCAGGGGAGCGTAAAAAATTGATTGATTTTCAGGCGGAATGAACACGTTTTTAAAATTTAAATTATGAATGAAAAATAACCATTCCGTACCAATTTGGTATTCTGTTTAAATGAAAAACACTATTGTTTGCAATCTTATACGATATTGTTTTTGAAGACAACTTTATATTATAATGAAAAGTTTCAGTAATGATGTTGGAAATGTATAGACAAAGGGTTAAAAATTTTAACATTTGAAAACTGGCTTCGTGTCTTCTAATATGATAGGTATTACACTAACGAGATAGGGACCCAAACTATGGTCCCCAATTGAAAGTCGCCACCAGACGTCGACACTATTCCTTTTTCATCGCGAATTCACGCTTTGTCAAAAAAAAAACCTTTGGAAACGAAACCTAAACAATCAGTTGATAGATGTTTGACAAAGTAAAAACTATGTTCGAATTCGAAAATCAAATTAGTAAAGTAAACTTTTATTCATACGGATTCAAGTAAATAATAGGAAAGTTTACTTTACTTGGAAACGGGCAGAATAAGTAAATACTTTGTTTTATTCATACGACCTATGGTCTCACGCCAGGGAAGGGAAACCTGCTCCGTTCGAAGATGCCGAGTGTTCAGCACCGTATTGATTCGTAAACAGGTTCACGGCTTCGTTTAGGAAAAGCATAAACTGATACTTGGTTGAGTAAAATATAAGATTAGCATGGTTTTTTGCTGTTGCTTGCTGTTCTTTTGGTTGTTTGAAGTGATTGAGAACTTCAGATGACCTAAGAATTAGGAACTTATTTTAATTCATGCGAAATCGACTTTAGTTTTGTAAAGGAGTAACAGTTTTTCCATCTGTTATGAAACACTGGAATTTTAGTTTTTTTTAATGTTTCGCGCCTGGACTCAACAATTAAGTTAGGTCACCATTTGCGGAGAGCACCGGATGGAAAAAGAGCTAAAACAAGAGAGTTTTTGTTTCTCACTGGAGTGGTGTTGCTAGTAAAACTTATATATGAATATTAGGGTGGCAATGGATGTATTGAAAAAAAGATTCATCACCGAATTTCAAAAACCGACCATGTACATTTCGTTTATTGGCCCAAAAAATGATCTGTGTAAAGTTTCAGCTCAATCGGACATGATTTAGGGGTGCCTTAAAGCGCTCAAACTTTTGGTTTTTTCATCCTCGAAAATCTTTCAAGGGGGAAGTAAAGGAAATTTGGAAAATCCATTTTTTTTCGATGCCAAATGACTTAAAAATGCATGAAACGTCGAGATCTGGTGTCGTCTCGAAAACAAATTTTTGGCCGAAAGACGACCTTTTGGGACTTGCCTTAGAGGTAATGAAGGTATGGAAAAAAATTATTATCGAATTTAAAGGACCGACCATTTTGTTTGACATTTTGACATTTTGTTTTTTGGACCAAAAATAATCTGTTCAATATTTCAGCTCGATCGGACATGATTTAGGGGTGCCTCAAAGCACTCAAAGTTTTGATTTCTTGGATATTCAGGCGATTCAGTCAGATTTTCGACCAAAAATTTTTCTGTTTGGGGCTGCCATACAAATGAAACACAAATTTCTGCATTGTTCGAGAATTAATCAAGCAAATGAAACCAAATTAGGCATGTGGAGGTTTAAGGGTGCAATAAATGTCTCTATGGTGGTTTGACACTCCACCCCCCTCTCTAAGGAGGGGCTGCCATACAAATGAAACACAAATTTCTGCATAACTCAAGATCTAATCAAGCAAACGGAACCAATTTTGACATGTTGATGTTTTAGGGGGCAATGGTGGTTCAACACTCCTCCCACCACTCTGAGGGGGGCTGCCGTAGAAATGAAACATAAATTTCTGCATAACTTGAGAACTAATCAAGCAAATGGAACCAAGTTTGGCATATGGAGGTTTTAGGGAGAAATAAATGATTTTACGGTGGTTTGACACTCCTTTCTCCTCTCTAAAGAGGAGGAGGGGAGGGTGCTGAACAACTCGAGAACTAATCTAATCAAATGGAATTAAACTTAGCATATAGGGGTTTTAAGGATCGCTAAACGATCGCTTTTATGGTAGTTCGACACTCCTCCCTCCTCTCTAAGGGGAGACTACCATACAAATGAAACACAAATTTTTGCATGACTCGAAAACTAATCAATCAAATAGAGACAAATTGTGCATGTGAAGGTTTTTGAATATGATAAATTTTTCTGTGGTGGTATGACACCCCTCCCTTCTCTGAAATAGAGAGGGGGTCCCGTAAAAATAATACACATATTTCAACTGAACATATTCCAACCAAACATGACAATTTTTTTTTAATGTGATAAAACGCACTCCTATATCTTCTTCTATCTATATAAATAAAAATGGAACAGAGCAAAACTCGAGAAAGGAATTGACCGATTTAGGGCTGTCTTTATTCTATCATATTTTCTGTATCAAACATTTATTCCATGTAACGGAGAAACATGTTATTTGCAATTGATTGAAAAATCTTGAATTGTGTTTGAAAATAATCTGGTTTTATGATGACGAATCTTGTTAGAAGTACTATGAATTTTATACTAAAAAGTAGTTTTAAAGGGTATATTAAAAATTAATCAATGAACAGTTCTGCGATTGGACCTATGAACGTGCGCTTAGTAAAAAACGTGAATGTGATAACGAAAAATAAATTTTGGGGCGGGACGAAGTATATCGGGTCAGCTAGTATTTCAAGGGATAGCAGCATTAAAAATGGAAAATATAATCTGACAACCCTTCCCTTAGCCTTTTTCGAGCTAAATAATCATATAGTTTGCACTATCTGAGACTAATGGATCGGGATCTGCTACATTAGTTGAATATGAATCATTCGCTTTGCGTAGTCCGTATGATCCTGCTGTTCCACAATGCATGGAGAAGTTCGCCACGCGATGAGTTCGATGCAAAGAAGAATATAAACGTTCTGCACCGAAACTTGCTTGCAAAACTGACGGTTTTGCTTGCGTGCTGATGTGTCATGAAGTGCGAACCGAAGCAGAGTTGTCTCGTTCTCTTTTGTGCCGTCATTTGTAGCACGTAACAACAAAAGAATGCCGCTGGGGGAAATGATTTCTGTAAGATCATATTTGAACGAACAAAGCGATGTTTTCAGTGAATGGATCAATCGGCAAACGCTGCTTTTGAACTATTGAACCGATTCAGATGATCGACACATCAAATTAAAGCGAGTTAGCTTCAAGTGAAAATGAACACATCTCTAATTTTTGGATATGTTATTTACAAAATCCTCAGCTTTCAAAAAATATATATATATAAAAAGATATTGGTCCCTCGAAAATGAAAACTATAAAAAACAAAAGCGAAATAATAACGAAAACAAAATTAATTTTTTTTGCAAGTGTACAATTTTTCAAAAAAAATCTGGCCAATTGGTTTCAAATTGTTATATCGATCATCTGAATCAGTCTAGTAGTATAAAAGTTAAGATTTTTGAGAATAGGAAAAAGGGAAAAATTGATATTCCGAGCTATCGGTTAATTTTGAAAAATCATGATATAAAAAAGAAAAAGAACTCATCGTTGATTTCGAGATATTTTGTGTAAAAAATCCTCAGCTTTCAAGAAAAAATATAAAAAATAGAGTGTTTTTTATCCCGAAACTAGTGTTGGAAAAAATCATCTTCTCTAAGATCAAATGCAAAAAATCCCGGATAGGTTGCATCGAAAACCTATACATTCCAAATGAAAATTAAAATGACAGACGAACTTTTGTCGTTCAATATATTTTGACGTTTATTTTTTCCACCCAGTGTCATTTTCATCTTGATTATCGGAAACGTCAGATCTGAATTGCATTTCAGCCAAATGAATATCAGCTGTTGTTTACTTCTAACCTGAGGCTGCTGTGAGCGGTTGGGTTTTGCAGTTGTCGGATGCCGTAATCGGAAATACCTTATGAAATTCCCGATGTCGCAAATGACTTGACGGTAGCTAAAATTACTCGTTGTATCCATTCTGCATATGCCGTTGCTACCGTCTCGCCAAATAAAATTTATTTTGAACTTAAATTCACTGCCAGAACGAATATCGTTTCAGATGTGATGAATATCAACTTGTTGCTTCTGATATCCAAAGTATAAATAACAGCGAAGTTATGAACCCCACTCAATGTCGCATTCATTCATTATAGCAAATTTGCTCATGCAACAGCTGAAAAAAAGTCAACAAAAAAGGAACAAAATCATATTCGTTTCTCGTGAATATTTATTGATATTCTAAGACCTGTCCGAAACCATGTGAACTAGAATAAAACATATACAATTAATAATTCGAAAAAAAAAATTCACCCTTAAGAAAAAAGGTAAGGGGTTGTACCTAGGACACGACCGCATATTTTCGACTTAGAACTACGCAATCATATTATGCAACATACATGCTCACCACATCGAATATTATTTTAGAATGCATCGAAATTTTTGTAATAGATTATGTTCTTCGTTACAAATAAAATTGAATAACGACGTCCTTCTACGTTTGATATGATGCCTATGACTACCAAAATATGTGAACGGAAAAAATTTCAAATGATCATTGTAGTTTACATTTCCCTCTGAAATTATTGCATATCTCATGTTTACGTAGTTCTCGAACCGCGAAAGTTCATTCACCTCTAGTATCTGAAATGACGATTTTCCCTGGCTTCACAGTTTAAAAGAATGTTCTAGGGAAACATAGTCCGGTCTGCCTAACGACAAGCGAGTACAAAATTACTCAAAACCAAAAAATACCCCCGACTTGCATGCATTTGCAAAGCGGATTTCCCCAAGCACATTATTGAGAATTCGGTCACAGTGAAAATAGTTATTAACGTTAACTTTCATTTTTCATTTTATTTATTATATCAACAGGCCTTTACATTAGTGCCCTAATGATATCTAAATCTAATTTAAATCTAAGTCTAAATGAAGATTTTATCAATGTCTAAGAACTACGAGGAACATTTTTTTGAGAGTTGAGCGAGACAGGTGAAAATCGAACGATGAAAAACATCGGTTTAGCACTCGACACATACTCGCTACGGGCTCGTTGTGCCCGTAATTTGTGCAGGAGTGAGGGAGACGAATAAAAGTGTAGTAGCGTAGGTTTCGATAGCAAATGTTGAAATTGATCGTTTGAAGAAGGTCGGGACAGTCGATATTCGTGAGAATCAGATCCGATATAAAAGTAGCCTTAGCTACGTCTCTACGTACGCTCAGTAGATCAAGTCCAATTAATTTACAGCGGTTCTCGTAGTGAGGAAGATTTGAGGGATCATTCCAGGGCAGATTACGTAAAGCGAAACGAACAAATTTACGCTGGATCGCTTCGATGCGCTGAATACCGTTTTGATAGTAAGGCGACCATGTTATGCAAGCATACTCGAGAATTGAGCTAACCAACGCACAATAGAGTGCCTTGATGCAATAAACGTCTTTGAATTGTTTCGTGACACGAAAAATGAATCCGAGAGTTCTAGAAGCTTTGGCGGTGACGTAAGATATATGATCCTTGAATGTGAGTTTACTGTCAATGATGACTCCTAGATCTTTGATTGCTACTACACGGCTTAAAATCACACTGCGCAATTTATATTCATAAACGACAGATGAACGTTTCCTCGAGAAGGATATAATGGAACATTTTTCAGGATTCAAAACCATTCTATTGTTATCACACCATTCAGCGAAAATGTCAAGCTGCTGCTGCAGGTACACTGCGTCATTAAGACAATTGACGGGCCAAAACAACTTGAAGTCATCGGCGTAAGAGAGTTTGTGGCACTCCAAGCAAAAGTTAACGTCGTTCAGGTACAGAAGAAAAATGTAAGGGCCAAGATGACTACCTTGAGGAACACCCGATGATACTGGAAACGGAGAAGATACAGTGTCACCTATTTTCACTGACATCACACGGCCAGTCAGGTATGAACGTAACCAGTTCAAGAAGTTGCCGTGGAATCCGAGACGTCGGAGTTTAGCGACCGCTATTTCGTGGTTTATTTTATCAAACGCAGCTGCGAAATCTGTATAAATTGCATCAATTTGTTGACGTGACTGTAGAGAGCGAGCGATGAATGAGGTGTACAGTACCAGATTTGTTGAGGTAGATCGCTTGGGAACGAAACCATGTTGTTGATGTGAGATGTAACTACTGCATGCATGGGAGATGAATTCCAAAACTATGAGTTCAAATAACTTAGACACCGAACAAAGGCTGGCGATTCCTCTGTAATTCTTGACATTTTTCCTGCAGCCTTTTTTGAATACTGGAAAAACGAAAGAATTTTTCCATGCTTTTGGAAAATTTCCACATTCCAGTGATCGAGAAAATAGCGAACTTAGTGGCGACGATAGACTACCAGAGCACTTCTTCAACACAATGGAGGGGATACCATCTGGCCCCGGATTTGTAGAATTTTTTATTTCGCGACAAGCTAATTGTACTCTGCTAGGGCTAATGGTAGTGAGGGCGCAGACAGATGGCAGATGAGGTACATTTCTTGTTGCTTTGAAAACTTGATCGTTGTTGAGATTTTCGCTAACGAAAACACTGCTAAATTGTTCCCGAAACAGCGCACATATGCTTTCTCTGTTTGAGGCCTCAACATTATTGTGTGTCATCACAGAAGGTAGTCCGAGCTCCTTTCGCTGTTTATCTACATATTTCCAGAATTCCTTTGGACTGAGTCATAGATTACTTTGAACGCGAGTCAAATTAGCACCAAATAAAATGTTGTTCAACCACTTGTAATTTTTGTTGGCGACAGAGTAGCGTTTTCTCCAAAAATCAGTTCGGTATTTTGAATATTTTTTCAAAGTAAGTCGTTTCTCTCTTCGAAGACGCTTCAAATGATAGTTTGTCCATGGAGGATGAGGAGGATCCTTAATAGTTTTCTTCGGAACAAACTGGTCAATTGCATAAAGAAGTACATGCGACAAGGACATTGCGGCTCCATCGATGTCGCGGTCGTTCAGAATGTCACTCCAGTCGATAGTTGAGAAGAAACGATTCATCATTGCGAAGTTTGATTTACGATAATTATAATATGTTGATTCGATTATGTCTGTAAAAACGAGCGGTGACGATTCATGTAATGAAACCAGCAGTGGTGGGTGATGATGACACAATTTAACAAGAGTAGATGGAGCTGAAGTTATTGTTGTATTGTGGACCATCTCTAAATTTACGAAGCATAGATCGAGAATGCGGTTGTTGTTGTTGTATATTCCGTTCATCTGATATAAACCAGCAGTACTATAACTGTCCAGTAGACGTTCTGTCATACGATGCATAGAAGAACGCGAGGAATTAGGATAAAAGTAGTTGGATGTATTTTTGATCCAACTGATACCAGGAAGATTGAAGTCTCCGAGGAGCAAGATGTTGTCATTCAGTTTTGTTTGATTCATTATCCACATAACCGAAGAAATGTGTTTGTCTATCACGGCTGGGTCATTTACACGGTCCGGAGGAATATAGGCAATGCCAATATAAGTAGTGTGGTTATAAAACGTCACAGCAACCCAAATCTGCTCCACACTTTGGCCATCTAGAGGAAGTAGTTCACGTGAGATGTATTTCGATCTAATAGCCAACAAAACACCTCCACCAGTGAGTTTGGAACTATTCGCAGCTGATCGATCTAGACGATAGACTATGTAAGAAGAATCGAACAATTGTTGTGACAATGTGTTGATATTGAGCCACGTTTCAGTAAAGGCATATACATCGTATGTAGCATCAGAACATGCTAGGTAATAATCAGTGATGCAGGTATTCATTCCGCCGACATTTTGATAATAAATTAAAATATTATGATCTATACAAGCGACACTCGGACTTGATGACGAGGTTATGGAGCGCTTATTCTCTGAACAAGTTACGCTGGATCCCCATTAGGGCAGAGGTTGTGGGGTTGCATAAAAAATAACCATGAGCGTTATCAGAATCTTGTTGGGCGGCTGCTCGACGTTGTTGGTTTGAGATTGATGCAATACGGTGAGGTGAGGTTTGCTGCACATTTTGAATTGTAGTCGGATTACGAATTACGAAAGTAGTGATCGATATTCCAACAGGCCAAAAGTTCTGAGATGTAATCACCTTCTCAATAATCTCAGGAACACCCAATTTGAGTGAAATGAAAGACAATGGAACATTATCTTCCCTATTCTGACGAACCAGCTTGTGACACCGAATAATCGAAGGATCACAACCGCATTTCTTAGAAATGAATTGAATTATGTTATCCGAGGATTCGGAAGGTAGGAACCGGGTGAGATAAAACCAATTCAATCGTTTTGTGATCGGTGCAACGGAGAGTGTAGGAAGAGTAATCGTAGACTTTATTTCATAAAAACGTGACCTGTTTTCTGATTTGATACCCTTCCTGAAAGACGTAGTTCTACGTCAAAATAAAAAAATACGGGTCTAATAATTTGTGATAACGTACAAAACGGTCAATTTGGAAATCAGAGAACCACTATATAGAGAACCACTATATAGAGAACCACTATATCGCCGTAACGTTCGAGGCATTTTTTATAGCGTGGTACGAGTATTTCTATTCCGAGCGCGAAGTGCGCAGTGTCTAACTTTTTGAAGTACGATGTAGCTGTGTCATGAATTTCTTCAGTGTTATCGAATCGTTGACCGCCGAACGCCTGTTTCATCACCTCGTTTTTGTCCTAACTTTATTTTTTCGCGATTTCTGAGGCACTGAAACTTATTTTTGAACGACTCTCGTATCGTTTGTCGTTAGTATGCGTAATGAATAAAAAATATTGACAAAGTATGAATATGATTTTTTCCGTTTTGTTCGGTCATCAATTAAACTGAGAAAATACTTTTCCAACCAAATCAATAACCGATCTGATTAATTTAATTACTCAATAGAGCACACTACTTGATGCATTGATGATCAATGACAAAAATGTTGTTGTTCATGCAATCAAAACGATCTCTTTAGTATTCCTGTTTTCCTGTATTTTTCCACGACATGAGGAAAGTCTGTAAATAATAAGAAACTGTATGTCATGTTCTATTATATCACAAAACCGTATGTATTGTGCACTCGTTCATATTAATTCATGGTCATAAATTACTATAATAAAAAAAACACATAAGCATAAATATGAAACATACAAAGATACAGTTCAAACAGCTCTTTGAAATCAGTCCCATCGGAAGTAATTTCCTCGTGTTTTTCACTCCATTTCCGCTTTGCACGGAAAGACCAATCAACCTGCACCGGGTAGGCAAAGTAACTATTCAAGCGTTAAAATCCGGCTCATCGCACCGGAACTTCAATCACTAATTCGGTCCCTTCTTGCATTTGAACTGTTGCATCGCACAGGTGTTCGATTTCTCTACAGCTACGGGAGACAGTGCCGAAGAAATTTTTGAATCGGTTTCAATTGATTGAAACATTTTGTTCAACCGATTTCACAAATCATTGATTATGTATTCACATTTTTGGTAACCGCCACCTACCGTTGGTTTTTCGTCTTCGCAGTCCAGGGTAGGATAAAAATTGAAGCGATCATTCTCCAACTCAGAAATTGAGTCAACAGCAGCTTCCACTATCACTTCGGGTGTGACTGGTGAGAGTGCTTCTCGCCCAGCGGACGCCGCGCCGCTTTCGACAGGCATTTTTGTTTCGTCCTTGAAATCACTTTCGAGCCAATTGGTTGTTCTCTGCAGCGCGCGAATTCAGCAAACAAAAATTATATCCGACCCGTACGCGGCTGTATCCGTGCAAACACTGACTTGTCGGGCTAAGGAGCCTAATCTAGTCCGGATTGGAAATTCTCCGGCGCCGATAAGCGCCGCCCGAAATCGCTGGAACTATCGACCAAATGAAACGGTGAAAATTTATTGTCTTTTCATTGAATAGCGTCACGAATCGTGATAAGCTGTGATTTTAATCGTCGGAACACACCAAAAGCTACCGAAAACGATAAGGACACAGCGAGAGATCCGCCGGAGATAAGATTTCGGTAGCGATGTGAACACTGATTTTTGATTTCGATTAGCGCCTATCGACTCATCGGCTAATGTGCGTTGATTTATTCCATCGTAATGACAACAACGGTGACGTTTGGTCAGGCTGTAAATCACGAATGAGTCAAGCTTACGGCTACGATATGATAATGGTAATGTTTTAGCATGTTATTGCTCTGATTATACACGCCGATATATCATAAGATTTGGGTTCGAGCAATGTTGTCGTTGTTGATTCGCACAAAATGCTGGTTTGGCGACATCACTTCACTTGTTCTGTTTATCAGATTATTTGAGTTGTTCAAATTTCATTAATGGAATCCTAAATACCTTATTGCTCGGTCATTTCATGATGGATTGATGAGATTTTTCCGTCAATCGATTTCGGCACTCCATAACAATTTTTTATATTGAAGAAAATAATATTAAGCTGTCAGAAAATTCCTGCGGTATTTTTTTTTGAATTTTCATTTGTTCATAAAATTAGTTACAATCATCTGTTTTAAGTCAAATATGCGCCGTTTTGTTCGATGACTTGTTATAGAAGCTCGCTTCCTTATTGGCAAAAAACTCGGATAGCCAATTTTCACAGGCCTCTTTTGTGGCTAACTTCTGACTACCTAGCTCGTTCGCCATGGACAAAAACAGGTGGTAGTCACTTGGTGCAAGGTCCGGACTATACGGCGGATGCAAAAGAACCTCCCATCCGAGCTCCCGGAGCTTCTGGCGCGTCACCAAAGAAGTGTGTGGCCTGGCGTTGTCCTGATGGAAGACAATGCGGCCTCTGTTTATCGAATATGGCCTCTTCTTCATGAGTGCTACCTTCAAGCGGTCCAGTTGTTGGCAGTACAGGTTCGAATTGAGCGTTTGGCCATAGGGAAGCAGCTCATAATAGATTATTCCTTGACAATCCCATCAAACACATAGCAGAACCTTCCTGGTCGTTAATGAGGGCTTGGCCACCGTCTGAGCCGCTTCAGCGGGCTTCGACCACGACCGTTTGCGCTTCACGTTGTCGTAAGTAACCCACTATTTATCGCCAGTCACCATCCGCTTCAGAAACGGGTCGATTTTGTTGCGATTCAGCAGCGATTCACATGCGTCGATACGGTCAAAGATGTTTTTTTGCGTCAACGTGTGTGGCACCCATACATCGAGCTTCTTTGTGAATCCAAGCTTCTTCAAATGGTTAATAACGGTTTGATGACTTATCCCCAGCTCTTGGCCGATGCTACGGCTGCTACTATGCCGGTCTTTCTCGGCTAATTCAGCGATTTTGTCGCAAGGTCTTCCGAAGCGTTGCGCATCTTCGACGACCTCTACATCAGAACGAAAACGTTGAAACCATCGTTGTTCGGTAGAAATGAAAACTGTATCGGGTCCATAAACTGCACAAATTTTATTGGCAGCTTGAGATGCATTTTTGCCTTTGTCATAGTAGTACTGTAAAATATGTCGGATTTTCTCTTTATTTTGCTCCATGTTTGCGACACTATAACTCACGAACGACTTAACCAAAAAAAAAAAACACTGTCAAGGACTATATTATAGCGCGCAAAAATACCTTTCCAACAAGCTATAGTATGACTCGATACAATGAATACAACTAGAACTACGCGCTTACAACGACACCTCGCGGAAATACCGCAGGACTTTTTTGACAGCCTAATATATGTCATGAAATTAATCATCGAACAATTGAAAAATCTCAACCCCTATCCTAACGGAAATACCCACTTTTGATTGGCAGAAATTGACGACACATGCGTCAGGTTCCTAACAGAGACATCAAAACCAAGCTGCCTGGGGGAAATCGGCATTGCAAATATATGCAAGTCGGGGATATTTTTGTATTGCAAGTAAGTTGAGTGATACGAATAATTCTAGCAAATACAATTTGAATTTGGAACTTTAATGTTGGTTTCTCGTGAAATTTCCCATCAATAACCGATCGTGTATTGTGAAAAATTCAGCACGAGTGTATGTGTAAAATTGTATATGGTAGCAGTTGGGCTAAAAATGACTTGAATGAACGATTTATTTCAATTTTCATAAATAAAAACGAAGGTGTGTTCCCGCTCGAGAACGAGTAATTTGGTTTATGCTGTCTGTTTTGTTGAGTTCATTTTCACACAAGGATAGTTTACACGGCGAGAAAAATTCGAAAAGTGAAAAAATATTAGAAAAAATGATTTCCCATATGCTTTACATATAGAATTAGGTGATGTTAGTCCAATTAAAATTCACATTGGGTTGAATAAACACTCAGAAATTAAAATTTATAAAATTACCTTTTCCTTTTCAAATATGTTTTCTCTATATTGCAGTAACCTGTTTTTACTAATGAGAAAAAATGTTAATTGTGTTCGGTATTGGTAATTATCTTCTATTACATTGGTCAGTTTTTTTTTCTTTATTTCATCCATACATATCACAGGAGATCACAGAGGGCGGTTTTCATCATATCTCGTTCCTCTTCAGTATTTTTTATCTGATATGGACCATCCAACGTTTACTGATATGGACCATCCTGATATGTTTACCATCCTTCTGTCATCATCACTTGGTAAACACTGGTGGAGTGAACAAACAATATTCAACAACCAAACAAAACGGCCTTTTTCAGGGCCACCAAATCATTATCAAAGAGTTTAACGATGTAATTCTTCAAACATATCCAAAATCAACAAATAGCCTAACGGAATCCTACGTCAATTATGCGGTCATGTCCCGGACACAACTCTCCTGTGACATTTTTTATCATAGTATTTACGTAGATTTTGCTACACTATTCTATTAATAATAATCAGTAGCTGAAAATATTTGCGTCCACTCTTCGGTATACCAGTATATATAATATGATATCGTCGAGTCGCAACTATTACAAAGCTGTTGAAGATTTTTAGTTTTGGACTGCTTCAAACTCGTTCTAACTCGTTTATATCACTCCTTCTAACTTGTTTAGACTGCCTCAGACTCGTTCTAAGCCAAAAATATACCTACATAGTCAATTCTAATGAATGTTTCTATTTCAAAGCTAAGAAAATATCTCACTAAAAAGTGTCCACCAACACTTGCTTGATAGGTAAGCAAAAACGAGTCACATTGAGATGTAAGATGCAAAAACGTCCACAATTAGTTTTCATAGGGGTTTTCATTGGACAATGGTCCAGGAGATGCATTTCAGTGGAAATTAGCATTTAGAGCTCGACAGTTATTCTTTAGACAAAAACTGTCTTAGACAAAGTTGTTACGCGCTCTATCGCTCGTTTTTATGTGATTAAAAATAGGGTGACCTAAAATGGTCGATGAAATAAAAAATCTAACTTTCTTATCTTTATAGATAGAGGTAAACATAGTTCGACAATGTTGTAGCTCCAATTATTTGAGACATCTTTGTAGAACAAAGTCTTTCTCTATCTCTTGAAATAATTGATATAGCGCCTTTTTTTTAAGTTACTAAAATTATAGCAAAAAAACAGTTTTTTTCATGGTGACCCTAACCACCATGAAAAAAACTGTTTTTTTGCTCTAATTTTTATATTTGAAATTTTACATGCAAACTGTCTTCGAAAGACTTTAGAACTTAATAATACAAACATTTTTCGATGTGGACAATAAGTAACATTTTTCGATGTGGACAATAAGTTGAATCTGTCCAAGTCTTTCGTTCAGAAAGCCAAGGACCGGGAGGAACTGCATACGCACAAAATTCAGAAGACTCCAAATCGTGATGAACGGCGAAATATGGTGGGAAAGTCACGGGTCCGGAAACTGTACACCCAGATGCTGACGAAGCCTCATTGTCTCATCATGGATAATGAGACTTACGTCAAGGCGGACTTCCGGCTGCTTCCGGGGCTACTGTTCTTCACCGCCCAGTACAAGTTTGATGTTCCGATGGAAGTACATTTTTCGATGCACAACTTGTCAATATCGCAACTTCACTGAAAGATATTGATATTTCTTTCCAAAAAACATGTTTTTTTCATTTGTTTGTCATTCTTTCTGGTGCAAACATAAAAAAAAATGTTTGTTGGCGGAATTTTAAAGAACAGATTTCACTCTATATAATATGTGATTTTCAAGACTATGTAATTTTTTGTGTTTGAGTAAATAAAAAATTGAAATCATGAGCTTTGTAAGGAAAACCCATCAATAATTTTGAGCAGGATTAAGTAATTTCCATGTTCTGCATCGCAAAATGTTGGTATTGATAAGCTCTAAAAGTCGTACGAAGACCATTTTGATGTAGAATTTTAAATATAAAAGTTAGAGCAAATAAACCCGTTTTTTCACAGTTACCCTAATGCAACTCAGATAGAAAGCGCTAAAAACAACTTTGTGTGAGATATTCATTGTTTAGACCAAAACTGTCTTAGACAAAGTTCTTACATATGATAGAGCGCTCATTTTTATGTTATCAAAAATAGGGTGACCAAAATTGTCGATGAAATGAAAAATATAACTTTCTTATCGTTATAGATAGAGATAAACATAGTTCAATAATGTTGTAGCCCCAGTTTTTTTAAACAACTTTGTAGAACAAAGCTTTTTTCTATCTTTTAAAATAATCGATTTGGCGCTTTTTTCTAAGATGCATTAGGGTGACCATGAAAATACGTGTTTTTTCTGCTTTAACTTTTATATTTCAAATTCTACATCAAAACTGTCTTCGTACGACTTTTAGAGCTTATCGATACCAACATTTTGCGATGCAGAACTTGTCTATATCTTAATCCTACTCAAAATTATTGATGGGTTTTCCATCCAAAAACTCATGATTTCAATTTTTATTTACTCATACACAAAAAATAACATAGTTTCTAAAATTACACATCATATAAAGTGAACTATGCTCTTTCAAATGCCGCCAATAAACTTTGTTTATGTTTGCCCCAGAAAGAATGACAAATAATTAAAGAGAGCGTATTTTTTGGGAAGAAATATCAATAACTTTGAGTGAAGTTGAGATATCGATAAGTTCAGCATCGAAAAATGTTTCTATCAGTAAGCTCTAAAAGTCTTTCTAAGACAGTTTGCATGTAGGATTTGAAAGATAAATGTTAGAGCGAAAACATAGTTTTTTTTCATGGCGACTCTAACGTCACATAGAAAAAAGGCGCTGTATCGATTTTTAATAGATAGAGAAAAACTTTGTTCTACAAAGATGTCTGAAATAACTTGGGCCTACAACTGTCTAAGACAGTTTTTGTCTAGAGAATAGCTGTCGAGCTCTAAATGCTAATTTCAACTTAAATACATCTCCTGGACCATTGTGCATTTTTTTTTTCACAAAAAATAATGAAAATTTATTGTTTAAATCAAAGCATCTAAATTAATTGTTACATACTGTTTTGCTATGACACTAAACTGCGCCAGGATTGTGTTACGTAGGTTTTTTTCAGTACAAATGTAAATGAGACATAACATAACAGAAAATGTCATGACACACAAATGCTGGTAAGCATTTGTATAATATACATGGTACAGCAATGTAAGATTAATACGAGCGAGCGAAACAAAATACAAATAAGCTTTCCGCATACACTGCCACATACACGGCCCAGACCGAGATAGATATTGTTCTCCTTCATGCGCTCCTTTTTTACTCTTAGAAAACACTTCCCAACTTCATTTTATAATCTGGTGCAATATTATCACGTATTTAATAAGCATCATTAGCCATGTGGATAGCGTGGTCGTGAAAAATAGCTTTGCATTCCAGCCGGCCTTGGTTCGATCCTCATTGACGTCGTATGGACTTTTTTTTGGCATAATTCCAAATGAAGTGAGAAAAGAAAACAGAAAGAGATGTCTGCACGTATACATACAAACCATTTTTAAGCTTTTAAAACAGCTCATTATTTGTGCATTTGACTCTCCAGCACACTAAATGGCATCATTTCTGCCATTAATTGTTTTCTGCTAACGCTAGTTTGGGTGTAGAAACGAATTTGAAACAAGCATAGTTCAAAGAAAGCTTAAAGGTTGTCCCACATCGAATAGCACCACGGAAAAAAACCCTGTTGAAAAAAAAACCCATTGGGTATTTTCTCTAGAAAATTGGAGTGGAAGTAGCTTAGAGTGTATTGTTCACAATGTATTTTTATCGCTGTCAGTTTTTCGAAAATTGGAAAAAACCCCGAAAAGCAACGTCGCGAATTGATTTTGCGCAAGCACCTGGAGAATCCTTAATCCTCGGAGTCGTGCAATCAACGATGAGTCGTGTGAAACGATACTACGAAACTCTGGGCTTCGAACGGAAGGAGAAATGCGGTCAGAATAGATGTTCTATTGGTGATTAAGGTCACAAGCGAGTCGTGAAGGCGTTTAATCGGAATCCCAATGCTTCGGTCAGGGATGTGGACAATAAGTTGAATCTGTCCAAGTCTTTCGTTCAGAAAGCCAAGGACCGGGAGGAACTGCATACGCACAAAATTCAGAAGACTCCAAATCGTGATGAACGGCGAAATATGGTGGGAAAGTCACGGGTCCGGAAACTGTACACCCAGATGCTGACGAAGCCTCATTGTCTCATCATGGATAATGAGACTTACGTCAAGGCGGACTTCCGGCTGCTTCCGGGGCTACTGTTCTTCATCGCCCAGTACAAGTTTGATGTTCCGATGGAAGTAAGGAAGCATAAACTTTCATAGTATGTCAAGAAAAACATGATTTGGCAAGCCATCTGCTCATGTGGCAAACGGCGCACTCGCCGTTCGTGACTACCGGGACTGTAAACGGGCAGATCTACCTCAAGGAGTATGTACAAAGCGTCTTTTTCCTCTGTTGAAGCAACACGAGGTCCCTACGGATCTAGCTTCGTGCCACTATTCGATGGACTTCCGGGAGTGGTACGAAGACAACGGGATATAACCCAAGATACGTACCTATGGATATGAACCCCCTACGCTCCGGAACTGAGGCCCATCGAAAAATGCTGGTCTATTACGGAAGCATCCCAAGGAGATCAAATCAGAAGAAGACACGAAGAAAAAGTGAGTTTCCGTACAGAAGAAGCGGCAGCCAGATATTGTGCAGATCCTTATGAGTGGCGGTAAGCGTAAGGACCGAGCACACGGTTATGGTGTTGAAGTTGAATGAAATAAATATGCCAAGAGCTTACTAATGGGTTATATTTTATTGTCTGAAAGTTTGAAGAGGATCGGTCAATTAGGTAATTTTCTACAGAGTTTTTCCCATTTTTTCCGGTTGAACATTTCTCTAATAAATAACTCTGTAATGGTTGCGATAAGATCATATACGTGGAAAAAACTTTTTTTTGTCGAATGTAATTCTCTGCAACGAAATCTCAATTACATCCTGTATAGTGTGCGGTAAAGATAATTGCTGTTAACATTTCTAATTCCATGCTCCTACTCAACTCGTCACTGAACAATTGTAAACATTCTCGATATGAGATGGATACATCGCTCAAAACTTAGGTTATCATTTCTGTTATCACGAGTACGATAACAATAATCTCATATCATATCATATGTATAATGTGGCAAACATACACATGGATACACCTTCTCACCTTCAACCCAGTCAATTAGTATGTTCTTTCAACAAAAAAAAACTCTAGACGTTGACGATGAATTTATCGAGAACTGTAGGGCGAAAAAAAATGTTATCGAATAATGACGGACAATTTATTTTTTGTATCTGTTTCACTTGTAAATAATTTACTGACAATGAATAGGTTTTTCAATTACAATGATCGATGAGGCTTAAGCTCGCGATATCGATAGCGGAAATGCACCACTGGGATTCACCTAGTTCGGTAATCTTCATGGCTTCAAGCTGAACAGTCACGAACAGTTACGAAGAAGTCCCACCGTTAGTAACATGGTCAACTTTTGATTTCTCATAAAATTACGGTACGTTAACCATCACATAAAACTTAATTAAAAAAAAAAATCTATCCATTTCTGTAAGACTACCCTCAATATATTAGGTGTACCGATAGGTTTCATCGGTTTTACAACAGATGGCGTAACTTGATTATTATTCCAGTAAATCAAATTTCCAGACATTCGTTGGAAAGCTACTGTCATTGCGCGTCTTTTTCAGTATATGTCAAAAAGTAGAAGCGTAAACAACATAGTTTTTTGTCACTTCGAATATTTAGAATATCGTACCAACGAGAGTGTTTTTGCGGGAGTGTTACTTCATTACTTCAATATGAAGAAAAAAGCTGCGGAAAGTCATCGCATTTTGGTGGAAGTTTATGGTGAGCATGCTCCAACTGAGCGAACGTGTCAGACATGGTTTGAACGGTTTAAAAGTGGTAATTTTGACTTGAAAGACGAAGAACGTTCCGGACCGCCAAAAAAGTTTGAAGATGAAGAATTGGATGTTTTACTCGATCAACTCAACAAACCATATCCGATAGTTGAAAAGCAATGGAAATGATCCAAAAGATTGGACATTGGGTGCTGTATGAATTGAAGCTACGAGCCGTCAAACGCCGTTTTTTTCAAGTGCGAACAACTGCTCCAACGGCATAAAAGAAAGGTTCTTTTTTGCATCAAATCGTTACTGGCGATGAAAAGTGGGCCTATTACGACAATCCTAAACGTCGGGCAACGTATGGATACCCTGGCCATGCATTAACATCGACGACCGCGCGGAATATTCACGGCCAGAAGGTTATGCTGTCTATTTGCTGGGTATGGTGTACTATGAGCTGTTAAAACTGAATGAAACCGTTACGGGGGACCTCTACCGACGACAATTAATGCGTTTGAGCCGTGCACTGAAGGAAAAAGATGACGGACGGGATCTTGACATAGGACTGTGATTGTGTGTAGTAAATGTATTTAAATTGAGTTTTTCATTGTTCAAAATTTGTATGTTTTTCTCTTTTGATACATCATCCTGTATGTACTTGTTTCCTCTAAACGGGTTAGATCACATAACGTGGTAAAATTCGGTACCGCATTCTGTTCAAAAATGTACACAAAAATACCATTAAAACCATTACTACCCTTTTCTTCTGTTCATTCAATCATGCAGAAGAAGACAAAGAGTCACCATGTATCATTTTTAAACACAAGTTTCAATAGTTAAGACCTACATAAATATAAGCCTGAGTCAAAACAATCTATGACTACAAAAATATTTTATATATAAAAATATCATTATCTCCTTCGTTACCACGTTGTCCGGAACATTGTTTGTAATAACTTTATAGCCCTGTAAGATCGTGACTACTCAAGCTATCATAATCTGATTTACGTGGGTATACCCTTTCGATCTTCTAAATCAGCAGCCATTTAAATTCATTTATTGCATTTTTACATAACCAAACAACATACTCGATATTATGACATCCTGGACCACAATTACACAAATTGTTAGTGATGAAACCTAGACGATAAAAAAATGAATTGAGCACAAATTGATTGGACAACATACAATATAATATAAAATTAATTATCAGTAAATGGAGAATAATTCATTTTACGCATCAACTCACATTATGAGCTAACGCCCGAATTTAGGCATAAAGATTGCTCTTTGCGTCGGGGAGGAAGCGAGTGGATAGTGCAATCGAAAGAAAACATACCCAATTAAATCGTCAAATTGTTTTTTACTATATTCACTATTCATGTTTCAAGCAAAAAAAAATCTGGATAAATTTCCTAAAATGATATAGTGGGGAAAAAGAAATGTCGTATTTCAGATCGAAATTTGACGCTTTATTTAACATACTCAAAATTATCCAATTTAGGTCAAATATGCGCCGTTTTGTTCGCAAACTTGTTGCCATTTAGAAGGCAACTTCATTATAAAATCCCCCTTCTTTTTTGCAAAAAAATCAGACAGCTATTTTTTGCAAGTCTCTTTTTAGGCCAACTTAGTATCACCAAGAGCGTTTTGCATGGACCGGAAGAGATGATAATCACTTGGAGCCAGGTCCGGACTATACGGTGGGTGCAATAGGACATCCCATCCGAGCTCCCGTAGCTTCTGGGGGGTCATCAACGATGTGTGATGCCGAGCGTTGTCCTGGTGGAAAACAGCACCATTCCTATTGATCATTTCTGGCCGCTTCTGGTAAATCGCCTGCTTCAAACGGTCAAGCTGCTCACAGTAGAGAACCGAGTTGAGGGTCTGGCCATAGTTGAGCAGCTCATAGTGGATGATTCCCTTCGAATCCCACCAAACACACAGCAAAACCTTCCTGGCCGTCAATCCGGGTTTGGTGATGGTTTGGGCCGGCTAACCGCGCTTCGACCACGACTTTTTTCGCTTTAAGTTGTCGTACGTGATCCACTTTTCATCACCAGTCACCATCTTCTTCAAAAATGGGTCGAGTTCGTTCCGTTTCAGCAATGCATCGCAGGCGTTGATTCGGTCTAAAAGATTTTTTTGCGTCAACTCGAGTGGCACCCATACATTCAGCTTTTTTTTGGAATCCAATCTTCTGCAAATGGTTCCAAACGGTTTTATGGTCTATACCCAGTTCCTGGTCAATCGAGCGAGTGCTCACATGCCGGTCTACTTGGATGATTTCAACGATTTTATCGGTTTCCACGACAATTGGCCTACCAGTACGGGGTGTATCTTCGACAGCCACTACACTAGAACGAAATCGATCAAACCAACGCTGTGCTGTGCGAATCGTTCCAGTATCGGGTCAAAAAAACTACACGAATTTTTTCGGCCGTCTTCGTTTCCTTTTTTCCTCGCAGGTAGTAAAAACGTAAAATATGGTAAATTTCTTGCTTGGCGGACTTCATTTTTGACACGCTATAACTTCAGACTGAAAAGGACAATCACAACACTGTCAAAACGACACTTGTAGTACAGATTGTCGTCTTTAAATAGCCAGTATGGCCCGATGCGATAAGTACAACACAAGATATGTTTAAGTGTTGCCATATATTGACAATACACGACACAACATATATCGCAATAACCATTTTGAGTAATATGCGTTTGAAAACTCTTAAAGCGTCGTGCACAAATTGCGTAACGCTAAAAATCCGGATTTTGGACCCCCTGCCCCCCTACGTAACGCAATTTCCTATCTCTAATACACAGAAAGTAACGCAACCTCCTCTCTAAGGGGGGGGCTGCCATACAAATGAAACACAAATTTCTGCATTACTCGAGAATTATTCAAGCAAATGAAACCAAATTTGACATGTGGAAGTTTTAGGGGGCAATAAATGTTTTTACGGTGGTAATAAAAATGCGCGGGCTTTCGATATTGTTCTACGCTTCGATTACGTGTGTCATTGTTGTGTGGCGTTGTTAGTTGTGTGTGTTTTGACGTAGGACTACGTCTTTCATTTCTATACCGGGGTGTAAAATCAAAGTTTCGAAAACGAAAGCGTTACGCCGGAGACCGAGATTTTGATCGTTAATAGCTCCTAAACAACTGAACGAAATGGTATGATAAACACTTCATTCGATAGATAAAATGTCTACGCGTTCTATACTTGTTACCTTCTGATCCAAAAACTTGTTTCAATAGTCTTAAAATTGCTTTCAAAACAGGCTATTGAAATCACCAATCGGTATATAAGCGAGCGCCGCTCGGAAATCCACTCAGTTCTAATTGAACAGCGATTGGAGCATGTTGTCGCTGTTGCGGTGAAGCTCTTTATTTATCATGAAAGCGCGGATGAACGGTGTCACCAAGAGCCTGTTTGTGCACCCTAGGCCAGAAGGGAATCTATCAGGAGGAGAGTGATGCCACAAACGGTTCCCTGGGAAGACATCGCTACACACACATACACGCGCGGCTATTAACAGGTGGTTATCGAGTTGGCATTAACCACTGGTGGGCTTCCAGTATCGAGGAAAATGTGGAAATATCTAATCGTTACTGAGAATAATCTGCCAGTTCCTCTGGGAATTTTCAAAATATATTCATGTGAAAGAGTTTAATTGAATGTTTTCTATCCATGTAACACTGTGACCAAATACATTTGGTTTTGTGGTTTTTCAATCAATCGCAATTAACAGGATAGCTTCAGAAGATTATTCTTCCCCATCAGTAGGATATTTCCGTATCCAATATTGTATGCGCCCGCAATCGATTATTGCTCAGTCGCCGAAAGTTCCGAGCTCAGAGAGTTCATTCCCCTCTAGTTTGCCTTCCAAATTGCCATCGTAAACCACACCTTCTCTCGATTCAATCACACACAAAAAGCATACTTAAGCGATATTCTGGTGGTGAGACACATTAATTTTTCGTGAGGACATCGACAAGACAACATCGTTGCCTAACGTGCTGGAGGAGGTGGACGGCGAAGGATCGACACATACACGCGCAGAACTCTTTCCGTTAGGATGCCATTCAGCATCGAGAAAGTTCCGGAAAGATCTAATCATTGCTGGAAAATAATCTGCCAGTTCCTTTGGGAATTTTCGAAATATATTCATGTGAAAGAGTTTAATTGAATGTTTTCTATCAATGTTACACTGTGACCAAATATGTTTCAACCAAGTGCTATTAACAGGTGGTTATCGAGTTGGCATTAACCACTGGTGGGCTTCCAGTATCGAGGAAAATGTGGAAATAACTAATCGTTACTGAAAATAATCTGCCAGTTCCTCTGGGAATTTTCAAAATATATTCATGTGAAAGAGTTTAATTGAATGTTTTCTATCCATGTAACACTGTGACCAAATATGTTTCAATCAAGTGCTATTAACAGGTGGTTATCGAGTTGGCATTAACCACTGGTGGGCTTCCAGTATCGAGGAAAATGTGGAAATATCTAATCGTTACTGAAAATAATCTGCCAGTTCCTCTGGGAATTTTCAAAATATATTCATGTGAAAGAATTTAATTGAATGTTTTCTATCCATGTAACACTGTGACCAAATATGTTTCAATCAAGTGCTATTAACAGGTGGTTATCGAGTTGGCATTAACCACTGGTGGGCTTCCAGTATCGAGGAAAATGTGGAAATAACTAATCGTTACTGAAAATAATCTGCCAGTTCCTCTGGGAATTTTCAAAATATATTCATGTGAAAGAGTTTAATTGAATGTTTTCTATCCATGTTACACTGTGACCAAATATGTTTCAATCAAGTGCTATTAACAGGTGGTTATCGAGTTGGTATTAACCACTGGTGGGCTTCCAGTATCGAGGAAAATGTGGAAATAACTAATCGTTACTGAAAATAATCTGCCAATCTCTGGGAATTTTCAAAATATATTCATGTGAAAGAGTTTAATTGAATATTTTCTATCCATGTAACACTGTGACCAAATACATTTGGTTTTGTGGTTTTTCAATCAATCGCAATCAACAGGATAGCTTCTGAAGATTATTCTTCCCCATCAGTAGGATATTTCCGTATCCAATATTGGATGCATAAAACCTTGTGCCTCCAACGTAACGCTCTCGTTTTCGAAGTTCTCCAAATATTCATTCATTCAGAATGAATTCAGATTCAACTTCATACAAATGATCTCTATATCAACGAGAGTCCTACGTCATCCTTGCGGTTATACCATAGATATAACCCACTTCCTGTTTTTATTCTTTGGATATGAACCCTACATGCGCATGTTAACTTAGGGTAAAAATAGGTTTCTACTCACACTACCTAGGTTTTACGTGGAGAATCTACCTTATCGCTGTTCCACGCCAGGCGATGAATGGTGAGTCCGTAGGTGTAGGCAGGTATGGGCAAAATCGCATCGAAATTCGTTCAACAACACTCATTCACAGATAAAACTCACCCTTCTATTCTCCGTTTATACCTCACTTTATTTGAGACAGAAAACATTCACCTATCCTCTTTGCAAAGTTCATTCTCGATTAGAACGGAGAAATACTGTGTCGATTCCGCTCTTCTACTCTCAGAAATTTTTGCATTCCCTCATTTGCCTCATTTTCTTGAGCCAGCGAGTGTCTCTGTAAAATCATTCGTTTTTCACTCAAATAGCAATAATTGAGCATCGATCGCGGCAGTAGAATATAGGTAGATAGTTGAAATCGTTTTGTTTCCTGTGCACTATTGCAATGACATTTTGACGTAGAACTACGTCTTTCATTAAGGGTGTCAAATCAGAAAACAGGTCACGTTTTTATGAAATAAAGTTAACGTTAATAACTATTTTTGCCGCGAACGGATTTTGGCGATTTACATACTAAACGAATCGGAAATTCCGTAAGATTTGTTTAATATGCCATACAATAGAATCTCCTGGTTAGTAAATGGTTAAAATTCATGAAAACTTTAAGTGTTTCTATTTTCCCATACATTTGTTCTGCCCATTTGAGTGCTTTCCCGAACAGAGCTATCAATAACGAGCAACTTATCGACGACCAACGGAGGGGTAATCGTAGGATTTGAAGTCTCCGTGAACAAAAGAAAAGTAGAAGAATGAAGGGGAATACTTGCCTAGAGTATAAACAGTGGATCTCGCTGAGGCATACTTTCACAACTTAAAGATGTAGAACCCTAGGTTGATCACTTGAAATGTAGTATTATATTATAATGTAAACCAAATTAAGAAATAAAAAGAATTTAAGCGAAAAAAGACGGGTGGGTAATGTCAGGGACATAACCGGAGTGACGTAGGACTATACAAAGGGGACAGCTTTTGCTAAATATATATTTCGAATATATATTTTTATTTTCTTCTCCTACGTGAATACCTACCTATCTACCTGAAAAATGGATTAGTTTACTGTTTACTGTTCATGAACATGTTGGGGGTTCTGAAAAGAACCTTTGGTGTTGTGTTTTTGCGTTTTTTTTACAAACTTGATTCTTGTTTTTTTTCTGAAGGCTTTGTACTTATTAAATGTTCAACGCCGGACATCTTTCGGCGTATGCAAATATCGTACAATCAAAATGATGGCTGTGATAGGAAATGCATAGGTGGTTATCAGCTCATTCACTATCATATATTTCACTATTGAGTATATTATCGTATCTGTGGTTTCGGAGACGAATGAATTGTAAGATTTGTAGTCTCCGCAAACAGAGTAAATAAAAATGAAAAAGAACTGAGGTTTTGGAGACGAACTCTACGATCTGTCGAGAAATAAACGAGCTAGAAGCGATCTGAAAAACCAACAGTAAATACATGGACGGATGGCCTTCGGATTAAAGTCCTTTAAAATAAGAACAGAGCAGCAGGAAAAACATAGCTCATCATGTTGATCCTTAGTTAATTTTCTATACAATGCAGATGTAACGTCAGTCAATTTTCAACATCAGTTATCAACCAAAGAAAGCAGTTCTTGCTACCGAGAAAATTCGTTAATGCCATCCTGCATACAATGTGTTGTAATTTGAAGCCACTTTTAATTCGGAAACCAAGCATGGGTTTGTGAAAACTGAATGATCAATTTAAAAGACCCCAACCACCAATAAGTTCAAGAACAAGCATAAACAAAATAAATCAGTTTATATTATATGTCATATTATGTCACTTTAGAATGCATTGGTATTGTGAATAACTTTTAATAACTCTTCTTTGAATGGTTTAATGGCCCTGAAAAGCGCCGTGTTTTACGGTGGCTGGTTTTGCCACCAAAGCAGTCTGTATAAACAAACTTTTTCCTTCATCTACCTGCTGCCGTTTTGCGATTGCGTTTGCCACTCGCTGAAACTAGTTGTTGCCTCCGAACCGAATGTGCTCTGTTCTGTAGGCGGGTTTTCTTATTGTAGTGAGCAGCTTTGCAAGCCAACTCGAGCACTCCGGCGGCCGAAATTCTATAACCGCTATTAGGTATACTGGTGCTCCGGCACCAATCCGTTGATGCGATGTGATGTGAAACGATGCCATACAACCACACTGATTTACGGTTTGAAAGAGAATGATATATTTTTCAGCGGATCCGCGTCTTTTGTACTCAAGCGGTACACGCTCACAGGATAGAGACAAATCGGCAGACTCAGCCAAAGGGGCGAGTCCAACCAGACGAACGAATGAGCGTTTAAAGGCAGCGATGGCAAAAAAATACATTCATTACGATTTGTTCGCTCGTTGGATTCACATACAGGCTAAAAAGGGTCCTTTTCAGGATCACAAAATTATCTAAAGAGTTTATTGTTTTGTTATCACTCGATATCCCCATCTTGTTCGGCTAAACCTTCCTGTTTAGCGATTTGTTGCCACTCGCCACAGATTTCACAGTTGGAAAATTTCTTCCCATCCAGCTTTGTGACTTGTTTTACAGTAAATTACATTCAATGCGACGTTCCGAAGCACCACTCAGTGTCGCATTGGAGGCGATTTTAACCTGTAATTGAACATTTGCGATGACAGTGATACAGTGTCGACTTTCAATGTGGGGTCATAATTTGGACCCCGAACTCTATGTTTACAAAAATGTTCAACTAAATATGTCGCATTACATGTCCGTCCAATTAGCTAAATATCGAACTAATTGTAAATCGCTGTACTTTCAATCTGGAAACAATTTAAGAATTGGTGAAAATTGAATAATCAGGAAAGTCCACAAGTATCAATAAGCTCAGAACAACTGCCAAATTCACATACGCATCAGATCCTGGCAAACAAATTATGAAAAAAAATCAATTTGTGTTTTATTATTATTTTGGATATTATTTTAGAAAGCATTGAACTGTATTTCGTAAACTCTTTTTTGAAAGGTTTAATGGCCCTGATAAGCGCCTTGTTTTATGGAATGGTTCCAATTTAGAAAACTTTGTACACGTGGTTTTGAAAAAAACCATTTCGAACGCCCTCGATGCCGCCTTGTTCTGGATTTGCCACCAAAGCAGATTGTAAAAAGAACAAACTTTTTTCTTCTGCTGCCAACTGCCTTTTTGCGATTGCGTTTGCCACTCGCCACTCGCTGCAACTGCCTGTTGTTGTCTTGATGTCCACCGAATGTGTTCTGATCCGAATGCAGTTTTTCTTATCGTCGCGAGCAGCTTTGCCAACTAACTCGATCACTTCGGCGGCCGAAACTAAACAAGGTTCGAGCGGGATTTTGCCTTTCCCTTCACTTTTCCTCCTTTGCCATGTCCAGACATGGCTGCTTGGGTTGGTTTGTTGATGTGTTGTGATGCGAACCGATGTGGTGTACGGTTTGAATGAGAATGATCGTTACGGCAGCGGAGCGGGGATCTTTATGCTGACTGGCTGGCTCGAGAATTACGCATGTGTGAGACTGCGACCAATGTTTCGTTCATTTTTTTCTTTTTCCTTCCCAATCGTGCTTCATTCTATTTCGCTGCTGCTCTGGTTGCCCGTTTTGGTCGGTACGATTTGAGGAGCACAAAATGGACCAATCAAAAATGGGCACATAGTGCATTTTGACAATGCTTGATATTTCACAATTATTCAATTATTTATCTCAAGAAAAATGAAATGTTATTCGTTATGATAGATGCGTAGATATATTTCCTATCAATTGATGCAAAAACCTTTGCGATCTATTGAGAAATGCTCGAGTTATAAGCGTTCCAAATCTTGCATTTTTTCCTACTTGTTCAGTGCCTAGATTTCCATTTCACCCCCGATATCTTCCGGTTAGACGTAGTCCTACGTCAAAAAAGGCATACTTTCATTCGGCATCGGACTGTTGAGTAATCCAGTTCACTTTGCTTCCGCTGCGCTTCGATCTAAGATTGGACCCCACCAGTGAGTGGTAATCCAACTTGGAAATCGTCGTTTGATTTTTCTGTTCGTTTTTCGCGATATTCGTATCGTGTGTTCTTCTTTCCGCGTCATAAATTGGACGCTTCGCGTAGTGTGCGATGAGCAAGAAGAAGAGGAAGGCAGGCTCGAGCCCTGCAAAAAAAGAACGCATTGCCAGGGGCAATAAAATTTCGAGGTAAGCGTCATCTAATGATGCACGCGATGTTGGTGCAGTGAAAAGCGCTCGCACTGAGCCGAGCCTTCGCGAGTGTGACACCGCATCGAATAACAGCGAAGAATGCGATTTCGGCGCGTCGGTCGAAAATGTAAACGCCGTTACCCAGGCAGCAACCAAAATCAAGCTCCACTTCGCTGGTGGTGAAGGTGATGACTCTTGACAAACTCATCAGCGAATTCGCATCGATGGGTGTTACAGCAGAGTACAAGCTGTGTGGCATAATTCAGTCTTTTTCCAAGCAGTTCACATTGTTTATTTTCCGTCTTCATAAGGGCTTCGTTGGTGCCTTTGAGAATGCATCAATGCATTAAACTGACGTTATGGCGAAGCAGACGTTAAGGTTGTGCACCAAAAAATTATTTGGGAATACCAAGCATCTTGAATGTCTTACTGGAATGTTATAGGTTATTTGGGTTCGCGTGCCAGTCGCAAAACTGCCTTCAACTAGAATTGCATTTGCGCTAATATTGATCATAAACATTGCTACTGTTTTCGAGGTTGTTATTAACAAAAAGAGTTTATTTTACTTCTTTAGTCACCAAGAAAGTAAATGTTCTGGAATTTTGTATGTGATTAGGTTTTGCTTGCCAGTAGCAAAACTTCCTCCACTAAGGGTGACAGCTGCGCTTCTCTCGAGCATGAGAAAGTAATGCAACTCTTTTCGAGGCCAGTAATATTAACAGAAGCGTTTCTTTTGACGTAGGACTACGTCTAACCGGAAGTTATAGGGGGTGAAATGGAAATCTAGGCACTGAACAAGTAGGAAAAAATGCAAGATTTGGAACGCTTATAACTCGAGCATTTCTCAATAGATCGCAAAGGTTTTTGCATCAATTGATAGGAAATATATCTACGCATCTATCATAACGAATAACATTTCATTTTTCTTGAGATAAATAATTGAATAATTGTGAAATATCAAGCATTGTCAAAATGCACTATGTGCCCATTTTTGATTGGTCCATTTTGTGCTCCTCAAATCCGACCGATCAAAACGGGCAACCAGAGCAGCAGCGAAATAGAATGAAGCACGATTAGAAAGGAAAAAGAAAAAAATGAACGAAACATTGGTCGCAGTCTCACACATGCGTAATTCTCAAGCCAGCCAGTCAGCTTAAAAATCCCCGCTCCGCTGCCGTAACGATCATTCTCATTCAAACCGTACACCACATCGGTTCGCATCACAACACATCAACAAACCAACCCAAGCAGCCATGTCCGGACATGGTAAAGGTGGAAAAGTGAAGGGAAAGGCAAAATCCCGCTCGAACCGTGTTGATCTGGAGTTCCCCGCAAGGGTAGCTAGGCCGAGCGCGTTAGTACCAGTGCACCCGTCCACCTAGCCGGCGTTATATAGTTTCGGCCGCCGAAGTGATCGAGTTAGCTGGCAAAGCTGCTCGCGACGATAAGAAAACCCGCATTCGGAACAGAACACATTCGGTTCGGTGGACATCAAGACAACAGGCAGTTGCAGCGAGTGGCGAGTAGCAAACGCAATCGCAAAACGGCAGCTGGTAGCAGAAGAAAAAAGTTTGTTCTTTATACAAACTGCTTTGGTGGCAAATCCAGAACAAGGCGGCATCGAGGGCGCTCGAAATGGTTTTTTTCAAAACCACGAGTACTAAGTTTTCTAAATTGGAACCATTCCATAAAACAAGGCGCTTATCAGGACCATTAAACCTTCCAAAAAAGAGTAGGAAATACAGTTCAATGCTTTCTAAAACAATATCCAAAATAATAATAAAACACAAATTGATTTTTTCATAATTTGTTTGCCAGGATATGATGAGTATGTGAATTTGGCAGTTGTTCTGAGCTTATTGAATTTCACCAATTCTTAAATTGCTTCTAGATTGAAAGTACAGTTTACACTTATCTCGACATTTAACTAATTGGACGGACCTGTAATGCGACATATTAAGTTGGACATTTTTTTAAACATAGAGTTCGGGGTCCAAATTATGACCCCACATTGAAAGTCGACACTGTACCACTGTCATCGCAAATGTTCAATTACAGGTTAAAATTACCTCCAATCCGATACTGAGTGGTGGTAATGCGACGTGCCATTGAATGTAATTTACTGTAAAATTTGTCACAAGCTGGATGGGAAGAAATTTTCCAACTGTGAAAGCTGTGGCGAGTGGCAAACGCAATAGCTAAACAGGAAGGTTTAACCGAACAAGATGGGAATATCGAGTGATAACAAAAACACAACACCAAAGGTTCTTTTCAGAACCATCAACATATTCATAAAGAGTAAACAGTAAACTAATCCATTTTTCAGGTAGATAGGTAGGTATTCACGTAGGAGAAGAAAATAAAACAATATATTTAAAAAAGACGGGTGGGTAATGTCGGGGACATAACCGAAGTGACGTAGGACTATACAAAGGGGACAGCTTTTGCTAAATATATATTTCGAATATATTTTTTTATTTTCTTCTCCTACGTGAATACCTACCTATCTACCTGAAAAATGGATTAGTTTACTGTTTACTCTTCATGAACATGTTGGGGGTTCTGAAAAGAACCTTTAGTGTTGTGTTTTAGCGTTTTTTTTACAAACTTGATTCTTGTTTTTTTTTTTCTGAATCCTTTGTGCTTATTAAATGTTCAACGCCGGTCATCTTTCGTCGTATGCACATATCGCACAATCAAAATGATGGCTGTGATAGGGAATGCATGGTTTCGGAGACGAATGAATTGTAAGATTTGTAGTCTCCGCAAACACAATAAATAAAAATGAAAAAGAACTGAGGTTTTGGAGACGAACTCTACGATCTGTCGAGAAATGAACGAGCTAGAAGCGTTCTGAAAAACCAACAGTAAATACAGGGACGGATGACCTTCGGATTAAAGTCCT
Source organism: Toxorhynchites rutilus septentrionalis (assembly GCF_029784135.1). NCBI lineage: Eukaryota > Metazoa > Arthropoda > Insecta > Diptera > Culicidae > Toxorhynchites > Toxorhynchites rutilus. The sequence continues at coordinate 125,662,366 of NC_073744.1, forward strand.
TTAAAATAAGAACAGAGCAGCAGGAAATACTGCTCCTTAGTTAATTTTCTATACAATGCAGATGTAACCTCAGTCAATTTTCAACATCAGTTATAAACAAAAGAAAGCAGTTCTTGCTACCGAGAAATTTCGTTAATGCCATCCTGCATACAATGTGTTGTAATTCGAAGCCACTTTTAATTCGGAAACCAAGCATGGGTTTGTGAAAACTGAATGATCAATTTAAAAGACCCCAACCACCAATAAGTTCAAGAACAAGCATAAACAAAATAAATCAGTTTATATTATATGTCATATTATGTCACTTTAGAATGCATTGGTATTGTGAATAACTTTTAATAACTCTTCTTTGAATGGTTTAATGGCCCTTTACGGTGGCTGGTTTTGCCACCAAAGCAGTCAGTATAAACAAACTTTTTCCTTCTTCTACCTGCTGCCGTTTTGCGATTGCGTTTGCCACTCGCTGAAACTAGTTGTTGCGACCGAACCGAATGTGCTCTGTTCTGTAGGCGGGTTTTCTTATTGTCATGAGCAGCTTTGCAAGCCAACTCGAGCACTCCGGCGGCCGAAATTCTATAATCGCTATCAGGTATACTGGTGCTCCGGCACCAATCCGTTGATGCGATGTGATGTGAAATGATGCCATACAACCACACTGATTTACGGTTTGAAAGAGAATGACATATTTTTTAGTGGATCCGCGCGTTTCGTACTTTAGCGGTACACGCTCACAGGATAGAGACAAATCGGCAGACTCAGCCAAAGGGTCGAGTCCAACGAGACAAACGAATGAACGTTAAAAGGCAGCGATGGCATAAAAATTCATTCATTACGATTTGTTCGCTCGTTGGATTCACATGCAGGCTAAAAAGGGTCCTTTTCAGGATCACAAAATTATCTTCTATCTGAAGAGTTTAATGTTTTGTTATCACTCGATATCCCCATCTTGTTCGGCTAAACCTTCCTGTTTAGCGATTGCGTTTGCCACTCGCCACAGCTTTCACAGTTGAAAATTTCTTCCCATCCAGCTTGTGACATATTGTACAGTAAATTACATTCAATGCGACGTGCCGAAGCACCACTCAGTGTTGCATTGGAGTCGATTTTAACCTGTAATTGAACATTTGCGATGACAGTGGTACAGTGTCGACTTTCAATGTGGGGTCATAATTTGGACCCCGAACTCTATGTTTACAAAAATGTTCAACTAAATATGTCGCATTACATGTCCGTCCAATTAGCTAAATGTCGAACTAATTGTAAATTACTGTACTTTCAATCTGGAAACAATTTAAGAATTGGTGAAAATTGAATAATCAGGAAAGTTCCCAACTATCAATAAGCTCAGAACAACTGCCAAATTCACATACTCATCAGATCCTGGCAAACAAATTATGAAAAAATCAATTTGTGTTTTATTATTATTTTTGATATTATTTTAGAAAGCTTTGAACTGTATTTCGTAAGCTCTTTTTTGAAAGGTTTAATGGCCCTGATAAGCGCCTTGTATTATGGAATGGTTCCAATTTAGAAAACTTTGTACTCGTGGTTTTCAAAAAAACCATTTCGAACGCCCTCGATTCCGCCTTGTTCTGGATTTGCCACCAAAGCAGATTGTAAAAAGAACAACCTTTTTTCTTCTGCTACCAGCTGCCGTTTTGCGATTGCGATTGCGTTTGCCACTCGCCACTCGCTGCAAATGCCAGTTGTCTTGATGTCCTCCGAATGTGTTCTGATCCGAATGCAGTTTTTTTAATCGTCGCAAGCAACTTTACCAGCTAACTCGATCACTTCGGCGGCCGAAACTAAACACGGTTCGAGCGGGATTTTGCCTTTCCCTTCACTTTTCCTCCTTTACCATGTCCAGACATGGCTGCTTGGGTTGGTTTGTAGATGTGTTGTGATGCGAACCGATGTGGTGTACGGTTTGAATGAGAATGATCGTTACGGAAGGAAGGAAGGAAGGTCTTGTATTATAGAGACTTTAAACTTTTGCAGTTCATTCGTCTCTAGCCTTGAGAAAGGCCCTTTGAAAACTCTACTCTACTCTATTACTCTACTCCAGCGCTACCACCTCCGCCCTCTTGCCTTGAGAAAGGCACTCGATCCCTCGCCGTCCAGCTCGTCCAGCAACGATGTTGTCCAGTCAGTGTCCACACAAAGAATGTGATCGTTACCAATGCGACCAATGTTTCCTTCATTTTTTTTTTCTTTTTCCTTTCCAATCGTGCTTCATTCTATTTCGCTGCTGCTCTGGTTGCCCGTTTTGATCGGTACAATTTGAGGAGCACAAAATGGACCAATCAAAAATGGGCACATAACTCATTTGGACAATGCTTGATATTTCACAATTATTCAATTATTTATCTCAAGAAAAATGAAATGTTATTCGTTATGATAGATGCGTAGATATATTTCCTATCAATTGATGCAAAAACCTTTGCGATCTATTGAGAAATGCTCGAGTTATAAGCGTTCCAAATCTTGCATTTTTTCCTGCTTGTTCAGTGCCTAGATTTTCATTTCACCCCCTATATCTTCCGGTTAGACGTAGTCTTACGTCAAAATATATTTAACAAAAGCTGTCCCCTTTGTATAATCCTACGACACTCCGGTTATGTCCCCGACATTACCCACCCGTCTTTTGAGAATAGCGCAAAATGATGAGAAATGTTTATATTGCTAGTAGTTTCAAGCCACTAATGTATGGCTCTGTATGCATGCTATGGCGAACGCTTGTTTGGCGCTTGGTTTACGCTTAGTTTGTACGAACGATATCTAGAGGTGCGATTCCTTTAAGGCAATACTAAATAACATGTAGCATGATATTTGATACTTGCAAGTGTTGTCATTGTTGTTGTTTACATGCGGTGCCAAAGATATATTGATGTAGTTATGAGATATGGAATAATGGTGCTGGTGCAACATGTATATAATAGACTGTAGCCGAGTCTATGTCAAGTTCGAAAAAAGGCCGCCGGAATAGCCTTCGAGGTAAATTTTCAATGCATTGACATGAAATAAATTGCGACATACGATTGTTTTGCGAGGGCAAGAATGAATCATCAATCCATTATCGTCAACTGATTCTACAATGAAAAAATAATTTCAGAGATTATTCTATTAAGCAGTTGTTTCTAAAATTTCACAGCATTATAGAATAATATCCGAAGGTATAAACAAGCGACTTATTTAAAATAACAGCGTAGTTCTACGTCAACAATGCGGTCGTATCTTGGACACAACCTCCTATATTTTTTTTGTTTCTAGTATGAAACGATCTAAGCCAACGCAAAAGACCATATTAACGCAAGTTATTGGTGAGCGGGAAGGTGGATTCATGTGCACTTGATTGCTGACAAGGAAAAGAATACAAGGGAAAATAAAATCATACATACACGCAGATTCAATCTATTTTGACTCACTTGTTATTTTGTTTCGTGCGATCCTTCCAAAGGAATATTCATTTATTGAATGTTGTTTTCTATCAGTCCTGAATGAAGATGGTCGGGGAGTGTAAAATGATTCATCGTGCAATCTCACGATTGTTTGCTGCATTCTTTTCGCCATGATTATTTCAAGCAGATACATGAGTGATTTATTATCAGGTGTGGAGAAATGAGCGAATGAACTTTTCCATATTTGGGTGTAGGTAATGATCCGTCTACGTTGAGCGCGCATACGACGTGTAGTGGTGCCGTGCTGCGTCTTCCTCTGATGCGCGAGTGACGATTCGCGCTTCACGCGGCCACTTGGATTTGACGGACGTAGTGGCGAAGCTCCGATCTCCGATCGTGGTGTCAGGATACGGCTCTTTCCTACATCCATCAATGATTAAAAACATCACAAATATGCCACAATGAATTTATTATTCGCCACATGAATCTTGAAGCTCACCTTTGATTTCGGAAATTAGTTTCTCCCGATTTGTTGGCAAACCTTTAAATAATTTAATTTAACTACACAAGAAACAAAAAAACAGGAAAAAAGAACAAAAAAAAACTTTAGCACACTGACTAGCACGTGTAGCCTTTCACCAACGGTACCTTTTTACCGTCCACTCGCGATGCAAAAAAAAAACTGGTCGCCCGCCCTCTTCCACGGTCGAAGACGGAATGGAGGAGCATGTCTCAAGATCCTCAGATTAGCGACACATTCACTGAAACCGGAATTACGTAATAGTTAACGATGTTAATTATTCCGTATTCACACCGAAATTCCCCTGCGCTTCCATTGGTCGCGCATTCAAGCATTCGCGGGCGATGCCCTTTATCCTCCCGAGCACAGTTCAAGTCGAAGCGCTCGCCGGGTTTTGAAATTTAAAGAACAAGAAAACCCCGCCGAAAGACTGCTGTTTGGGGGAAATATCCAAAACGAAAATAAAATGAAAAAAAGGAAAGCATGAGTCTTTCTGGTGTACTGGTATGATGGTGTCTTGGCTAAAACACAGCCGCCGAATCACATCCAGCACCCATTATGGCAAGTTGCTCAAATCTAAAAAGAGGAGCGGCACTTGCGTTGCCAAACATCCAATACATGGAGAGAAGAGACAATCCCAGAGCCACACAGATGAGATTGTGTTGGATCTGAATTTCAAAGCTATGAGCTACCAGCTACGAGGATCGCTGTAGTCTCATAAGATTGGATTCATTGGGCTCTCGAAGGAATGTTGCCAAAGCGCTTTTTGTATCTGATATTTTATCAAATATCGATTGCCCCGAATTGCTATACTTAATTAATTTTAACATTAGTCGTCGCAATTTGCGTACCCGTAACTACTTGTACCTTCCACCATCTCGAACAAATTACGGCTACAATGAACCAGTAACCAGTATGTGTCGTGTGTTCAATCTTTGTAGTTCGTCTTTTGATTATCACCTTTCCTGTTCGTCCCTCTGTTGTTCTTAAGTAGTTATAAGGTTATAGGTTTAATATTTGGTTATATAGTTTTATTATTAGTTTTTATTTTATAATTAGTTCTCGGTCATTAGGGCAAACATGTTAAGCCTGTTGATGTTTGTAAAATAACATAAAATAAATAATGAAACGAGGGGCTTCCAAATGCTGAAATCGAAACCGTGCTACAATATTTCTATGGTGGTTAGACACTCCTCCAGCTCTCTAATGGTGCTCATACACTGTTTGACCGAAGCCAAATATTTGACTCTTTTTGACAGATAAAATTTGGTCGACGTGTACTGATCAAATATATGCTACACAAAACACAACAAGCAAATATTCAATTTTTGGATGCCTCGAATACTTTTTTAGTCTGTTCTTCGAACCTGTCGGTACATGGTTAGGTTACCTTGAATATTTCAGTCGATTTTATCCATGTTCGGTGTTTGACATTGTTTAACACTGTTGAATATTTAAGAGTGGCAAACAAAATAGTGTTTGTACAAATATCAAATCAAACTTTATCTGTCAAAATATATCAAATATTTGACCTCCGGGCAAACAGTGTACGGCCACCTTAAGTGTGGGCTGTCATACAAACGAAACACAAATTTCTGCATAACTCGAAAAGTAATCAAGCAAATGGAGCCGAATTTGGAATGTGAAGGTTTACGGAGCACGAGAAACGCTTCGGTGGTGAGTACACTCCTCCCCCCTCTCTAAGGGGGGCTGCTATACAAACGAAACACAAACTTCTGCATAACTCGAGACCTAATCAAGCACAATTTAAAATGTGAGGGTTTTTGGGTATGAGAAATGTTTCTATAATGGTATGACACCCCTCCCTCCTCTGGAACGGACCAACAAAAAAATACATATACACATATTTCAACCAAAAATATTCCAGCCAAACACGACAATTGAAAATTTTCGGAAAACTCTGAAAGAAAAAGGGAAAATTCGGAAAATTTAATTCCCATATGTTCTACAATTACATAGTGACAAGTGCTGTTGGTCCATTTGACGTTTGCGCTAGTGAAATTGATCTTTGTTCGAAACTGGAAATGGATTTGATGGTATGAAACGCACTCCTATATCTTCTTCTATCTATACCAAAAAAAGGATAGCCGGATGTGTTGATAAGAGCAGAACTCAAGGAAGGAATTGTCCGATTTAGGGCTGTCTTTATTCTATCAAATTTTCTGTATAACACATTTATCCCATGTAACGGAGAAACATGTTATTTGCAAGTGGTTGAAAAATCTTGAACGAGAATTGTTATAATGATGAGTTTTGTTAGAAATACTAGGAATTTTATAGTAAAGGTAAGTTCAACGGGGTCGAATAGAAGATCAATCCATGAAAAGTTCTGCGTATAGACCCATAAACTTGCTCATAGTAAGAAAACGTGAATGTTTGGAGGTATTGATAACAAAAAACAAATTTTGGGCGGGACGAAGTTTGCCGGGTCAGCTAGTATAGTATAAAACCATGAATATCATGGTTTTTTTTTCAATATAATATACTTGTCATGGTCATGGGTGTCATCCCCCTAAGGGTTCCTTCCAAAGAAGTATTCATGCATCGGATGTTGTTTTCCACTCTTTGGTTTGTTATGTTCACTCGCAGTCCCGAATGAGGATGGTCGGAGAGTGAAAACTGATTCATTGTGCAATCTCACGATTGCTTGCTGCATTCTCTTCGCCATGATTATTCCAATCAGATACAAGAGTGATTTAAAATAAGGTATGGAGAAATGAGCGAATAAACTTTTCCATATTTGATTCACGTCACTCACCGCGCAGGATTAGCTGGATGAAACGTTTTTCTTTCAATTACCCAAACGGTTTCGCCAAAAAAAGCAGCTAAGCCAGAGCAGGTGGCAATACATAGGTCAAAACCACTTGAATACGTAATCAAACAAGGGAATTTCTGTTATTTTTTTTTTTTTTTGACGTAGGACTACGTCTTTCATTTCTATACCGGGGTGTAAAATCAAAGTTTCGAAAACGAAAGCGTTACGCCGGAGACCGAGATTTTGAGCATTAATAGCTCCTAAACAACTGAACGAAATGGTATGATGAACACTTCATTCGAAAGATAAAATGTCTACGCGTTATATACATGTTACTTTTTGATCCAAAAACTTGTTTCAATAGTCTTAAAATTGATTTCAAAACAGGCTATTGAATACACCAATCGGTATATAAGCGAGCGCCACTCGGAAATCCACTCAGTTCTAATTGAACAGCGATTGGAGCATGTTGTCGCTGTTGTGGTGAAGCTCTTCGTTTATCATGAAAGCGCGAATGAACGGTGTCACCAAGAGCCTGTTTGTGCACCTTAGGCCAGAAGGGAATCCATCAGGAGGAGAGTGACGCCGCAAATGGTTCCCCGGGAAGAGATCGGAGCAGCCGCCACACACACATACACGCGCGGAACTCTTCGTTTGGATGCCATTCAGCAAAATAATCTGCCAGTTCCCCTGGGTACTGAAAAATACATTCATGCGAAAGAGTTAATTTTAATGTTTTTTATCCATGTAACACTGCGACCAAATATTTTTCAATTAAGTGCCATTAACAGGTGGTTATCGAGTGACATTAACCTCTGGTGGGCTTCGAGTATCGAGGAAAATCGGGAAAAATCTAATCGTTGCTGAAAAATAATCTGCCAGTTCCCCTGGGAATTGAAAAATACATTGATGCGAAAGAGTTTATTCTAATGTTTTCTATCCATATGACACTGCAACCAAATACATTTGGTTTTGTGATTTTTCAATCAATGGCAATTAACAGGAAAGCTTCTGAAATTATTCTTCCCCATCAGTAGAAAATTTTCGTATCCAATATTGTATGCGCGCTCAACGGAAAATGTTTCGCATCGCGGAAATTATATAATTTTCAATTGATTATTGCTCAGTCGCCGAAAGTTTCAAACTCAGAGAGTTCATTCCCCTCTAGTTTGCCTTCCAAATTGCCATCGTAAACGACACCTCTCGATTCAATCAAGGACAAAAAGCATACTTAAGCGACATTCTGGTGGTGAAACGCATTCATTTTTCGTGAGGACATCGACAAGACAACATCGTTACTGAACGAGTTGAACGAGCTGGACGAGCTGGACGAGCTGGATGGTGAGGGATCAAGAGATTCATTACCTGGCCACACACACATACACACACATATATACGTACGGAACTTTCTTCGTTTAAATGCCATCCAGCATCGAGAAGATTCCGGAAGAATATTATCGTTGCTGAAAAATAATCTGCCAGTTCCCATGGGAATTGCAAAATACATTCATGCGAAAGAGTTTATTTAAATGTTTTCTAACCATATAACACTGCGACTAAATACATTTGGTTTTGTGATTTTTCAATCAAGTGCAATTAACAGGTGGTTATCAAGTTAACATTAACCACTGGTGGTGGACTTCGAGAAGAATCCAGAAAGATGTCATCGTTACTGCAAAACAATCTGCCAGTTCCCCTTGGGATTGAAAATTACATTCAAGCGGAAGAGTTTATTTTAATGTTTTTTTTTGTTTTTCTGCGACCAAATACATTTGGTTCTGTTATTTTTCAATCAAGTGCAATTAGCAGGAAAGCTTCTGAAGATTATTCTTCCCCATCAGTAGGATATTTTCATATCCAATATTGGATGCATAAAACCTTGTACCTCCAACGTAACGCTCTCGTTTTCGAAGTCCCCCAACTATTCATTTATTCTTTCATTTAGAATGGATTCAGATTCAACTTCAAACAAATGATCACTAAATCAACGATAGTCCTACGTCACCATTGCGGTTATACCATAGATATAACCCACTTTCTGTTTTTTTATCTGTATTATAGTGACTTTCAACTCATTTGGCTGGTTCGTCACTTCTACTTCCATTTTTGGAAGAATGTCGGGAGTGAGAATTGAACTCGTGACCTTGAGCGTGAGAGGCATGGATGTTACCACTACGCCAGATCGCCTCCACAATTTCTGTTATTCATCCTCAAGAGTAATCAAGTTGAATAGCAATAAACAAATACTGATATTTGGTAGGCTTCTAATGCTTTATTCTACTAATAATTTCAACTAGACATAATTATGATTTTTCCATTCTGCCAAACCCTGGGAAGTAATGCTTGTATAGCGCCACGTGGTCACTTTGCTCCGTTTTCTTCGTTTTGAACATTCCCTGGTCAACCAGATATTTGGGCTTGTGCACCTCGGGATGCTGCTTCAAATATTCCACCAGATTTTTAACCGATCGCAAATGACAAATCCCCTTGAACACCTTCTCGAATGTTTTCATCTCCTCCGGAAAGTTGGGAACAATGTCATCGATATCGTCGAACCGTTTGAATCTGCGCATGTGCATCGGTAGCGTGCGGCCGAAAGCGACGTGACGCTCGCGAACTTTTGCCTGCCGACGGTCGCTTGCCATCACCTGAGCGATTCTACGCTGCAGTGCCATCTGTGAACATAATGGGTTGACTATGAAAAGCTTCGGAAATAAATAAGGAGTAGCGGGAAATTTACAAACCGATAAAAGCTACTCACATAATGAACGTTCCAGTCTTTGGCCACCTCTACCGGAATCGCTCGGATCTCCCGCGGTTCAACATGCAGTGCTTTCGCAGAATCACCCTCGACGCCGATGGAAAACAGCTGCTTGATTATATCCTTTGAGATGTTAGATTTTTCCGCCCCCAGAGTGTTCAACCACTCGGCGAAATCTTGAGCACCGAGATCAATTAGTTCTTCAACTTGCTCGAACAAGGGTTTCTCGAGCAGTTTCTTATCCGATTTGTACATCTTCGTCTGCCACTTAATTCTTTCCTTTCGTGTTTTGCGCAGAAAGTTATCCATCCAATTCACCTCCTTCAGTCGCAACTCTCGCGGTTTTGTTTTCGGGTCGATTTTCAGTTCAAATTTAGACAAACGGTCCTCATCGTCAGTTTCTTCGCCAGTTTCCGGACTGAGACTGTCCGAATCTTTGCCCTCGACGCTGTAATGGCGGTAGGCTTCTTTTAGACGACGTTTAATTATCTCTTCAAACTCCCGATCGTCGTAAGGATTGAGATGAACGATTTTGGATGTTTTCTCGTGAAATCGGCGCGGTAGAATATGAGTCAGGTCCGGATCGATTGGTTTGTGTTGTATTTTCTACAAAACAAATGAAGGCTATTAGGATTTAAGAATTGCTCTTTCAATGGGAAACCACTCACCGTTTTCAAACCATCCTCAAATTGCTGAATGAACTTCGCCATGTCTTCTTTTACTGCTGGATCGGTTGATTCGTATTTTGATCGCCTTACTTTATATTTGTCATCCATTTTTCAGTTTTTAAATGATTTTCACCATTCACCAGTTTCTGAACACCGTTGGAAAAATCAGTGGATGTTTGATGGAATTCGGGAAAATATTGACATTTGTTGTATTCAAAGCAACACTCGTTTCCGAGCGGTTGCCATTGGAAGCACGTGTGCCATGCGCGCTGAATGTGTGTGTCAGTTTTGGTGTGAACAACCTGTTGTCTATCAACGGATGTTTGGAGATTTGATTTATTTTTAAACGGTTTTATTTAGCTTGCCCAGTAATCTATTTGTATGTTTGTAACATGTTTGTTTGTAGCTGTCTGTATGTGGGTCACATTAATATAAATTTGACCCCCTTCCTGTTGACCGATTGATCTGAAATTTGGGACACACCTTTATCTCTGTAGTCATTATAAAACTGCGTATTTCATGATCTTGAAAATCCATGATGACGGCCGCTACAAAATGGCGAATCACATATTTTCTCAAAACCTTATCAATATGGGTTTTCCAAATAAAAGGGCTTGATTGGTAGAATACGGTTATTTAAGAAAAATGCAAATTCGAGATGGCTGCCACTAAAAAATGGCAGCAATCTTGGATTTACATTTATCATAAATAACCGTATTCTACTAGTCAAGCCCTTTCATTTGATACCCATATTAGTGAAGTTTCGAGAAAATATGTAGTTTGCCATTTTGTAGTGGCAGCCATCTTGAATTTGAATTTGTCTTAAATAACCGTATTCTACTAATTTTATATTATTTTAGTCTTATCAATGCCCTAAACTAATGAAAGAGAGATGTGATAACTGCTAACTGCTAACTGCTACTTGTCTAATTGCCTATTTTCTAGCTTTTAGTACATTATTATGTTTAATCACAATAGAACCGTTTAACTTAAAAAGTTTTGACGTAGAACTACGTCTTTCATTTATATACTGGGGTGTATGTTCAATGTTTCGAAAATGAAAGCGTTACGCCGGAGAACGAGATTTTGAGCGTTAATAGCTCCAAAACAACTGAACGAAATGGTATGATGTACACTTCATTCGAATGATAAAATGTCTACACGTTTTATGCGTGTTACTTTTCGATCCAAAAACTTGTTTCAATAGCCTTAAAATTGCTTTCAAAACAGGCTATTGAAATCACACCAATCGGTATAAAAGCGAGTGTCGCTCGGAAATCCCCTTAGTTATGATTGTGCAACGATTGAGGTACTATCGCTGGAATGAATGGATGTTTCCCTAACACAGACTTTAAAAACTGGCATTGCAAATTAGATGCAATCAAACGAGTAATTTTGTACTCGCTTGCATTTTTGCAAACCGGAATGTGTTTTCCCAACACAGATTCCGAAACCAATAAGTTGGCAGTACTTTTATACTCCCATGCATTTTCACATCTTGAAACTCGTTTTGCTAACACGGTCTACAAAAGCGGGTACAACTTCTACGCATGCCGTTTGATGATTAGCAAAAATGTTGATAACTATTTGCTGCGATAACCACTACCATAATGCATGAACTGACCTAAATTGGAATTTGTTTGCTATTGAATTCGTAAATTGTTTCATTATTTCACTAGTTTAATCAATAATTTAATCAATACATACAAAAGATAGCTCTGCGCCGCAACGATATCGTACCCAATGAGGAACATCCGAGGTGCGATTATTGCTAATTGAAAAAAACACAAATGATTACTAAGCCAACGGCAGTCCTACGTCAAGCTTGCGGTTATATCACAGGTATAACCCATCCATAGTTTTTTTTAACTTATTTTATTTAATTTGTTCTTTATACACATATATTTCGCTTTTGAATATAAAAGAAAAAAACAATTTTTGATTCATCCTTAAAGTCAGAAAACACTTTTCTCTCATAGAAAGTTACATCCATTCAGGAAGAAATAAAAAATCCATTTAATTCTGTTTTTTCAAAAATTTTGTCGACTAACACAATTTTTTGCCAACTAGTTCGATAGCAAATCCGCCAATGATCGCATCGCAAATCGAAAGTCAGTTCGGAAAACTTTTTTTTGCAATCGATGCAAAAATATCCTTGTAAAGAAATTAGGGGGCGTTACGGTACATGAAATCGGGGTTTAAAAAAAAAGTTTGATGCCAAATGTCTTCAAATGTATGGATTAGGGTGCCACAGAAAATGGCGAATGGAGAATGGCGAATTTTTTATATGGGACTTCCTGTGAAATGTTGATTTGCACGATAAAGTACCCTATGTAATATATCAGCTCAGTCGGACTTCAATTATTAGTGTCGCAAACGTCAAAATTTAGATTTTTTTGATAACCAAAAAATTATACAAATCGGGGTTTACAAAAAAAAAATAATGCCAAATATCCATACATCTTAAAAAAAAAAATTACGTGGAACTACGTCTTTCATTAAGGGTGCCAAATCAGGACACAGGTCACGTTTTTATGAAATAAAGTTAACGTTAATAACTATTTTTGCCGCGAACGGATTTTGGCGATTTATATACCAAACGAATCGGACATTCCCTAAGATTTGTTTGATATGCTATTCATTACAATCCCATAGTCTGTATATGGTTTAAATTGATAAAATTTGGAAGCATTCCCATTTACTCATACATTTGTTCTGTCCATTTGCGTGCTTCCACGAACAGAGCTGTCAATAAAGAGCAACTTACCGGCGAGCAACGAAGGGGAAATCGTAAGATGTAAAGTGAAGAAAGGAAAAGAAGAAGAATGAAGGGGAATATTTGCCTAGAGTATAAACAGTGGATCTTGCTGAGGCAAACTTTCATTCTTCGTGAGGAAATCGACTGAACAACATCGTTGCTGGACGAGCTGGACGACGAGGGATCGCATGCATTTCTCAAGGTAATGGGGGTGGAGGAATAAAGGGTGTGTCACATCAAATTGCATCACGGAAAAAACGCTGTAGAAATTTAATTTTTAGGAATTATACCTTCAGCTTTCGCTTATAATCAAATAAGAGTGTATAGATCTCGTTGGCCATGCTTCACTGTCAATTTTTCGTAAATTTGGAAAAATGTCGTCGAACGATAAAGAGCGTCGTGAATTAATCCTGTACACTCATTTAGAGAATCCGGAGTTGTCACATCGGGACATCGGTAAGATGCTGGGAATCGTCCAATCCACGGTCAGCAGAGTACTAAAACGATACTTCGAGAACCTAACCATCGACCGGAAGGTGAAGAACGGCAAAATGCTCCGTCAGTGAAAAAGATCACAAGCCCGTAGTTAAGCAGTTTAGACGTGATCCGAAAAGTTCGGTCCGGGATGTCGCCAATAAGCTGAATTTGTCAAGTTCATTCGTCCAGCGGACCAAGCAGCGGGAGGGCCTGCGTACATACAAGGTTCAGAAGGCTCCTAACCGCGACGAAAGGCAAAACATGGTGGGGAAGACGCGAGCCCGGAAGCTGTACACCGAAATGCTGATGAAGCCGCATTGCCTGGTAATGGACGACGAAAGCTACGTCAAAGCGGACTTCCGTCAACTGCCGGGCCTGTTGTTCTTCTCCGCAGAGGACAAACTCAGTGTTCCGGAGGAGATTCGCAAGCAGAAACTATCCAAGTTTGCCAAAAAGTACATGGTGTGGCAAGCGATCTGCTCTTGCGGAAAGCGGAGCGCCCCCTTCGTGATGACCGGCACGGTAAACGGGCAGGTTTACCTTATGGAGTGCCTACAGAAGCGCTTACTACCACTATTGAAGCAGCACGAGGGCCCGACCATCTTCTGGCCGGATCTCGCTTCGTGCCATTATTCAAAGGACGTGTTGGAGTGGTACGAAGCCAACGGAGCCACCTTCGTGCCAAAGGAAATGAACCCGCCCAACGCGCCGGAGCTTCGCCCAATAGAGAAATATTGGGCGATTATGAAGCAGGCCCTCCGGAAGAACCCAGAAGTTGTCAAATCGGAGGCGGACTTCAAGAGAAAACGGATTTCTGTTAAAAAAAAACTACAACCTGACGTTGTACAGAACCTTATGGACGGGGTAAAGAGGAAGGTGCGAGCATACGGGCTTGGGCTCGAAGTATGAATAAAAAGAAAATGCCAAAAGTTGTTTAATAGTTTTTATTTTACTGTCTAAAATTTTCAAAAGGATCGGTCTACTGAGCGAATTTCTACAGCGTTTTTTCCGTGATGCAATTTGATGTGACACACCCTTTAATATGATGGATAAAGTAAAGTTTTCCAATGGCCTTTTTGAAGGTTAGAGGCGAATGAACTGAAGAGGTTTATAGTCTCGAGTAAGGAAGGAAGGCAAACTTTCAGCATCGTTCTGTACTCAAAGCAATGACAATCGCTTGTTCTTCCTTGTTTTGCGTCATCGCATGTCTTCGTTTCGGATTGAGCTGTGAACGCGACCAAATTACTCACTCGTTGATGTGGCATTGCAATCATTGCATCAAACTGACGCCATTGCATAGAAGTTCTGAGCTACACTATTGTGTGGGTAACCATCAAGCTAGACTATCGTCAGCTCACCAAGAAAATAAATGCTCTGTAATTCTGTCAGTGATTTGGTTTCACATAACGGTAGGAAAACTCCCTCCACAAAGGACGACAGCTAAGCTAATCAAGACTGGCAATATTAACAGAATGAGCTTCTGTTGAGAACAGCGCAAAACGGAGATAACTGTGTGTTTATTTAGTTGCTTCAAGCCATCGTGTATGGATATTTGTGTGCGTACGTGCATGCTTCATAACCCGTACGTAAAAAATAGTGCATCTTCGCTACGCTGAAACCCCATTTGTATCTGCTCCCGTGTGCATTGGCCCTGTAACGATGCTACAATCACCTAATTTTTGATGCTATGATTGATGATTGTTTGGTGTTGCAAATTATGCAGTCGTAATGATAAATATAAACAAGGAGGGAAATATTTACGCTACGGTATTAGTAATGAATCTCTGCTGAGGCAAATATTCAGCCTTTTTCCAAGCAGTTAACATCGTTTGTTTTCTGGCATCAATGCATTGAACTGACGCTATGGTGAAGCAGGTGTTAAGGTTGTGCACCAAAAATGATTTGGACAGTACCAAGTTATTCAATAAGTTATATTAAGTTATTAATTTATTTGGGCTCGCGTGCCAGTCGCAAAACTGATTTCAACTAGGATTGCATTTGCGCTAATCTTGATCATAATGAAGCAGTGCTACTCTTTTCAAGGTTGTTGAGATTAACAGATAGAGTTTATTTCGTTTATTTAGTCACCAAGAAAGTAAATGTCGTTCTGGAATTTTGTATGTGATTTGGTTTCGCTTGCCAGTAGCAAAACTTTCTCCACTAAGGATGACAGCTGCGCTTATCTCGAGCAAAGTATTGTTCTGCGAGCACAACAATGAATCATCAAACAATTATCATTAAATGATTCTACAATAGAAAAAAAAATTCAGATCAACCAAACTGGTAGAATGGTTATTTCAAAATCTTCGTAGCTTTCTAAAATTATATCCGCAGTTATAAACAAGCGACTTGAATTAAATCACAGCGTAGTTCTACGTCAACAATGCGGTCGTGTCTTGAACACAACCTCCTATAGTTTTTTATTGTTTTTTTTTTGCATATATTTTTCGTTTTTTTTTTGTGGTAGTTTTTCGAGGGAACCAACATTTTTAAGAAAGTTCCGTTTGAAAATTTGAAGGTCACTTTTTCCTATACATCCATTGGCATTCTAAACCATAATACTCGTAGACATTTTATCTTTTGAAAGAAGTGATTATCATACCATTTCGTTCAACCGGCAAAGAGGTATTCACGCTCAAAATCTTGTTTCTCCAATGTAACGCTCTCCTTTCCGAAACCTTAACCTTACACCCCAGTATAAAAATGAAAGACGTGGTCCTATGTCAAAATTGGAGAGGGTCGGGTCAGCGGCCGACTGATTTGATGTGGAATTGCTCCATATGTTTTGCCGTGAGATCGTAGTAGGCACTTTTTTTTTTTTGACGTAGGACTACGTCTAACCGGAAGATATAGGGGGGTGAAATGGAAATCTAGGCACTGAACAAGTAGGAAAAAATGCAAGATTTGGAACGCTTATAATTCGAGCATTTCTCAATAGATCGCAAAGGTTTTTGCATCAATTGATAGGAAATATATCTACGCATCTATCATAACGAATAACATTTCATTTTTCTTGAGATAAATAATTGAATAATTGTGAAATACCAAGCATTGTCCAAATGCACTATGTGCCCATTTTTGATTGGTCCATTTTGTGCTCCTCAAATCGTACCGACCAAAACGGTCAACCAGAGCAGCAGCGAAATAGAATGAAGCACGATTGGAAAGGAAAAAGAAAAAAAATTAACGAAACATTGGTCGCAGTCACACACATGCGTAATACTCGAGCCATCCAGTCAGCTTAAAATCCTCGCTCCGCAGGCGTAACGATCATTCTTTGTGTGGACACCGACTGGACAACATCGTTGCTGGACGGCGAGGGATCGAGTGCCTTTCTCAAGGCAAGAGGGTGGAGGTGGTAGCGCTGGAGTAAAGTAGAGTAGAGTTTTCAAAGAGCCTTTCTCAAGGCTAGAGACGAATGAACTGCAAAAGTTTAAAGTCTCTATATACAAGACCTTCCTTCCTTCCGTAACGATCATTCTCATTCAAACCGTACACCACATCAGTTCGCATCACAACACATCAACAAACCAACTCAAGCAGCCATGTCTGGACATGGCAAAGGAGGAAAAGTGAAGGGAAAGGCAAAATCCCGCTCGAACCGTGTTGGTTTGCCGTTCCCCGTAGGTGTATCCGCCAATTGCTCCGCAAGGGTAGCTAGGCCGAGCGCGTTAGTACCAGTGCACCAGTCCACCTAGCCGGCGTTATATAGTTTCGGCCGCCGAAGTGATCGAGTTAGCTGGCAAAGCTGCTCGCGACGATAAGAAAACCCGCATTCGGAACAGAACACATCGGTTCGGTGGACATCAAGACAACAGGCAGTTGCAGCGAGTGGCGAGTGGCAAACGCAATCGCAAAACGGCAGCTGGTAGCAGAAGAAAAAAGGTTGTTCTTTTTACAATCTGCTTTGGTGGCAAATCCAAAACAAGGCGGCATCGAGGGCGTTCGAAATGTTTTTTTTTTTCAAAACCACGAGTACAAAATTTTCTAAATTGGAACCATTCCATAAAACACGGCGCTTATCAGGGCCATTAAACCTTTCAAAAAAGAGTTTACGAAATATAGTTCAATGCTTTCTAAAATAATATCCAAAATAATAATAAAACACAAATTGATTTTTTCATAATTTGTTTGCCAGGATCTGATGAGTATATGAATTTGGCAATTGTTCTGATTTTATTGATAGTTGGGGACTTTCCTGATTATTCAATTTTCACCAATTCTTAAATTGTTTCCAGATTGAAAGTACAGTAATTTACAATTAGTTCGACATTTAGCTAATTGGACGGACATGTAATGCGACTTATTTAGTTGGACATTTTTGTAAACATAGAGATCCAAATTATGACCCAACATTGAAAGTCGACACTGTACCACTGTCATCGCAAATGTTCAATTACAGGTTAAAATCGCCTCCAATGCGACACTGAGTGGTGGTAATGCGACGTGCCATTGAATGTAATTTACTGTACAATATGTCACAAACTGGATGGGAAGAAATTTTCCAACTGTGAAAGCTGTGGCGAGTGGCAAACGCAATCGCTAAATAGAAAGGTTTAGCCGAACAAGATGGGGATATCGAGTGATAACAAAACAATAAACTCTTTAGATTGAAGATAATTTTGTGATCCAGAAAAGGACCCTTTTTAGCCTGCATGTGAATCCAACGAGCGAACAAATCGTAATGAATGTATTTCGTCTCGTTGGACTCGCCCCTTTGGCTGAGTCTGCCAATTTGTCTCTATCCTGTGAGCGTGTACCGCTAAAGTACAAAATGCGCGGATCCGCTGAAAAATATATCATTCTCTTTCAAACCGTAAATCAGTTTGGTTGTATGGCATCGTTCCACATCACATCGCATCAACGGATTGGTGCCGGAGCACCAGTATACCTAATAGCGGTTATAGAATTTCGGCCGCCGGAGTGCTCGAGTTGGCTTGCAAAGCTGCTCATGACAATAAGAAAACCCGCCTACAGAACAGAGCACATTTGGTTCGGTGGCAACAACCAGTTTCAGCGAGTGGCACACCCATTCGCAAAACGGCAGCAGGTAGATGAAGGAAAAAGTTTGTTTATACAGACTGCTTTGGTGGCAAAACCAGCCACCGTAAAACACCGCGCTTTTCAGGGCCATTAAACCATTCAAAGAAGATTTATTAAAAGTTATTCACAATACCAATGCATTCTAAAGTGACACAATATGACATATAATATAAACTGATTTATTTTGTTTATGCTTGTTCTTGAACTTATTGGTGGTTGGGGTCTTTTAAATTGATCATTCAGTTTTCACAAACCCATGCATGGTTTCCGAATTAAAAGTGGCTTCAAATTAGAACACATTGTATGCAGGATGGCATTAACGAAATTTCTCAGTAGCAAAAACTGATTTCTTTGGTTGATAACTGATGTTGAAAATTGACTGACGTTACATCTGCATTGTATAGAAAACTAACTAAGGAGCAACATGATGAGCTATGTATTTCCTGCTGCTCTGTTCTTATTTTAAAGGACTTTAATCCGAAGATCATCCGTCCGTGTATTTACTGTTGGTTTTTCAACGCTTCTAGCTCGTTTATTTCTCGACAGATCGTAGAGTTCGTCTCCACAAATTCAGTTCTTTTTCATTTTTATTTACTTTGTTTGCGGAGACTACAAATCTTACAATTCATTCGTCTCCGAAATCACAGTTTAAGGTACGGTAATATGCTCAATAGTGAAATATATGATAGTGAATGAGCTGATAACCACTTATGCATTCCCTATCACAGCCATCATTTTGATTGTACGATATGTGCATATGCCGAAAGATGCCCGGCGTTGAACATTTAATAAGTACAAAGCCTTCAGAAAAAAACAAGAATCAAGTTTGTAAAAAGAACGCAAAAACACAACACCAAAGGTTCTTTTCAGAACCCCAACATGTTCATAAAGAGTAAACAGTAAACTAATCCATTTTTCAAGTAGATAGGTAGGTATTCACGTAGGAGAAGAAAATAAAAAAATATATTCGAAATATATATTTAGCAAAAGCTGTCCCCTTTGTATAGTCCTACGTCACTCCGGTTATGTCCCCGACATTACCCACCCGTCTTTTTTTTACTAACCAACTCAACAGAAAATCCAATGAACCTCATCAACCAGCTTTCATTTGGTTCCAATAACGTTTCCGTAGGTCCTTCCTTATTTAATACCAATTACAATTACAATTACAATTACAATTATAATTACAATTACAATTACAATTACAATTACAATTATAATTACAATTACAATTATAATTACAATTACAATTACAATTACAATTACAATTACAATTACAATTACAATTACAATTACAATTACAATTACAATTACAATTACAATTACAATTACAATTACAATTACAATTACAATTACAATTACAATTACAATTACAATTACAATTACAATTACAATTACAATTACAATTACAATTACAATTACAATTACAATTACAATTACAATTACAATTACAATTACAATTACAATTACAATTACAATTACAATTACAATTACAATTACAATTACAATTACAATTACAATTACAATTACAATTACAATTACAATTACAATTACAATTACAATTACAATTACAATTACAATTACAATTACAATTACAATTACAATTACAATTACAATTACAATTACAATTACAATTACAATTACAATTACAATTACAATTACAATTACAATTACAATTACAATTACAATTACAATTACAATTACAATTACAATTACAATTACAATTACAATTACAATTACAATTACAATTACAATTACAATTACAATTACAATTACAATTACAATTACAATTACAATTACAATTACAATTACAATTACAATTACAATTACAATTACAATTACAATTACAATTACAATTACAATTACAATTACAATTACAATTACAATTACAATTACAATTACAATTACAATTACAATTACAATTACAATTACAATTACAATTACAATTACAATTACAATTACAATTACAATTACAATTACAATTACAATTACAATTACAATTACAATTACAATTACAATTACAATTACAATTACAATTACAATTACAATTACAATTACAATTACAATTACAATTACAATTACAATTACAATTACAATTACAATTACAATTACAATTACAATTACAATTACAATTACAATTACAATTACAATTACAATTACAATTACAATTACAATTACAATTACAATTACAATTACAATTACAATTACAATTACAATTACAATTACAATTACAATTACAATTACAATTACAATTACAATTACAATTACAATTACAATTACAATTACAATTACAATTACAATTACAATTACAATTACAATTACAATTACAATTACAATTACAATTACAATTACAATTACAATTACAATTACAATTACAATTACAATTACAATTACAATTACAATTACAATTACAATTACAATTACAATTACAATTACAATTACAATTACAATTACAATTACAATTACAATTACAATTACAATTACAATTACAATTACAATTACAATTACAATTACAATTACAATTACAATTACAATTACAATTACAATTACAATTACAATTACAATTACAATTACAATTACAATTACAATTACAATTACAATTACAATTACAATTACAATTACAATTACAATTACAATTACAATTACAATTACAATTACAATTACAATTACAATTACAATTACAATTACAATTACAATTACAATTACAATTACAATTACAATTACAATTACAATTACAATTACAATTACAATTACAATTACAATTACAATTACAATTACAATTACAATTACAATTACAATTACAATTACAATTACAATTACAATTACAATTACAATTACAATTACAATTACAATTACAATTACAATTACAATTACAATTACAATTACAATTACAATTACAATTACAATTACAATTACAATTACAATTACAATTACAATTACAATTACAATTACAATTACAATTACAATTACAATTACAATTACAATTACAATTACAATTACAATTACAATTACAATTACAATTACAATTACAATTACAATTACAATTACAACTTCAATTACCTTATACCAATTCATCATATATCCCATAAAAAATGGCAATATTTGCAAGCATCAAGTGCCGTGCTTTATGTTTAATGTTGCCCCAGTGGTATCGCGACAACAGCCATCTTTCGCGCATCGCCATTTAACCAGCACCGAACAAGCGTCCCACAGAGAACACACACGGTAACACACAATCGATTAAAAATCCAAACATTGTGTGAATGACCATTTCCCGAATTCTTGGTCAAAACCGTTAACAAAGCTAGGTGCAGGGTAACTTCGATATAACGTACATTTTACTTTCAAAATTGTACGTTGTATCGAAGCATAATAAAGAACTCTGAAACGTAGCTTATACTACTTTATTGTGTTGCTGTTTGAGTAAGGTTGATGAATAAAATCAATAAGAAAACGAAACCAACTTTTCTCATGATGTTTCCCTTCGTTCTGTTGATTGAAGTATGATTCATTTAGAATCCGGAATCACCAAACAGTTGTATTTCGGGATTGGTTAAAGTTACAACACAAGCTTTAGTATCAAAATACAGATAATTTATTGTTCTTTCAGAAAAAAAATTTAAAAAAAAATTTTTTTTTTGGCCTTCGATAATGTGTACGTTATATCGAGGTAAAATGTACGTTATACCGAGTGACGTTATATCGAGGGTACGTTATATCGAAGTTTCCCTGTACTGCATTGGAACGGCGCCGATGTACACGAGAGCAAATACAAATGGCAACAAAAAGTAGCGAAGGTGCGCTACTCATACGTACAGGATATGGACAAATTAACCCTTTCCCGTACAACATCGAGTCTCACTCGTGGTGTACTTGCATAACATAGGGCGCTAGAACGCTCAGCAGAGTAGTGAAATAACTTGATGTGTGACGTATTAAATACTACGGGAAGGGGTTAAAAGTTTCGCGCAACGAAAACAAACAATACATACAAAGCCGAACACTAGTGGTTTGAAGCGGCTTAATATACACACACACACGCCTATAATGTTTTAACACTCTTCTCAAAATAAACTCTGTGGTATTGGCAGTTGCAGTTGTTTTGCGTAGAACCCGAAACTAAATCATACATAGCGGAAGAATCATTTTCCTTGTGAGCCGACAATGGCCCAGCTTTTTTTTCCAACATGATGTGGCGAAAACCATTATGATTACGTCATATTTGCCATGGCGCGGCACGATGTGTTGATTGCAATGCCAGATCCACAGAGAGTAAAATATTCGCTCGCGACCACAGCTCGAGGGGGAACGAAGATGATACAAAATGAGCAGGATGAGAAAGAATTCATTTGCGCTCGACGCTCACCGGCAAAGATGTTGCTTCGATGACTACCAAACGGGAAGCGGAAATTTCCCTCAGAGGATATGCAATATTTATACGCGAGCAGTGTTAGCAGTGACAGTGTACTTACTGTGCATGGGTGGAGTTTACGTCGCAAATATTCTCATTTCGTTATCTTCTTCGAGTTTCTATTTTCGCAGTGAGATCGACAGCACGGTTAGGAAAGCACACAAATGGACAGAATGCTTCCAATTTTCATCAATTTTAACCATTCCCAGAATATGGGATTGTAATGCATAGCATATCAAACAAATCTTAGAGAATTATCGATTCAATTGGTATGAAAATCGTCAAAATCCGTTCGCGGCAAAAGCAGTTATTAATGTTAACTTTATTTCATAAAAACGTGACTTCTTTTCGAATTTGGCATCCTTAATGAAAGACGTAGTCCTACGTCAAAAGAACGGACGTTCGTTCAATCTTTTTTGCGACCTAATTCTTTTGTGAACGTTCTGCCGAATTGTATGCAAACATGTTGTTTGTTGTTCTTCCCCCAGCGAGTAAAACTTCAAAAACATACCCGCTTTATTCCCTAAATGGTTTACTTGTTTTACTAGATTCACTGTTTGTGTTATAATCATTTTATTTGAGGAATTAATGAATTAATTTTATATCCAGTGGTATATAATATAACATATATAACAAGAACGGTTTTGCTTAATATGTATCTGAAACTCTTTTATTTTTCGTAATAGTTTCCGAAGGTGACCTCCTTATATAGAAATCAATAGTCCTACGTTAAAAGTGCCTATTATTATAAACAATAAAATAAGTTGAAATGTAAATATACAATAGATATACGAATAGATTTAAAAATTGAGTGTGATCATCAACATTGTAACAATTCCCTTATATCCCTTCCCCTTCCTGAAAGAATATGTCACCCTTCTAAACTCGAGTAAACCGCGAGTAATCGGTTTTCCACCTTACTAACCATAGTGTTAGGAAAATTGTATATGTATAGTTTTAAAAAATACATTTAAGAATTCGGCTCCTTTAAACTAATGTAACTGAGCCTGTAAAAATAAACGATTTATATAAAAAAAAAAGACGGGTGGGTAATGTCGGGGACATAACCGGAGTGACGTAGGACTATACAAAGGGGACAGCTTTTGCTAAATATATATTTCGAATATATTTTTTTATTTTCTTCTCCTACGTGAATACCTACCTATCTACCTGAAAAATGGATTAGTTTACTGTTTACTCTTTATGAACATGTTGGGGTTCTGAAAAGAACCTTTGGTGTTGTGTTTTTGCGTTCTTTTTACAAACTTGATTCTTGTTTTTTTCTGAAGGCTTTGTACTTATTAAATGTTCAACGCCGGGCATCTTTCGGCATATGCACATATCGTACAATCAAAATGATGGCTGTGATAGGGAATGCATAGGTGGTTATCAGCTCATTCACTATCATATATTTCACTATTGAGCATATTACCGTACCTTAAACTGTGATTTCGGAGACGAATGAATTGTAAGATTTGTAGTCTCCGCAAACAAAGTAAATAAAAATGAAAAAGAACTGAATTTGTGGAGACGAACTCTACGATCTGTCGAGAAATAAACGAGCTAGAAGCGTTGAAAAACCAACAGTAAATACACGGACGGATGATCTTCGGATTAAAGTCCTTTAAAATAAGAACAGAGCAGCAGGAAATACATAGCTCATCATGTTGCTCCTTAGTTAGTTTTCTATACAATGCAGATGTAACGTCAGTCAATTTTCAACATCAGTTATCAACCAAAGAAATCAGTTTTTGCTACTGAGAAATTTCGTTAATGCCATCCTGCATACAATGTGTTCTAATTTGAAGCCACTTTTAATTCGGAAACCATGCATGGGTTTGTGAAAACTGAATGATCAATTTAAAAGACCCCAACCACCAATAAGTTCAAGAACAAGCATAAACAAAATAAATCAGTTTATATTATATGTCATATTGTGTCACTTTAGAATGCATTGGTATTGTGAATAACTTTTAATAAATCTTCTTTGAATGGTTTAATGGCCCTGAAAAGCGCGGTGTTTTACGGTGGCTGGTTTTGCCACCAAAGCAGTCTGTATAAACAAACTTTTTCCTTCATCTACCTGCTGCCGTTTTGCGAATGGGTGTGCCACTCGCTGAAACTGGTTGTTGCCACCGAACCAAATGTGCTCTGTTCTGTAGGCGGGTTTTCTTATTGTCATGAGCAGCTTTGCAAGCCAACTCGAGCACTCCGGCGGCCGAAATTCTATAACCGCTATTAGGTATACTGGTGCTCCGGCACCAATCCGTTGATGCGATGTGATGTGGAACGATGCCATACAACCAAACTGATTTACGGTTTGAAAGAGAATGATATATTTTTCAGCGGATCCGCGCATTTTGTACTTTAGCGGTACACGCTCACAGGATAGAGACAAATTGGCAGACTCAGCCAAAGGGGCGAGTCCAACGAGACGAAATACATTCATTACGATTTGTTCGCTCGTTGGATTCACATGCAGGCTAAAAAGGGTCCTTTTCTGGATCACAAAATTATCTTCAATCTAAAGAGTTTATTGTTTTGTTATCACTCGATATCCCCATCTTGTTCGGCTAAACCTTTCTATTTAGCGATTGCGTTTGCCACTCGCCACAGCTTTCACAGTTGGAAAATTTCTTCCCATCCAGTTTGTGACATATTGTACAGTAAATTACATTCAATGGCACGTCGCATTACCACCACTCAGTGTCGCATTGGAGGCGATTTTAACCTGCAATTGAACATTTGCGATGACAGTGGTACAGTGTCGACTTTCAATGTTGGGTCATAATTTGGATCTCTATGTTTACAAAAATGTCCAACTAAATAAGTCGCATTACATGTCCGTCCAATTAGCTAAATGTCGAACTAATTGTAAATTACTGTACTTTCAATCTGGAAACAATTTAAGAATTGGTGAAAATTTAATAATCAGGAAAGTCCCCAACTATCAATAAACTCAGAACAATTGCCAAATTCATATACTCATCAGATCCTGTTTTATGGAATGGTTCCAATTTAGAAAATTTTGTACTCGTGGTTTTGAAAAAAAAAAACATTTCGAACGCCCTCGATGCCGCCTTGTTTTGGATTTGCCACCAAAGCAGATTGTAAAAAGAACAAACTTTTTTCTTCTGCTACCAGCTGCCGTTTTGCGATTGCGTTTGCCACTCGCCACTCGCTGCAACTGCCTGTTGTCTTGATGTCCACCGAACCGATGTGTTCTGTTCCGAATGCGGGTTTTCTTATCGTCGCGAGCAGCTTTGCCAGCTAACTCGATCACTTCGGCGGCCGAAACTATATAACGCCGGCTAGGTGGACTGGTGCACTGGTACTAACGCGCTCGGCCTAGCTACCCTTGCGGAGCAATTGGCGGATACACCTACGGGGAACGGCAAACCAACACGGTTCGAGCGGGATTTTGCCTTTCCCTTCACTTTTCCTCCTTTGCCATGTCCAGACATGGCTGCTTGAGTTGGTTTGTTGATGTGTTGTGATGCGAACTGATGTGGTGTACGGTTTGAATGAGAATGATCGTTACGGAAGGAAGGAAGGTCTTGTATATAGAGACTTTAAACTTTTGCAGTTCATTCGTCTCTAGCCTTGAGAAAGGCTCTTTGAAAACTCTACTCTACTTTACTCCAGCGCTACCACCTCCACCCTCTTGCCTTGAGAAAGGCACTCGATCCCTCGCCGTCCAGCAACGATGTTGTCCAGTCGGTGTCCACACAAAGAATGATCGTTACGCCAGCGGAGCGAGGATTTTAAGCTGACTGGATGGCTCGAGTATTACGCATGTGTGTGACTGCGACCAATGTTTCGTTATTTTTTTTTCTTTTTCCTTTCCAATCGTGCTTCATTCTATTTCGCTGCTGCTCTGGTTGACCGTTTTGGTCGGTACGATTTGAGGAGCACAAAATGGACCAATCAAAAATGGGCACATAGTGCATTTGGACAATGCTTGGTATTTCACAATTATTCAATTATTTATCTCAAGAAAAATGAAATGTTATTCGTTATGATAGATGCATAGATATATTTCCTATCAATTGATGCAAAAACCTTTGCGATCTATTGAGAAATGCTCGAGTTATAAGCGTTCCAAATCTTGCATTTTTTTCCTACTTGTTCAGTGCCTAGATTTCCATTTCACCCCCCTATATCTTCCGTAGACGTAGTCCTACGTCAAAATTGTGTTAGTCCTGAATATTCTTGAAAAAAACAAAGAACAATCGATTTTTCATTTCTTCCCGATATTGTCGCCCACTACACCTAAACACATCAAGACAAAAATATGTACGTAAAACATTCTAATACCTGAAAGTTGTCATTTTAAAGATGCGCACCCCATCGATATGCATTGATTTTTCACAACGTTACAGCATGTCACAAATCTCTTAAAATTTCCGACTTTACACTCTGTTCTTCTAATTTTTTTTGTCGAGTGTGTTTTTTGTTTCGGCCAAACAGTGTGTGAGCACCCTAAGGCCGGGGACATAGTAAACGCGGTGCGGTGCTATGCGATGCGGAGCGATCGATTGGAGCTCATCGCGTGCAATGACATACTGATCGCTTCAGATCGCGCGTTTTTTGATGTTTCATTCCACTCCATTCCACATGTAAGATAGATGATTTTGGTTTGTCCAGTGGAAAATATGATCATGGTTTGCCCACTTTTTTGGATGCTCTAATTCAGCGCTCCTGTGTGAAATAAGGTATTCGAATGTTTCAAAACATTGTCTGTTTTATAGTTTTATAGTATATTTTTAAGGGATCACATGTTTTAAAGGATTATCAAATACACCTTCTATTTGTGTCAATGCGTCCCTCATTCGAGCTAACTTTTAATCAATCACCGGATGATTATTTCGCACGTATTGAGACCTTTTCTGGATTATAACACTTTCAAATATTGCAAACATCATGCTTGCACACCATTTGTATCAGATTTACATAGCTAAACCATTAAATTAACGCATTTTGATGAACTCAATTCTGATCATGAGTTGTCCAATTCAATGATGTTATTTTGTCCACATGATTTCTATGGCATCCGCTTGGTGCGCTGCAGTTTGTTTATTGTGTTCTTCGCGGATAGCAGAAATAAAGTTTCTCTGTGTTGAGTGTGTTGAGGGTAATACTTTTGAAATGCCCAAGAAAAGGTAATATTCTGAAGAAAGCCTAAATTATGAATGGATCAATATGATGACAGTAAAGTCAAGCAATTATAAATGCAACATCTACTCGTGAGTTCGAATGTTTTCATTCAAATTGGACGATTTTCTAAAACCGGACAAACCATGATCAGAGGTGGTCAAACCATGATCATAATTCCTCTTTAAAGAAAATCGTTAAAAAAAAACATAAAAATTTGAATAATTTCAACGCCTTATGGTGGTATTAGCAACTAGAGACTTGAGGCTTTTCAACAAACCCTAACTCGTATCGATTATGTGTGATTTTCATGAAGAAAAATCGATTTGCATTTACTAGTAGCGTAAAAACAGCCCAAATCGGACAAGCCAAGATCATTTACCCTACATACATTTACCTACTATTTCAATAATGATTTCAACAAATTGGACAAGAAAAAAAAATTAATGCGTAATCTATTCCTTCTAGCATGAAATGTGCGAGTGACCACTTTATGCCCCACAGGTGACCACTTTACCTCCTCACTATTTATAGATAAATCGTTTGACAACTATCACTTGCGTTCACTCGCAGCAAAACACTCCACAAACAGTTTCATCGCATTGAAATCCGCATCGCATCGCGTTTACTATGTCCTCGGCCTAAGTATCGATACATTGAAAGCAACATAAAAACGTTAGGTTTAATTCCCAGGACACGTAAGAAGAATTCAGCAAAAACGTCTTTCACAATGTTTCACTTCTACACTAAGTACAGCGACAACTTCAAATTGACAGTTTTGAATACTGGGGAAGCAACTAGAATAGCCAACCCTCCTGCACGGGCATGCATGCTAGACATATCACTTTGCTCTTCTTCGTTATCTCTGGATTGTGTAGAGTATAGAATATAATGAATTAGAATTTATCGTTCAGAGCTCCTTCGGCTGTAGAATAATCTAAAATAAAAGAATAAGAATAAGAAGAAGATATAAGAGAAACATGTCATGAAAACGATGGGCCAATCAGAAGACGGTAAGGTGTGAGCCCTGCTATAAAAGCGCGAGCAATTCGGCGCAGCGAGCATTCTTACAACGGACGCGGAACGGATAACATCGACAAGCAGCAGGAGCCGGAAAATATGTTTGATCTGAAGGCTTCAAAACAATCTGTTACAATGTGAATATTTCTCATGTTAGGAATGTCACGAATATTTGAGACTTATAAATTTATTTTCGTGTGCTTCAATAGTTTTTGTTCGCACTTCTTGTTGTTGGTGTGCTGCGTTAGACCTCCGACCATTTGGTTACTTAATAATTAACCTTCTAAAACCCAATTTTTTGCATGAAAAAAAACTATAGAAGATCATATTTTTGATGAGAAAATCGAAAAACATAACGGGATTTTTTTAAAGTCACGGATTTTTTATTTATACCACAAAACTAGTAATCCGCCTTAAGGTGGGGTTGGGTATTTGGTCGAAAAAAGTCATTTTTGTTTTGAACTGCTCATAATAGTAATTCCTTCTGATGGAAAACATAAAAACAAATCTGGTTCGGCCGCAGGTGTAAATTGATGCCGCATTCAAGGTATATGACTTGCGTTTCCGATGTGCATCTCGGGTTATTGCAAGTCCTCTTTCCGGAGTATCTAGAAAATGACCCATTCAATCATTGCTGATATCAGAGGGTGAAACATAGGCTCGCTCCGAAGTGGATGGTTTCTTTGTGGTAATCATACGTGAGCGACCAGAAGTTTTTCAAAACATCTAGGCTTGATATGATCTCGTAACCTCAGTCCGAAAGTCCGGTAAATGAATATTTAAATGAGGATTCAAAAAAAAACTGATTCGTTTTATGTTTCTAAAATCAGTTGATTGTAATTTTTTGTTACCATAACAACAAAACTTGATGTCGAACGTAAAATACTAATCAAAATAAACTTACCGAACAATTTTTCCACCAATGAAATGTTCAAAAATTGGGTTTGGTTTTCGTTTGGAGTGCGTGACTCCTAGCAGAAACCAATCAATATGAAACCAACGTGTTTGTATGATCAATGAAGGTATTTTGAAAACGTGCTGGTTAAAACACAGAAATTTAAAAAAAACCGTGAAACCCGTCTAAGGGTGGAGTTAGGTTGTAGAGCAGGGATGACCAAACGGTAGTCCGCGGCCTACCGGTCGCCCGCGTAGGTGTTAAACTATGATAAGTAATGTGAATTAATTGTGCAGATTTTTTTCAAGAAATATAGTCATGAACAGAACAGTGATGAATTCTAGTTGAGAAGAATTTTGCTTGTCAGCTCTATTTTGCTGTTATACAGGGTCTTTGAAATTAAACGCTCACGCAACAAATTTTAATAACTTCTACAAAAGTGAACCGATTTTTATTTAAAAAAAACCAAAATAAAGCTTATTTTAGTACATTTTCGATGTGAACACGATAACG
The DNA here is from genome assembly GCF_029784135.1 of Toxorhynchites rutilus septentrionalis. Classification (NCBI taxonomy): domain Eukaryota; kingdom Metazoa; phylum Arthropoda; class Insecta; order Diptera; family Culicidae; genus Toxorhynchites; species Toxorhynchites rutilus. The sequence goes on from NC_073744.1 coordinate 125,692,760, forward strand.
CGTTTTGAACGGGGAAAAAAATTCTTCATGCACAACTCTAACATTACGACTTCGATTCTGTTGGAAATCCATTATTTCTTCTTTAAGTTCCTCCAAATTTTGTGGCTTATTAATACAGCAACGGTCCTTCACGTATACCCAGAGGAAGTAATCGACGACAAGAAATGTTGAAATTCTTACCATAAGAGGGCAACGTTTCATTAAGGCTTCGGTTGCTCGAGTAATACGATTTCACCAAAAATACACGTTCTTGTAAATTGTACATCTTGACACTAAAAACCATCCGATAAGACTGAACGAGTAGCCGAATATTATCGTCCCGAAGTGGGGAATGCAGTGTTACCATCGACGGAGCAAAACAAAATATAAGGAGCTATTCGATTTTGACGTAGGACTACGTTTTTCATTTCTATACCGGGGTGTAAAACCAAAGTTTCGAAAACGAAAGCGTTACGGCGGAGACCGAGATTTTGAGCGTTAATAGCTCTTAAACAACTGAACGAAATGGTATGATAAACACTTCATTCTAAAGATAAAATGTCTACGCGTTATATACTTGTTACTTTTTCATCCAAAAACGTGTTTCAATAACCTTAAAATTGCTTTCAAAACAGGCTATTGAAATCACCAATCGGTATATAAGCGAGCGCCGCTCGTAAACCCACTCAGTTATAATTGAACAGCGATTGGAGCATGTTGTCGCTGTTGTGGTGAAGCTAATTTCGTTTATCACGAAAGCGCTGATGAACGGTGTCACCAAGAGCCTGTTTGTGCACCTAAGGCCAGAAGGGAATCCATCAGGAGGAAAGTGATGCCACGTTTCCGCTTGAAACATCGGAGCAGCCGCCACACACACTCATACACGCGCGGAACTCTCGTTGCTATCATCGTTGCCGAAAAATAATCTGCCAGTTCCCCTGGGAATTGAAAAATACATTCATGCGAAAGAGTTTATTTTAATGTTTTCTATCCATATAACACTGCAACCAAATACATTTGGTTTTGTGATTTTTCAATAAATCGTAATTAATAGGAAAGCTTCTGAATATTTTTCCCCCATCAGTAGATAATTTTCGTATCCAATGTTGGATGCATAACATGAAAAACGGAAAAATTTTCACATCGCCAAAATCATGTAATATTCGAGTAATCATTTGCTTCTTACTCATATAATGCTGCGACCAAATACATTTCGTTTTGGATTTTTCAATCAAGTGTGATCAATGTAAGACCACGTCTTTCGGCAATTTATTAGAGGTGCAATGAATCTTCAGGAATTCCCGCTCTACGCGCACTGGCAAACAATGTTTACTCAATAATTTCTCAAACGAGAAATGGGTGTTGTGAGAAAGGATTAGCGAACGCGAAACGCATTATGAAATCCATATCCATGGCACCTATCGGTATCGAATTATTGTCGAAACCACGATTTCGCTAAATGCTCCTTTCAGTTTGGCCTGTAAAAAACTTTTCTGAACTCTAATCCATCAAATTTGGAGCCCTGAAAAGGGCCGTTGATTATATGCTAAGCTATATATATAGCACGCTCTCCTCGGATACGATGGGCCAACTGGATGTCCTTGGGCATGATGTGACGCGTTTTGCATGGATAGCACACAAATTGGTATCTTCGAATAAGCTTCCTGCAGCGTCATAACCGCGGACCTTTGGAAGCGCAAGTCGGTTTTGAAGTCCTGAGCAATTCCACGAACTAAATGCTGCAAAGGTAGCTTGCGGATCAGCAATTCGGTCGACTTCCGATAGCGATGAATTTCACGCAAAGTTCGATAGCGAAGTGGCTTCTTCACCTATCCTGCGGCTGGTGCGCTTATCCGAGCTGCTTTCGTGTGCCTTACCACCGAAAGACTAACGAGCTGTCTGCTTGGTCCCAAACAAACGAGTCCTCACGGTGCGAGAGTAGAGTAAGAAATGAACGAAAGCAAGGAAAGCGTCATTTTATAAAACATAAAAGTATTGAATGTAAACCCCTGCAGCGTAGGAGGCCTATTCGAAGATACAAATTTTTGTGCTATCTACGCAAAACGCGTCACATCATGCCCAAGGACATTCAACTGGCCAGTCGAATCCAAGGAGAGCGTGCTATATTAGCTTAGCATATAATCAACGGCCCTTTTCAGGGCTCCAAATTTGATGGATTAGAGTTCAGAAAAGTTTTTTGCAGGTCAAACTGAAAGGAGAATTTTCGTTTGGATGCCATACAGCATCGAGAAAATTCCGGAAAGATCTAATCGTTGCTGAAAGATAACCTGCCAGTTCCCTGGGAATTGAAAAATGCATTCATGCGAAAAAGTTTATTTTAATGTTTTCTAACCATATAACACAGCGACCAAATACATTTGATTTCGTAACTTTTCAATCAATTGTAATTAAATTAGCTGGAAAGCTTCTGAAGATTATTCTTTCCCATCAGTAGGATATTTTCGTATCCAATATTGTATGGGCGCGCAACGGGAAATGTTTCGTATCGCGAAAATTATATAATTTTGAATCGATTTTTGCTCAGTCGCCGAAATTTTCATACTCAGAGAGTTCATTCTCCTGTAGTTTGCCTTCCAAATTGCCATCGTAAACCACACCTTCTCTTGATTCAATCACGCACGAAAAGCATCTTAAATGATATTCTGGTGGTGAAACCCATTCATTTTTCGTGAGGCGTCGTGCACAAATTACGTAACGTGATAAGGGGGGAGGGGTTAGATGTTGCGTTACTTTCTGTGTATTAGAGATAGGAGATTACGTTACGTAAGGGGGGGAGGTGGTTCAAAATTCGGATTTCTAGCGTTACGTAATTTGTGCACGACGCCTGAGGACATCGTTACTGAACGAGCTGAACGGCGAGGGATAGAGGGATTCATTACCTGGCCTGACCTGACCTGAAATGCAATCAGTTTGTTTTAGCTGTGAGCGAGCGCAGAAAAGCCGACGATCAGAAGGAGAAGAGAAGGTGACCAAGAGAGTATCAGCATCGAAATACGAAATACGGAAGACATCGAAGCAGCCGCCACACACACACATACACGCGCGCAACTCTTTTCGTTTGCTGGTTATCGAGAAGAAACCTGGAAAGAAATGATCGTTGCTGAAAAATAATCTGCCAGTTCCCCTTGGAATTGAAAATTACATTCAAGCGAGTTTATTTTAATGTTTTCTATCCATATAGTACTGCGACCACATACATTTGGTTTTGTGATTTGTCAATCAAGTGCAGTTAGCAGGAAAGCTTCTGCTTCAGAACAAGGTTTTTTGTATCCAATATTGGATGCATAGAACCTTGAGCCTCCAACGTAACGATCTCGTTTTTCAAGTCCCCCAAATATTCATTTATTCATTCATTCAGAATGGATTTAGATTCAACTTCAAACAAATGATCTCTAAATCAACGATAGTCCTACGTCATCCTTGCGGTTATACCATAGATATAACCCACTTCCTGTTTTTTTTAATTGTCTAGTGCTACATTCATTTTATAATGACTTTTTGATACAATCAACGTTGGTAGACCGCAGCCTAACATTTGAACAATTAGTCGCCCGTAATGCCCAAAAGTTTGGCCACCCCTGTTGTAGAGGGTTTATGTTACAAAAAATAATTAATGAGAAATTCAGTCATCCCAAAGTAAAATATTTTGTACTTGATCTCCGCACGCCGGAACACTCACTTTTGGGAGAACCCTGTATTTGCAAAGTACTCAAAAATCACAGATTTAAAGTTTGAAATATATTAGTTAATTCATAACCTTGAGAGACCGCGATATGTTTGGCATATTTCCGAACATCGACGTTAGATATAATTAATGAGTTTGATTGACACATTCTAAGTCAGCATCGGATATTTATCGGAAAACTATACTGGATTTCCTGATGAATAGCTTCGCTGAAGATGCAACGAAAACACTGATTACCAAAAATACAAACATTTTCCCTCTCGTGCTCAGTCTAAAAATACTCTCGTATTTACTTCCCCTCAAACATGTAAACAAGAGAGGTACGAGAGTACGGAAGCTTCCCATCATCTGTGAGAAAAAGCGGTGCCATGTGGAAATCGGTGCTATCTCAAGCCGAAGGTGGAAATTCAATTTAGTTTGCCCCATGCTTCGGTCTTGGTGAGATGTATTTCGGTGTCATATAGATGGGGCGCATTAGAAGGTTCTAATACGAAACTGCGATGCAATGCAGCATAATTTTGTGGGTCGATTTTTGTGTCTCAATGATTTCCGCTAATTTTGTTTCCTTTTATTTGATAAACAAACAATGCAAATATCTGTTGATGAAAAACTCCAAGCTTATAACCGAAACATAAAGGTCGAAGCAACGGCTTATTTAAAGAATAACATGAATGCATTACGGTGAGCACAATACGTTTCCGAGAGAAATACAGGAATGGACCGGGTTGAATTCGGAATCAGCGAACGCTACGTCCAAACCAAACCATTGGAATTGTTGTGGTCGGCCTCAGGACAGTAGGAGTCGAATATCGAATGCAGGAACAGTTGTGGTATGGAGGAATTTCCATCACATAACAATGCAGTGCGTAAAATTTGTTCTTAACACTAGGTTTACGGACGTTTTTTATATACCTATCTTTACGAACACGCGTCAATTTGAAGGAAGAAAAAAGAAAACAAACATTAATATATTTTTACCTCGATTAATGCATAAAAGTGGAATATGTGGAGATGGAATATAAATGCGGCTGCTTTTTTTTAAATTTTCCTTATAAAACTCGAAATGCGTCAAAATGACGTGTAAACCTAGTGTTAACAAATAAGATCCATAGTAGAGGTTCATTTTACGCAGAATTGCCATTTACTGCCTCCCCTCTCTTTGTTTGTTACGGTTATGGTATTGGCTACATCAAATCCATTTTTCCTTTTCATTTGAGTAATCACTTTAATGCTTTTCAATGAAAGTTGGTTCAATATTAGACCCTTTTCTTTACAAAATCATTAATGAATGTAATATATCATAAAATAAATTATAAATAACTAGCTGACCCGCCAAACTTCGTCCCGCCCAATTTTTTTTTGTTATCACATCCACGTTTTCTTACTAAGCGCGCGTTCATGGGTCCAATCGCAGAACTGTTCCCCCTTAGAGAAGGGGGTTGAGTGTTTAACCACCATAGAAAAATTTATTGCACCCTACCGCTACGCTCCACAGCCTGGTCAACGATTTCAAACGACATACCAAAATCTTACACCAACTGGGGGAGCCAACCGACAGCTGGAGCACGATTCTGGAGCACCTGTTGTGCACGCGACTGCACGATGATTCTCTCAATGCGTGGGAGGATTACGCATCAACCGTCGAGGACCCGAACTACAGCTGCCTCATCGACTTCCTTCAGCGAAGAATCCGAGTGCTGGAGTCAATCTCGGTAAACCACCATCCGACGAGTTCTACCAACAACACACATCAGCAAAACCATAAACGATTCAACAATCATCAGCGGGTCTCATCCTACCCATTTACTGCAACTTCTAATAGGAAATGTCCAGCATGTGGTCAGCAGTATCCGTTGCTGAAGTGCCAGAAATTTCATCGATTAACCGTCATCGAACGCCTGAAGGTAGTCAGCATTAAGCGACTCTGTAGTAATTGCTTACGCGTTCAGATCACACAGATCACGTGACTGCTCGTCCAATTACAATTGCAAACATTGCAATCGCCGTCATCGTTCGCTTTTGCACACCAGCCCTCACGAAGAAGACCGAAGATCCAACGGAGAAAGTTCTACCAACAGTTCCACGACCCCAGTAGTAATCCGACCTACACCCGCTCCACGAGCCAACGTGTCGAAAGCAGAAAACCTGTCAACCAGTGGACGCCTTCGGACTAACGCACCCAGCTCGTGCCCTCCTAGACAGCGCGTCTCAGCCAAATTTAATTACCGAACGTCTAGCACAACTGCTGCACGTGAAGCGTGATCGAGTCAACGTTACCATTATGGGCGCTGGTCAACTGTCGAAGCCCGTTCGTGAATCGATTTTCATCCAAGTGAGGTCTCGGTCCAGTGAGTTCTGCTGTGACGTCAGTTTCCTCGTGATGAACAAGGTTACTGCTAATCTTCCCGCACAAGACGTGTCTAGAATAGGTTGGAGGATTCCAAAGGAAATCACGCTTGTCGATCCCGAGTTCCATCGAAGTCAACCGATAGATTTAGTGCTAGGTGCCAAGCACTTTCATGCCTTTTTCCCCACTGCTGTTCGACTACAGATCGACGACCGATTACCGTTGCTGGTGGAGAGTGTATTTGGGTGGGTTGTTGCTGGATCCGCTTCCTGCATTAGGTCTGGTGGTGTTTCAGATGGTGATGAAGAGCTACAATCGACGGTAGTTTCAATGGTTTCCCTCGAGCAGATCATCGAAAGGTTCTGGATGACTGAGAGTTCATCTACCAACGACACTTACTCGGTAGAAGAAAGGTTCTGTGAAACGCTCTTCCAGTCCACTACAACCCGTAACGATGAAGGACGCTATGTGGTACGATTACCCCGAAAACCCAATTTCAACATTATGCTGAATGACTCGAAAGCAAGCGCTCTCAAACGCTATCAACTACTTGAACGACGACTGGATAGGAACCCAGAACTGAAGGAAGAATACGACAAATTCATGCGGGAATATCTCTCCCTTGGTCACATGAAACTGGTCAACGCGGAAGACGATCAAGCTCCCGTGTCATATTACCTGCCTCACCATGCCGTGATTAAGGACACAAGCACGACCACCAAGTTCAGAGTCGTTTTCGACGGCTCTTCCAAGGCTTCGTCCGGCTTCTCCCTCAACGAAGCTCTTTGCGTTGGACTGCAAAGAATCCATTAGCGGTTCTCGAGGCAGGCTCCAGTCCAGGCCTACGAGTTGTTCACCGTTACTTACGGGATAGCTCCCTCTTCCTTCCTCCCTCGGTTGAGGAAGCTATTCGCTGGAGAATTATCCGAATTACTAGCGAAGGGAGGTCTAGAATTGCGGAAGTGGACTTCGAACCATCTCGAAGTGCTTCACGGTTTGCACGACGACCAGATCGGGACACAATCCTCTCTGCAGTTTGGTCCCAACGAAACTGTGAAAATGCTGGGAATTGGTTGGGAACCTGAGGCTGATTTCCTCCGCTTTGATTCCCTGGTCGATGCTAACAGTGACCCTTGGACCAAGCGCTCGATTCTGTCTACAATAGCGAGGCTTTTCGATCCGATGGGATTGATTGCTCCGGTGCGTTGTCACAGCGAAAATCATCATGCAACAACTCTGGGTACTTTCGTGCGGATGGGACGATCCAGTACCGGACAACCTACAAACTAAATGGAAAAGTTATTGTCAAGATCTACCGAAAGTGTCTGCTTTTCGCGCCCAACGCTACGCTTTTCTACCCAGATCGAAGGTGCAGCTGCACACATTCACAGATGCCTCCGAGGATGCATACAGAGCGTGCGTCTATGCACGATGCGAAAACCCCAAGGGAAATGTCCGAGTACAATTACTAGCCGCAAAATCTAGAGTAGCCCTCCTGAAGCGTTTGAGCATCGCACGTCTGGAACTATGTGCTGATGTTCTCGGCGCTCATCTTTACGACCACGTCAAGCAAGCTCTAGATCTGCAAATCGAGTCATCCCACTTCTGGACAGATTCAACTGCCACCCTTCAGTGGCTAAATCACCCCCAAACGTCTGGAAGACTTTCGTAGCCAATAGAGTGGCTGAAGTGCAACACCACACACACGGTTGCCAATGGCGCCACGTTCCGGGAAGTGAAAATCCAGCTGATTTGGTATCTCGAGGCACGATAGTTGATGGACTTCTTAGCTCCGACTGCTGGTACAACGTACCACACTGGTTAGCACTTCCGTCCCGAGAATGGCCCATTCTCGCTCTACCAGGTGTTCCAGAAGAAGAACTGCTACGACAGGTCGTAACAGCTGTGCAAACACAAGTTACAATCAACCCGCTGTTCTTTCGTTATAGTTCTTTCACTCGTCTACAGTTTGCGCTTCATTTCCAACAGCAGAGCGAAGATCCATGCTAGGACCTATCTGCAAGCATCAGCCGATGCTTCCCACAGCATATATCTAACCGTGGAATACGTACGAATCGCAAAAGCACGCCTCACTCGTTTAGCACAAGAAGATGCTTTCAACGACGAAATTCGGGAACTCGAGAAAGGAAAATCCATTTAAAAAAAGTCAACCATTCGCTTATTAAATCCTATTCTAGGTTCTGAGAGAGTTCTAAGGGTTGGAGGGAGATTAAACTTGTCCCAGTTGCCTTACCACACGAAACATCCTTCCCTACTTCCTGCCAATCATCCCTTCACTCGCATAATTGCCGAACATTACCACCTCAAGCTCTTCCACGGCGGCGGGCGCCATCTACTGGCCACCATAGGGCAAGAGTTCTGGCCTTTGAATGGCCGTCGACTAGTTCGAAGCATTGTTCGCAATTGATTCCGTTGCACTCGTCTCAATCCAGAGCCCGTAGAGCAAAACAAATAGGCCAGTTGCCTGCGCAAAGAGAAGTGCCAGGAAGACCGTTCGAAGTCACCGGGGTAGACTACGCCGGTTCGGTTTATCTCAAACCAACACACTCACGCGCGCCTGCGATGAAAGCGTACATCGGCATATTCGTATGCTTCGCAACGAAGGGCTTTGAGGGAGCCAAAAATGAGCTCGCTGAACTGTACCGGATGCTTCGCAGTAACTCCGACCAAGATAAAATCCGCAACGCTTGCGCCGAAATTGGCATACAATGGCATCTGACACCCCCGAAAGCCCCACACTTCGGTGGGCTGTGGGAGGCAACCGTGAAGGTCGCCAAAAGGCATTTGTTTCGCCAGCTCGGGTCAACCAGACTATCGTTCGAGGATATGGCAACGGTGCTGACACAAATTGAATCAATAGTGAATTCACGAAGTGAATTGTATATTGTGTTCAACTTTGAGTTCAATCGGTTTCGTACTTTTCGAGTTTTTGACGCGTACACAAACGAACAGAACATTTATATATATATATATATATATATATATACATATATATATATATATATATATATATATATATATATATACATATATATATATATATATATATATATATATATATATATATATATATATATATATATATATATATATATATATATATATATATATATATATATATATATATATATATATATATATATATATATATATATGTATATATATATATATATATATATATATATATATATATATATATATATATATATATATATATATATATATATATATATATATATATATATATATATATATATATATATATATATATATATATAGATATATATATATATAGATAGATGAGGGAAATCGATAAATATTAAATCACTTCGAAACACAATTTCATTTCATGATTTTGTCAAACACGTGGAAAAAAGCTGTTTCCATCACATAGAACACATATTCATTACTGAATAGTCGATTTTCATTAGAAGCTCAATTTCAGAAACGCACTATGGTCATATATAAAATCATTTCTCTTCCAATTTTCCAATTTTTTATGCCATAACAACACTCCTTGAAGTGGATTGCATATTGTGTACAACTTTGAGCCTAATTGGTTCCATACTTTTCGAGTTTTTGACGCGTACACAAACGAACAGAACATTTTGATATATTTATATATATATATATATATATATATATATATATATATATATATATATATATATATATATATATATATATACATAGAGATATATAGATTCCGTTCATAACAACGTCGGCCCTTTTTGAAGAGTGGTTCGGATCTTATGAAGAAATCAACAATTGGCTTGATAACTGGATCGATTCAAAACAATCGGACTTTTACGAGCGTGGAATACGTTCATTTCCTGGAACATGTGCCAAGGTTGTGGCATCTCATGGAACATACTTCAAATAAGGTAGTAGTTTTTTTTTTTTTTTCCCTTGTTGGGTGTGAACCACTGCGTCCATTAGTTTGAACTATTGTGGTATGCCCCATTTTTTGTACTACGCTTCAAGCTTATCTACTGCTTATTGATGAAGAAGTAGACTGAAAGCTATAGCGAGATAGGTGCCAATCAGGAATAATCTGTTTGATAAAATTTATAGTCCTGATCGGCGACACAGAGTCTTTCTTATTAAGACTCAGCAATTGTTGAGTAATTTTAATACTCGGCGTGATAATTTTATTTGACTGGTTGAGTTGTACAGCCATCCAGTTGGCCATTACTTCCCGGTCTTCCCATTTCTTCAGCTCACTCTTCAACACACATTCAGAAATTCCACAGAATGGTTCTGGACCAGTGAAGGGTGAGCTTGAGCCGCGTCTTGCGAGTTCATCTGCTTGTTCATTTCCCTCTATACCGCAATGGCCAGGAATCCAGTACAGTTGTACCGAACTTCTCTGACACAGTTGTCGTAAAAGGCAAATGCATTCCCAGACAATTTTTGAATAACACTTGAAAGCATTGAGGGCTTTAAGTGCTGCTTGACTGTCTGAGAAGATACAAATGTTAGCATGTCTATAATTTCTTTTAAGGCAGACATTTATACATTCTATTATTGCAGCTACTTCTGCCTGGAAAACTGTTGGCCAGTTCCCCATAGCTACAGAAATTTTTATTCTGAGACCATACACTCCAGCACCTGTTCTGTTACCCATTTTCGACCCATCGGTATAGAACAGGATTGAACCATTACGAACATCGGGACCACCCTCATCCCATACTGAACGAGAAAGTTCGATCACTGTGTATGGAATGTCATAATTGGTCCTTGGCTCCATCCAATCGCTGTTCATCTCTGAGGTTGGTCCAACGGGTAAGAGATTCAGGATGCTCAAATGACCAGTTTTGTCCCCGTCTAATATTTTTTTATATCTTTTTAGCTTTAGAGCGCTTCTATTAGCCTCCAGCTGAACATGTTGACCCAAAGGTAACAAGTGAAGGATAGCCTCCAATGCCTTTGAGGGTGTGCTTCGCATTGCTCCTGTTACAGCAACGCATGCCAGTCGTTGGAGTTTGTTTAGCTTTTTTGTAGCTACAGTCTCCTTAGTCTTTGGCCACCATACTAATGAGGCATAGGTTATCCTAGGCCGCACAATTGCTGTATAGACCCACATAACCATTTTTGGTTTCAGGCCCCATGTTCTACCTATCATTTTAGAACATGCCCATAGGGCAATGTTGGCCTTACTGATAATTGCATCTAAGTGTGCGTTCCAGTTTAGTTTAGCATCTAGGATTACGCCTAGATATTTCACTGAAACGCTGAATTTTATTTCCTCTCCTCCAAGATTTAGAGTCTGCAAATGCAGTTTCTTCTTTTTGGTGAAAGGAACAATTGTTGTTTTTGAGGGATTTATGCTCAGACCTTCTTTGATACACCATGATTGTGTAAGGTTTAAGTCCATCTGCACCCTACTCGATATCACATCGTCGAATTTGCCACGTACCATTATGACTAAATCATCAGCAAAACCCACGGTTTCGAAACCATTCGCCTCCAAACTAATCAGAAGGTCGTCAACCACCAGTGACCAAAGTAGAGGTGATAGAACCCCTCCTTGTGGACAACCTTTCGTTGCAATCACAGATGTCGATGAAGGTAGTAGTTAGTAAATGTAATCTAATATATTTCAACACACTTCACTGAACGAATCGCTGCATACCTACGGGACTATCCAAACAAAATCAGCACGCCTCAATTGGGAAACGACTGAAAGAAAATATAAACATGTGTCTCCGTCGCCATTTTTGGCGGTTAACTGGCGATTCCCAACGAATGGCTTTTTGGGTGGTCCGTGCAATCGCGCGGAAGGGTACAAGAGTACGAGGACGATCCATTGTTTTGTGTTTTCATTAGATTTCACCTCATAACAGGTGTAAATTTTATGGAAATTAGCGTGTAATTGCGCGCGAACTGTTTTCAGCCTAATAGCGGCCGGGTGGTGTTGGTTATGGGTGTATGTGCGCTTGTATGTTTACGATTTGCTGCCAGAAATAACATAGTATTAATTATAAGCTGCGAGGGCGAATGAATTGAAAATACAAAAACAGAAAAACATATTTGCTAATTGGTTTAATGTTTCCGTATGTTTAGCAAAACTCAGCTTCCGATTGGTAAACTGATTGAAATGGAAAAGATTCACGAACACAACAGCAACAACAAAATTAGTCAATTACCATATTTGAAGCTCTGGTAGTGAACCCTTGAAACACCAAACACTAACTACGAGTTTATTTTTTCCCAGTCTGATTGGTATGAAAAACTCATGCGACATACATTAGTGTTGCTGATAATTGAATGGTCAATGTTTATCAAAAAAAATATGGGTGGCATTTTGAAAATCACTTTACCTTTTATATTAACAAAGCACATGTTGAGGCTGATTCGCATCGGTATTATCATTAGTCCGAAATGGAACCGAGACATTGCCAGGCTACAAAGTACACCCCATATCAGCAATAAGGGAATTCCCAATTCGTTTCAATCGAGCAATTCGAACTGTGCTCTTGTCGAGAGGCCTTGTCTCGATTTGTTGATTGTTTGCAAATAAACGCAGAATATCCCCCGTCGATCTAGTCCTATCAGTCCTGTCAGAAGTGCCCAATGGTTCATAACGTCCGGTTAAGAAACGTGGAAAGGCTCTCTCGCATAGCAAAACGTCGATAATTGTTTGTTCATTAAAACTAAAATATTCTGTTTGATTTCACAGGCGATTGAAGACGAGGAATTTATAATGAGTCGTCGCATAGTCACCTAATCACTAGAGCAGGAGGCAGCATTAAAGCTATAGGCCTACAACAACTGCTTGCACGACAGATCCTAGGTGATGGTTCATTATCCGCTAGCAGTTGCAGTGCATGTTGATGTGTCCTGGAATCACTTATACTCACACTCTCGTTGCTGTTTCTCTAGGGGAAAGGTGCTCAAGCAGCACTTGACACCCCGTTCGACAAACAGGCCACAATCAGAAACCAATCATAAATTAATTATAGAAGCTATAATTCAATACCATGCTAATCTCCGGCTGATGAGGGAATGTTGCAAAATTCCGGCTAAGGTGCGTTTAACTAAGGGGCTTGAGGGAGGGCTGAAGGTTTCGGAGAAAACCGGTTGCTAGAATACTGTCTACAGGTTAGAAATTTACGCGTTAGCAAAAACCAGGGTTGTATGGCAAAATATATAAGAATAAAGGATGAATACAACAAAATATCTAATAAGAAAACTCACGAATATCTTGTTTTATTTGTTGTTTTCAAATGTGTTGGGTTTCTGTTGCTAGGTAATACGCCTTTCAGATTTTGTTCCACGTAACGTACCGGACAACTTCTGACGTAGAACTACGTCTTTCATCAAGTGTGCCAAATCAGAAAACAGGTAACATTTTTATTAGAGACGAGTTATGCAGAAAGGGTAAGGGAGTAAAAAGTGCCCCCAAACCAAATCACCAGCTCTATGGCAAATATTGTATAGGATATTAAATAAGAAATTTTGACGGTTTATTTGAACCCCTATGTGGTTTAACATAGGATCTATAGTGAAAAACGTACTTTTTCGTTTTTTTCTCGCCGAAATAAAGCTTTGAGATAAGGATTTGAAAAAAAAAGTCACAGGAGTGTTGTGTCCGAGACACGACCGTATAGTTGACATAGGATTCCGTTAGGCTATATGTTGATTTTGGATATGTTTGAAGAATTACATCGTTAAACTCTTCGATAATGATTTGGTGGCCCTGAAAAGGGCTATTTTGTTTGATTGTTGGATATTTTTTGTTCACTCCACCATTGTTTACCGAGTAGTGATGACAGAAAGATGCTAAACAGTCGTTGGATGGTGCGTATCAGATAAAAGATACCGCAGTGGAACGAGATATGATGAAAATCGCCCTCTGTGATCCTAGACGAGATGCCTCCTATGTTATGTATGGATGAAATAAAGAAAAAAAACTCACTAATGGAATATAAAATAGTTACCAATACCGAACACAATTATCAATTTTCAGTGAAAACATGTTACTTCGATATAGAGAAAACATATTTGAAATGGGAAAAGTAATTTTCTTTTATAACTTTCACTTTATTCAACCCAATGTGAATTTTAATTGGACTAACAGCACCCAATACTATATGTAGAGCATATGGGAAATCACTTTTTCTAATATTTTTTCACTTTTAAAATTTTTCTCGCAAGTTTATACTTTCCTTGGGTGAAAAAAAAACACAACAAAACAGACAGCTTAATCCAAACGACCCGTTCTCGAGCGGGAACACACCTTTGTTTTTATTTATGAAATATGAAATAAATCGTACCATATATCATGTCATTTTTAACACAACTACTACCATATACAATTTTACATTTACACTTGTGCCAAATTTTTCACAATACACGATCGGCCATTGATTTCCCCTGGGCACCTCGGTTTTGATGTCTCTGTTAGGGAATACATTTAGGAAGGAACAAAAACTTCTCTTACTTTCATGTATTTGCAATTTCGATTTTACCCAGCCAGCTTGGTGTTTATGCCTCTGTTAGGGAACACATCTCGGTAGGAACAAAAGTTCCCCCTACTTTCATGTATTTACAATGTAGATTTCCTACCGGCAGTATGGTTTTCATGTCTCTGTTAGTGAATACATTTCGGTAGGAAAAAAATCACCCCCTACTTTAATGTATTTGCAATGCCGATTTTCCCCAGGCAGTTATGGAATACCGAAATCGATTAACGCAAAAATTTCATCAATCCATCATGAAATGACTAAGCGTTTGAAATTGGACAGTTTTCACGATGTGCTTGATTTTCGATTTTCAATTTGTACCCCAGTATGTTCCCGAAAGACGTAATCCTACGTCAAAAGATGAAACAGATATACTGCTTCGGTTTTCATACCGTCCAGGTAGAGGGTGTATGTGTATGAATCACACGTTCGCATTGTTGATTTCACGCGTTGTCAAAGGCATGCGGCTGAGTACACAACGTGCATTGGCAACACTTACACTACACTTATCTTGTAGTATGGCAAGAACAATACACAAGTGTTCTTGCGAGAACGAGAATCATGAATCAACCATCTTCAGTTGATTATACAGAACCACGCGAACCATCGCCCCTTCCCAGATCCAACAAAACTTTCTACTAAAGAGTTATTTAAAAAAAAATCGATATATTCTAAAGCAACATCCGAGGTATAAATCACGTGATTGCGACATTTTCTGTTAGTGACACTCTAGACAGCGATCAGTCAACATCATATGCTAAGACTGGGGAACTAATTCCAATGTATTGCTGCTTTGCCGATCGCTCGCGTAGCTCAGTGCAATCAATTTGTGCAATGTATTATGCCTTTGTTGAACAGAATAAGGGCTCGCAATAAAGTATGCTTTTGGTTCATTTGTCAATTTGAAAAACTGAAACTAAATACGTAGCTCGCTGCCGCTTCCGGCTGGATGACTGATGAATCGTGTCTGAAGTTAAATTAAAATTCATCAAAGTCGGTTACTTTTAAAAACGCAATCAACTTGGTCTCTCAAGAGTCGTCGCGACTGAGAAAGTTTCTTAGGGTTTGACCTGCACTGCGTTGGGTTTGAGCATCTTTGGTATGCTGGCAATCCAGCAAAAAATACTAACGGATACGTTAGCCGCATCACAGGGAAGAAGGGTTGTTCTGTTTTACAATTAAGTAGGTGTGAATGAAGAAAATGTGACTCATCTGGAGACGGGTGAAAACCATATCGATTGTTGTTTCAGTCGAGTCGAGGAAGTGTGTTTTTAATTTTGTGAAGTTGGGTGGGATGAATGTCTCTCCAGGCTATATCCCAGCTTAGGCGGACCTGATGATGGGTTTGTTGTTTCTTTGCCGCTCATATGGGATCGGCTCCGCGCATGTCAAGTTTCGAACTTTTAAGTTTTAAAACTCTATAAAATAAACGAAATTAAAAAACCCTGTCAAATAAACAAAGATAAAAAGAATGTAACATTCCTTTAATCGAGAGGCATAAATTACTTTCTTTTCTTTTAGTTTCACTCTAGACAGCGATTAGCCATTGCTCAATGCTGAGACTGAAATCTAATATGAAAATCACGCATCAGGACTATCGGAAAATTCTACTAAAGACTAAATTAGAAATATTTGTTCCGCCCTAAGTTAATATCTTAAGTGATAATTGCATCGGAGGAGTTTTGAAAACAATTAGTTCGTAGTCCTAGGTAAACAATGCGGTCGTATTGTGGACTTATATACAGAGCAAATATTATTTTGATTAACCACTGAAAATTATTACATTACTGAACTAACCTCGAAAATTATTCAATATGATAAAAGTTGATGGGTCTGAGCCTAGGGGCACGGACGGGATCTTGACATAGGACTGTGATTGTGTGTAGTAATTGCATTTAAATTGAGTTTTTCATTGTTCAAAATCTGTATTTTTTTCTCTTCTGATACATCAAATGGATGCCCTGGAAAAACCGTTTACTGTAGGTACTTGTATCCTTTAAACGGGTTAGATGACATAACGTGGTAGAATTCGGTACCGCATTCTGTTCAAAAATGTACACAAAAATACCATTAATGCCATTACTACACTTTTCTTCTGTTTATTCAATCATGCAGAAGAAGACAAAGAGTCATCATGTATCATTTTTAAACACAAGTTTAAATAGTCAAGACCTACATGAATATAAGATTGAGTCAAATCAATCTATGACTACAAAAATATATTATAGATAAAAATAACATTATCTACTTCGTTACCACGTTTGTAGCATGGTACACAAATTCAGATATGCCGGCCCCTTGACTCTGCAAAGCTTCGGAACTGCTTCTTTTGGGCAACTTTCCACAAGAGGCATTTGTAGGGTTTCACTGAGTTCCACGTCGATAGAACTGGGATGACAAAAATCATTCCATTCTAGCGACGCGGCACTCAGTATTTTCTTTTTTTTTGGAACATGTCTTTTGTGAGAACGTTGAGCTGCATCCTCACTCAAAGGGGGAGTGAAAGAGCTGTTCTTGTTTCAGGTTTGAAACTCTGCAAAAGGGCAGGTGCTTTGTCCCTAAATATGGGTTGGACTGAAGGTCCGGCAAGATCAGGCATTTGGGATTAAAGGTGGATGGCCTTAATGATTGAGGCAATTGTTGCGCGCGATAATTGGCTTTAGAAACGTTATGTAGGTGTGCACTTTGTGGCATTTACATAACTATGACAAAATTGATCTCACGCCTGGCTGATCTGAGGATTACGAAATTCTAAGTGGTCACTTTATCCTGGATCGTGGAAGAGGCTGGACCCGGCGGACATCGTCAAGAGTCTCGGTGTAAAAGTGTAGGTAAGTTAATCGTGGTTTTTTTTTTGTTACAAACCAGTTTTAGGATTTTTTCCCGGGTAGATAGTTTTTTATATAGTGGCTCAATTAGTGGCTCAAAAGCTAGAGACAGGAAGGAAATATCGTGCTTTGCGTGGTCAAATCGAAAGGTAAAACGTGCTTGATTGATTGCGTGATTAAACATGTCCTAATATTTCACGTGGGTGGAGATATATGCATTAATCCAACAGCAACAAATTCCCGAAACACCGTTTTTAAGTTAGAGCCGCTCCAGACCCCACGGTGCAGCGAGAAGGAGCCAGCCAACCACAAGCTGAAGAGCGCGAAGCGCTGGCAGGGATTGAGCAACGACGACGACCGGTTTAAGCGCTGGTCCCAGCAGCTTTAATAGCAACGACCGACTCAAGCGGAGGAAGTCCCGCTGAACCAAGCATCAGGAGCATCGAAGATTGGCTTAAACGAGGGAAGACCCGCTAATCCAAGCGATCAAATAACCATCGACAAGCGGGAGGTGGCCCCGCTGATCTAAGCAGCATAAGCAGCATCGCAATCAAAATTAGGACATCGCACTCAAAAGGTCGTGAGTAGCACAAAAACTATTATTCCTTGTGCATGACGATATTTTAGCCGGTACGGTCGTGAAAGCATGCAAGTAGCGATTGTAGCCGAGCGAGTTGGTCGACCGGTCCCCCTTGTTAAGGGTATCCGGTTCGAATCCCACGTTAACAATATTTATTATCATATTCGAACAAACCAATTAAATTTCCACGTACGTAATGAATTTCATGAATTGAAACGAATATACAAAAATCCTAGGTCCCAGCGACGCTAATTTTTCCGCTGGTTGCGATTATTTGATTTGAATGACTAAATTAAGCTGAGCGAGTGCTTATGCACACCCACCGCTCCCTATGGAGGAACACATGAAGAAGTGACACGATGCCGAAAATAGGGATGAAAAGAGAGGGGAGATTATGAATGATCACGGAACAAGCACGGTTATTTGAATGAAAAACACCCGAGAAATTATGTGATTGTGGGATAAAGATGATGATGAGAGAAGTGAAGTTTTTAGTAGGAAAGATTAACGAGCCAACTGGAGAATAGGGTAGTGGAGTTTATGTAGAAAGAGAAGATAAATGAAATTGAGGAAAAGTGAGGGGAAATGTTAGAGTGATAGGGGAAATAGATTCATTAAAACGTGTAAATAAAATGTAACGAAATTTATGGGACTGTAACGAAAATTGGAAATCAATAGAGACCTTTTCTTTTGAGTATTTGAAAATTTAGTTTATTTGTTTTGATGAGAATTCTAAAACTGGTTTTGTGAAGGGACCACGATTAGCAAGTGCTCTCCTCGTTGTTTTTTTCCGGTTGATGATTTTTGTTGGTTCTGGTTTCCCAAACGTGAAGGGAAAACGTGCATTGTTTGAGATATTACCTGTGATGATAACACAGGCAAAAGTGGGATCTACTTTATCGATCTGAGGTCGATTGTTGGGGGCAACAATTACCACAGCAATTACTGGTTTCCCAACGTGCCTGGGACGGTCAAACCTGGAACTTCTCTGTGTTTGGGGATAAAAAGATAAAACCTGCCCTTTGGCAGAGTCTCAAGCTGGGCACAGAAACCGTGGTGAACGGTCTCCTTCGGGAGTGGCACTTAAGCCGTTCACTAAACACTCGCCCATTCCTTCAGACCCGACCGTCGCGGGTTACACGTTGTCCGGAACTAATAACTTTATAGCCCTGTAAGATCGCGACTACTCAAGCTATCATAATCTGATTTACGTGGGTATACTCTTTCGATCTTCTAAATCAGCAGCCATTTGAATTCATTTATTGCATTTTTACATAACCAACAACATACTCGATATTATGACATCCTGGACCACAATTACACAAAATGTTAGTAGTAGTAAAATTAATGCTTATTATCGGTAAATGAAGAATAATTCATGTTACGCATCAACTCACATTTTGAGCTAACGCCGGAATTTAGGCAAAAAATTGCTCGTTGCGTCGGGGAAGAAGCGAGTGGATAGTGTAATCGAAAGAAAACATACCCAATTAAACCGTCAAATTGTTAACTTTTTTTAGTATATTCACTGTTCATGTTTCAAGCAAAAAAAAAATTGTGGATAAATTTCCAGTCTAATGATATATAACACAACGTATGTCGCAATAACCATTATTTTGAGTAATATGCGTTTGAAAACTCTAAAAAAATCGTTACATTTTTCTTAGAGTGACTCCCCTATATAGAAATCAAAGACATAGTCCTATGTCAATACAACCCTGCTTCTGAAGCTTTTGAGGAGTAATTAACAGTTTAGCGGTCCCATGTCAAGAAGTTGTCACTGCAAAGCATCAACAAAAATCGCGTCCACCCGGGACGGATGACTGTGGGGATTTAATCCGCTCAAGTGTGAGAATCGAACTGAATTCATCGGTGATTGGAGCGATGCATCTCCCTCCCAGGATGCTGTGCACAGTCACATGTCACATGGTGCCGCCGCCGCCATCGGACGCATGTCCCCGTTAACTCGCATTCCAAATCTCGTTAACGCTCGATTCAATAACGTTCATCGGTTGGGAAGCGACTCTCGTCCTCGGCTATTCTGTGGAAGCCACAAAATGAAGAGTTGTGCATATTCATGAGTGCTGCATTTTGTCGTGTTATGAATTCCAGAACAAGAGACCTCCGGCGAGAATTGACAGTGGAAAAATCGGGCCAGTCATTCATATCATGAGCACCTGTTGAGTTCTGGCTGAATTTGATCCCCGTTTGCAAACGATAGCCATTGTTTCACAAAAGTTGCCAACGGACACGAATTGCGCCCCGACAAAGAATAAATTAATTCAGTTTTCCGGTATGAATCGAACATAACTTGGATGAAATTTCGATGCTTGTTTTACATATCAGTGATTTTTGCGATAAAAAGGAAACTATGCTGGTGAGTCCGAGCTCATTTATTCAGGTTATCACACGAGAAAGACGACAATCTTCCAAACATATGACCATAACACTTTTATCATCCCGTATTATCGGTGGTTGTGTACCATAATTAATAAAGTCAATGCATGATGAAGTATCCCTTCCATTATACAGCATATCTGCCAAATGAAACGGAAAATTCAATTTGCTTGCAAGCTACTGTGAAGACATTTCGGAGCAAACCCACGTTACTGCCGTTAGGACCACAACATAACCTTAATCATGCCATAATCTTTACCATCAGAAGTAATAAGCTTACCACCGATAATTCGTTTACTGTCAATTGCTGGTGCCCTTTCGAGCGTTGTAATTAAAATCCATAAATAATCCCTCGCAATATATACCGAGTTCACTAAGCGTAACACTTTTCCTATCCTGTCTTCTTTTCCTAGGATGGGAGACGTAAGCTAAGGGCAGACCGAAATTTCGCGACTCGACACGGTTTAATATTACCAAACCCATCCCTCTTATCGCTCCCATAAACCATGATATTGAGTTCAAAGCTTACGACAATTAACGTTTTATCGTTTCATCCCCTTTCGACGTGGAATGTCAACTGGGAGAGCGATCCTTCAGGCGGAAACTTATCACTTTCGTTAGGAAGTGAGTGGTATTTGAAACTTGTCCCACTGAGAATCAATCAGCAAAGGAATTTTTGTCAAACAAACAAATTCATATCTCCGCTATTATAATTTATGCACCGTAAAGTCGTTTCTTGTTATCACAAACAATTGCTGAAACAAGTGGTGGTAGCACACACCAAAATTTAATAAAGAGTGTATAGGAAACGCATAAAGTCGTGATTTTTCATTGAACCAAAGCCACTGGATGAAGATAGAACTTGAGGAGGGCTCAAGCGGAAAAATTAATTAAACTTGAAAGGATGTGTGATTTATGTTGGCATGGATTTCGACATTATTTATTAGCGGCAAGGTATCGATGGCGTGATTGCAGACAATTTTATCCTGGGATACGATGCATTTTCCTCAGGAGGGTTAATTCAAGCGTTCCCAAGGAAATAGTTCAGCGCTATTGAAACATTCACTTTATCCCGTCTTCGTTTTGAAGGTGACAATTAATTTGAATTTTATTGAAGCTCTTTCAATTACTGTCGATATTGGCGTTCGCACTTGGAGTCTGAGACTACCTGCAAAGTCACCATAAAGTAGAAGGTAAAAATTCCTCCTTGCTGTCATATTTATCCACACCTTTGTCTGGGTGGTAAAATCCGGCACGTGAGTCAGCACGAACTCGCTGGGCAAGGAATTTAATTTTGAAGAAAACTTTTCCATTCCCGATTTGTGCCACTAAGTGCGCGACTGTTTGTCTTCTCAAGGCATATTTGCACTTTGAAACGCTAATGAGGAGGGTTAAATGAAACCCCTTTTTTCTTCCGACGATGACAACGACGACGACAGCGACAGTTTCGATGATATTGGCAGTTTGGAAACGGTAGTGCGAGGTTAGGAGATGAAATACTTAATTATTATATTCTCACTTTATCACATTTAAAAAAAATACCTTGGAATTTTGCAGTTACTAGAGGAAATTCCGATTGTATATTCATTTCAACTGCTTTAAATAATTGAATGGATCTGACTTTGGAGCCAGATTTGATTTACACAGTATGTAAGAGAAAATAAACTCATGCTTATGTTTTTTGAACCCGTCTTCCAGTAAGGGCACCAAAACAGACAACAGGTCTCCTCTTTATGAAACAAACTTTACATTAATAGGGGAAAGTAGGTAAAGACGGACACTGCGGGTAAGATGGACACTTTTAATATTTCATTAACTAAATTTTTTTGAAATATTTTAGTTATGTAATTACTTTCAATAAAGTGTATCAATACTTTCGAAACACACTGTTGATTTCCAGCGAGCGAACTGTCAAGCTTGTAAACAAAACAAAAATTATCTTCGCGGGTACACCATTCGATGTAATTTTTACTCCGTAGAAAATAGCGAAAAGTTCGTGATTTTTTGTTTTTTACGTGTTCCTCCAACGGGTAAGTGTTTATTTAGTCTATCATTAACTATCCTGTGATAAATCAGAGGTTTTTCAACGTTAATAGGAAGAGCTTCTTCTTCTTCTTCAATGGCACTAACGTTCCTAGAGGAACTTCGCCGTCTCAACGTAGTATTACTTGCGTCATTTTTATTAGTACTTAGTTGAGATTTCTATGCCAAATAACACGCCTTGAATGCATTCTGAGTGGCAAGCTCTAGAATACGCGTGAACACAGTGCAAGTCGGAGGAAATTTCTTTGACGAAAAATTCCCCCGACCAGAACGGGAATCGAACCCGAACACCCGGCATGTTAGTTATGACGCTAACCACTCGGCCAAGGGAGCACTACGGTCATTCGAAAAAAAAAGCTGCCAGTTCGGGCAAGACGGACACATTAAGGTAAGGAAAGACGGACACTATTATTTTCCTAGGGTATTTAACAAAACTTTTTGGTTTTACTATAAAGATGCCTACAAATTACAAGCGCAAGAGTAACCGGCAGTCATGGACGGCTCAGCAGTTGGAACAAGCCATTAAGGCCTTTGAAAAGTGGATCGCCGGTGAAGACAGCAGCAAGAAGTTACGCAATTCCAAGATCCACACTGATTCGCCACCTCACAAGTCCAACTGTATCAACTCGGCTAGGACCTCTTGATTCCGTATTCAATTCTCAACAAGAAGAGGAGCTGGTACAACATCTGTTGGATTTGGAAACGTTTTCTATGGAATAACGATGACTAAAGGGTGTGTCACATCAAATTGCATCACGGAAAAAACGCTGTAGAAATTCACCCAGTAGACCGATCCTTTTGAAAATTTTAGACAGTAAAATAAAAACTATTAAACAACTTTTGGCATTTTCTTTTTATTCATACTTCGAGCCCAAGCCCGTATGCTCGCACCTTCCTCTTTACCCCGTCCATAAGGTTCTGTACAACGTCAGGTTGTAGTTTTTTTTGAACAGAAATCCATTTTCTCTTGAAGTCCGCCTCCGATTTGACAACTTTTGGGTTCTTCCGGAGGGCCTGCTTCATAATCGCCCAATATTTCTCTATTGGGCGAAGCTCCGGCGCGTTGGGCGGGTTCATTTCCTTTGGCACGAAGGTGACCCCGTTGGCTTCGTACCACTCCAACACGTCCTTTGAATAGTGGCACGAAGCGAGATCCGGCCAGAAGATGGTCGGGCCCTTGTGCTGCTTCAATAGTGGTAGTAAGCGCTTCTGTAGGCACTCCTTAAGGTAAACCTGCCCGTTTACCGTGCCGGTCATCACGAAGGTGGCAAGAGCAAGAGCAGATCGCTTGCCACACCATGTACTTTTTGGCAAACTTGGATAGTTTCTGCTTGCGAATCTCCTCCGGAACGCTGAATTTGTCCTCTGCGGAGAAGAACAACAGGCCCGGCAGCTGACGAAAGTCCGCTTTGACGTAAGTTTCTTCGTCCATTAACAGGCAATGCGGCTTCGTCAGCATTTCGGTGTACAGCTTCCGGGCTCACGTCTTCCCCACCATGTTTTGCCTTTCGTCGCGGTTAGGAGCCTTCTGAACCTTGTATGTACGCAGGCCCTCCCGCTGCTTGGTCCGCTGGACGAATGAACTTTACAAATTCAGCTTATTGGCGACATCCCGAACCGAACTTCTCGGATCACGTCTAAACTGCTTAACTACGCGCTTGTGATATTTTTCACTGACGGAGCATCCATTTTTGCCGTTCTTCACCTTACGGTCGATGGTTAGGTTCTCGAAGTATCGTTTTAGTACTCTGCTGACCGTGGATTGGACGATTTCCAGCATCTTACCGATGTCCCGATGTGACAACTCCGGATTCTCGAAATGAGTGCACAGGATTAATTCACGACGCTCTTTTTCGTTCGACGACATTTTTCCAAATTTACGAAAAATTGACAGTGAAGCATGGCCAACGTGATATATACACTCTTATCTGATTATAAGCGAAAGCTGAAGATATAATTCCTAAAAATTAAATTTCTACAGCGTTTTTTCCGTGATGCAATTTGATGTGACACACCCTTTAACATTCGTTTGATCTCTGATTAATACCAATTTCAACTACATTTTTTCAGGCTTTTCCCTCTATCATGTTTGTCAACGAAAATTTTCTTAAATGGGCATAAGAAAGGTTTATAAACACTGCTGGGTGATAGAAAATTAGTTTTTGCGCATTTTAGAGTAATCATGAACAGTTGTGCATCAATCGAAGAAAAATTTTTTTTTGCTTCGATATAATGTAACTCTATATAAGGTAAAAACAAAGTTGCCTTTTATCGAGGTATAACTGTACTCGGAAAACTTTCTTGGTTCGTGGAAATGGATTTTGATATGATAAAACGCACTCCTGTATCTTCTTCTATCTATATAAATAAAAATGGATCGCCGAATGTGTTGATAAGAGCAAAACTTGAGAAATTTGTCCGATTTTTTTGCTGTTTTTACTCTATCGAATTTTCTGTATCAAACATTTATTCCCTGTAACGGAGAAACATGTTATTTGCAAGTGGTTGAAAAATTTCGAACGAGATTTGTGTCTGAAAATAACCTGATATTATAATGTCGAGTTTTGGTACAAGTACCAGGAATTTTATAGTAAAAGGTAATTTTTAATGGTAGATTAGAAGATCAATCAATGAACAGTTCTGAGATTGGACCCATGAACGTGCGCTTAGTAAGAAAACGTGGATGTGATAACGAAAAATAAATTTTGGGCGGGACGAAGTTTGCCGGGTCAGCTAGTCCCCCTATAAAAACGAAGAAGAACGATGAGAAAAAGTAGTGGCTACTTTTAGGCCAATACTTTGAATGATACTTCATCTAAGAACGAAAACTTTCACATCATTCTTATTTATTTTCATTTTGCTGAAGAGTCGTGTGATGATAATTGATTAGGATTAGGGGAACCGCGGGTAATACGGACAGTTGGGGTAATATGGACAGGTGGTTGATTTGTTTATTTATTTATTTATTCGTCTTTGATTTAAATGTACAGACTACTTATTACTCCTAAAAATCTTAATTCTATTTTTAAACACGCATCGATTGATTTCATAGTCAAAACAGTCATTAATATCGTTAAAAGCACGAAGAGCTGTGTCGAAAGGGTTAAAGTAACCGTAACCGGTCCGGTGTGCGGGGACAGCGACAATTTGTGGGTTCCTCAGTTGTCGTGGGGGCACGTATAGAGGAATGTCCTGCAAGAGTTGAGGACAGTCAATGTTGCCACGTAGAATGTCAAAGACCATTAGTTGCTGAATTGTTCTGCGCCTGGCATTTAATGTTTTCATTTTGATTAACATGCAGCGGGCAGGGTAATCAGGCAGATTTGACGAGTCATTCCATGGTAGGTTGCGTAAAGCGAATCGAATAAAGCGCTTCTGTATCCTTTCAATTCTGACGACCATGGATACGTGATAAGGTGTCCAAACAGGGGCCGCGTATTCTAAGCCACTACGAGTCAGGCTGCAGAATAATGCTTTCTGTGCGTAGATGTCGGTAAATTTCCAAGTGAAGCGTCGAATGAAACCAAGAATAGTAGAGGCTTTGGCTGTGATGAGTGCGACGTGTTCATTAAATCTAATCTTGGAGTCAAACGTCACACCATGATCACAAATCGAGGTAACGCGCTCTAGTGGAGAAGATCCGATAGCGTATTGATATTCGATGATGGTGTTTCTTCGGGAAAATGAAATCACCTTGCATTTGTTAATATTGACGTCATACCGTTTTCATTGCACCACAGTAGCAGTTCGTCGATGTCTTTTTGAAGAGCGAGGCAGTCGAGTACAGTCTTAATAACGCGGAAAATCTTCAGGTCGTCAGCAAACATTTGTTTAAAAGATGACAAACGGGGACACAAGTCATTGACGAAAAGAACAAACAACAGCGGTCCAAGCACGCTTCCTTGCGGTACTCCAGATGTGATTTTGAAAGTTGAAGAACGCGTGAAGTTAATCGATACGGAGAACTGACGGTCTATTAAGTAAGATAAAATCCACTCAACCAGCCAAGTTGGAAATTCCATGGCTTTTAATTTTCCGATCGCATATTGGTGTGGCACGGTGTCGAATGCTTTCGAAAAATCAACGTAGATGGAATCGATCTGCCTACGGGATTCGATCTCACGGAACAACGTATTGGTATAGCACATCAGATTTGTGGTAGTAGATCGGTGCTGGACGAACCCGTGTTGAAACTCAGATATTACAGGATGAACCACGTTGTAAAGGGCGTTGTGGACTAAAGTTTCAAAAACTTTGCTCAAGCTGCAGAGGAGCGATACTCCACGGTAGTTCTCAACTTGATTTCGATTTCCTGCTTTGTGGATTGGAACAATCGTGGCTATCTTCCACACGCTGGGGAAGGATCTTTCGCTCATCGAATGGTTATACAGACAGGAAATCGGTGCAGCAAGCGATCTCGCACAATACTTCAAAAGGGACGGAGGAATGCCATCTGCTCCAGGACCTTTCGATGCATCAATGTTATCCAAGACCTTCGTGACTTCGTCTAGTGTGAACTGCAGCGTTGTAATGTTGAAGTCATATTCCTGTATGCGACTGAAACTCGTTGGAAGCAATGGTGGCGAATTCGTGTTGTAGACCGACTTAAAGAACTTCGCGAACAGATTAGCAGCTTCAAGAGAAGTACTAGCAGTGATTCCATTGAGTTTCACTGTGTCCGGAATACGGTTACTAGACCGCTGCGATTTTACGAATTTCCAGAATTCCAACGGGTTTTGCTTCAGGTTTGCTTGCGTTCGTTTGACGTAATCCTCGTGGCTAACCTTTAGGAGCTCGTTATACTGCAGTTCAATTAATCTGAGACTATTTTTACTGTCGATTGTTCAGGTAGTCAGATAACGTTTGCGCGACTTACGCAGTACATTCCGTAAGTTGCGTAGCTGACAATTCCACCAGGGTTGGTTTGACTGGAACATGGGAGAGCATCAGACGCAGAAGGAATCGTAAGATTTTGGTACTTGCCTAAAGTAACAGGATGGAAGATCCCTTTACCAGAATCAAGAGCATAACATACATAGTATAGTTACATTTTGAACTTCCGATTTCTGTTAATGAGAACAACTTCTACATGTAATTCTATAACATTTAAGCCACCCTATGGCAATGAATACTGATCAAAAGTGGAAAAGGGAAACAAAAACCGAAAATCATACATGATTCCGCGTGAGGATGTAATTTTAACTGCTTCGGTATTAAGCATTTTGAGTGGTTTAACATCAAAATTCAATTCGACGATGGTTATATTTCGGTTTGTGAGTTAACAAAGAAGCGATATTCAGTATGTACGGGAAAGTAAATTCATTTTTGAGAGGAAAAATTTAAATTATTGAAATAATTGTACTGGTGGGGTAAAACGGACAATTGCCAGTGGGAGTGAGATGTACTGTGAAAAGTCTGTTTAATCTATTCCTAAGGAATGCCCTGCGCCTATTAATGAAAATCAAATCGCCAAATGTGGACTGTTTAGAAGCAGACTGGAACCAACAGCGAAATAGTTGAGGGTCTGTCCGTTTATACTGCTGAAAAGCACTATATCACTTCTAGGTGGGTTAATTTGATTTTTTTTGTAAAAAAAAACATTGAAAAATACTTTTTTGTAGAATATTTGGCCACTTAGGTAGAAAAACAGTATATTGAATTGCAAGAAACTGCATCAAAATTTTGGGAAACAAGAGTTTCCAAAGATATAATTGAAGTGAAGCACCCAGACTTAATTTATTAGTTCCGCATATGGTAAAAATTCCTAACTTTAGTGTTTGTTTATTCGCCAGATTTCCGGGGGGCAAGTTCAACATCGCGGTTTGATTATACAACGGGGTTCGCGCAGAGTCAGCACCACGGAAACGTGTGCGTTCGATTATAGCGCGACCCAAAACCAAGATAGTAAAAAAGAAATAAATGTAAACAGTACACCCATTTTCATTCATCAGGTTTTTCATTTAATTAACATAGTCTGATTAATATCACAGAAATATTATATCAGATTGTTGGTTGGTTGTTATACAATATATTTGCGCTGCAATCATCCAATTTCATCTACTGTTCCCCAACCGCAACAACTATCTTCAGACGCAAGCCTCAAAGAGGTTTTAGTTCATATTTTTGCCTTACCTCTTACTGCAACCACATCCACTTTCCAAACAGCCATGTGCTTCAGCATAAATATGTTTCGACTGTGGCAAATTTCTGCGGCCAGTGTGATATAAAATTCCGACAACAAGATGCAGCACAAGCTCTACTTCCAGTGCCGAAGTTCGCCTTTTCAGCATCGAGAGCATCAGCTCTAAGTTTCGCCTGATGACGATAATAATGCGGTGATGACGATATGTTTAAGTCTTTTATGAGATGTTTTCCCCTCCTAGTTTAGGCACGGCTTTCCAACAAAAAAACTGTGCTATCGAGAAAACTAGCATTCAGCTTCAGTAATCGAGCGTCGGAGCGATTTTTTTTGTATTTTGCCCCAATCGTTTGGTGTCCGTTTTCCGTTCTTTCCTTCGCTAGGATGGAATTATGAACCATCGGGGGCCATTTCACCGGCAGAGGGTATAGGAGTAAGCAGAGAAAAAAACTGAAAGAAGACGGAAGCGACCAACCAAGTTCGAGTGTTCGGCAACTGATAGGATAGAAAATTATTGTGTGTTATTTTTCATTAAGCATTGAAAAAGGAACGAACTAATGTGTTTTATGGCGTTTCCAGCTTCGGTGAACTGGACTTTCCCTCGTTTCGCTTGGATTTTCTGACATTTGAGTGACAGTCAAGGTGTATTATTTTTGTTGCAACTTTTGATGTAGATAACCCAAAAATACAATGTTCATTATCATATAATTTTAATTGCAAATAAATGAAAAATCTTAGCCTCAAAATTAGCTGTCTGTAGGACATACGATACTCAACCATGTTATTGAAATATCGATGGACTTTTAAAAAGAAAAAAAACGCTATTCAAAAACTTATTCAAGTATTAAACTTTTCAACCTCAAAACTAGTTTTACAGCGAAAATGTGAGTTTGCAGTTTGGTACCAACGCATGAATTTCCGAATAGTTTGAAACGAATAATTTAATTGATCCAAATAAAAGAGCTAAATACTTTTGGGAAAAAATGAACACTACAAGCAGTGTTGCTACACGTACAGATTTATCTAGAATGATACAGATTTTTTCGTTATTTTTGGTACAGATCCTGTACGGTATACAGTACAGATTTTCGTAAAAAAGTACAGATTGGTACAGATTTTTTTCCATTTGTGTAATTTCTTACATTTTATCAAAGCAACATTAAGATACATGAAGACTTTAACGCCGCAGTATCGCTTGGTGCTGCTGATCATAAAATCATTTACAATGCAATGATTGATCAGTTTCATAAGAACGAAATTCCTTACAAGGATCGTCTGAAAGGATTCGCGTCGGACGGTGCGACGTATGTTTTGCCCCACATCAACAGATTGAATCGTTTGTTCCAGGCTGAAAAACCTTAATGCCGCCCCCACACAATGGCGCCATATATATTTTTTTCAAAACCTCATCAATATGGGTATCAAAATTAAGTTCTCGACTAGTAGAACATAGCAGATAATGGAAAATCCAGTTCCAAGATGGCCGCAGTCCCCAAACAACTAATTACTTTTTGAATGGTTTCATTCATCTTGACTTGTTTGTATGTATGTTTCAATGTTTGTAGGGTTGTCCCACATTGAAAAAAAATTGACCACGTTCCTGTTGACAAATTTATCTGAAATTTGGAAGACACCTTTAACTCCACTGTCATTATAAAACTGCGTATTTCATGATCTTTTTTTTATCTCATTTATTTATTTATTAGGCTCATTATCATTTAAGCGGTAACAGAGCCGGGTTTTAATCGTGTACATGTACATATGTTTATGTTTCTATAAATTGTAAATTACACAGTCGTTAGTAGTAGCCATTTAGGCGTAAGGGTATTCTTTCTGTTCATCCATTGTTCAGCAGACCGGACAGCGGAGACAGTTGATATTGATCATTGTTGAGTTATTTATAGAACAGCAGCCCGATGTTTCTTGCAAAGCAGAGCAGTTATATGGATGAATCGATCTTATTTCGACCGTGGATCGATTTCCATCGCTGATGATGGTTGCGTGAACGTAGTTATTCTATAACAACACAAAGATGGTCAATTGAGGTCCCTGAGTTTGAACTCACGATCGATCGCTTGGTAAGCGAACGCGTAACCAAGTGGCTACGACGACCCCCTTTTCATGATACTGAAAAATTAAATTTGGCCGTTGCTAAAAAATGGCTGAACGACTTGAGTTGAAGAACACGAAACATAATGAACAACATAAATTCGAAAAGGTCGCCGCCATTAAATAGTCGACTATGTATTTTTTGCAACCCCCTCATATCGGTATCAAATGAAATAATTTGATTAATAGAATACAGTATACATGAAAATACGCATATTGATGGGGTTCTGAGAAAATATTAAATCCGCCATTTTGTAGTAGCCGCCATCTTGGGTTTGCATTTTTCATAAATAACTGCATTCTACTAGTCAAGACCTTTCATTTGATACCCATATTAGCTATTCAATACGGAATTATTATACAAACTATTCAAAATTTCCGAAAATCAAAAATAAAATACTCCGGATAATCGAGTCTAAAATTCCGGATAATCGAATCCCGGATAATCGAGTCTCCGGGTAATCGTGTCCGACCTGTATAGCCAAATTTATTTAAAAAATTTATCTCTATCTTATTCGTACAAAATACATACCAATCAAACGAAAACAGTAAAAAAAAGTCACAGGAGGGTTGTGTCCGAGACACGACCGCATACTTGACGTAGGATCACGCTAGGCTATTTGTTGCATGATGATGTTGGATATGTTTGAAGAATTACATCGTTTAACTCTTTGCTAATGATATGGTGGCCTTTTTGTTTGATTGTTGGATATTGTTTGTTCACTCCACCAGTGTTTACAACCGAATGCTGATGACAAAACGATGGTAATTAATCGTTGGATGGTGCTTATCACGATAGAAGATGCCGAAGAGGAATGAGATATGATGAAAACCACCCTCTGTGGCCTCAGATGCCTCCTGTGTTCTGTATGGATGAAATAAAGAAAAAAAAACTCACCACCAGATAATTATCAATATCGAACACAATTATCAATGTTTACTTTCTGAGTGTTTATTCTAGAAACGACCGCATTGTTAACGTAGAACTACGAACTCATTGCATCCAATTCGCCTTGAGTTCAATTATTACTCGGGATATTTACTTAGAAAGCTACGAAATTTTATCATTAACTCTTCAATTGAATTTTTGGTAGCCCTGGTGCGTGATTCCGTTGTAACTTCAAAAACAGATTCTAATTTTCATATTGAGTCTCAGCCTCAACATATAGCGTTGGATGATCGCTGCCTAGAGTGAAACTAAAAAAAAGAAAGTTATTACGTCAAATAATTTATACCTCTCACCTCACACAATGGGTACATACATTTCACCTTCGTTCATTTTAAAGAGTCTTTAAACTTAAAAGCTCGCAACGTGACATGAGTGGAGCCGACTCCATATTAGCTGAACCAAGCAGCACATTTGCTTTACTCACTACTATTGTAATGTGGATTTTTCTGTTAGACTGTCCGCATACCAAAGATGCTCGAACCCGACACAATATGGGTCAAAGACTAAGCGTGCGCATTAGGGTGCCAATGAATGCATGAAAAAAAATCGACCCTAAAATTTCAAATAGTTACCCTATACAAAATGTTCACCACCTCGAAAAAACACCCTATGCCGAATTTCAGCTCAATTGGACTTAAGGGAGAGTGGCGCAAAATGGTCAAAGTTCGAATTTTTTGAAAATCGAAAAATCATCCAAGAGGGGAGTAGAGGAAATCAGGGTTTTCGAAAAAAAATTTTGATGCCAAAAGTTAAACGTCGAGATCTAGTATCATCTCGAGAATTTTTTTTTTGACAAAAATCGGCATTGTGAGACTTAGTTTTTTTTCGGAGTACCAAACGAAAAGTATGGTTTTGGGTGCCAATAGAAATTCGAAGCAACAGCCACTACCTGGCCTGCTTGCGCTTTCAGACCTTGTGGATAACATTTTAAATGCTTTAAATATAAATGATCCTCTTAAAAGCATAGTATTATGTTTGCTTCCGGTTGTGAGAACATTTTTGAAAGAAAAATGTGGCTTTTTAGCAGCGTTCATCTCCCTCGATGCCTAATTCAGCGCAAGAGGTCAAGGATTTGACCACTGTCATACAGTGGAATTGCAGAAGCATCATCCCTAAACTAGACCAATTTAAATTTTTAGTTCACAGTTCTAACTGTGATGTATTTTCTCTCTGTGAAACATGGCTTTGTTCAGCCGACGAGCTGAATTTTCACGATTTCAACATTATTCGCCTCGATCGTAACGACTCGTTTGGTGGCGTACTATTGGGGATCAAAAAACGTCACTCCTTCTATAGAATCACTATCCCATCGATTACAGGCATTGAAATTGTCGCTTGCCAGATACAAATCAATGGCAAAGAACTCTGCATTGCTTCGATATATATTCCTCCCAGGACTACGGTAGGCCGCCATCAGTTCTTTGATATTATCGAGGCATTGCCGGAGCCGCGGTTAATCTTAGGTGACTTCAACTCCCATGGAACAGCATGGGGGTCACTCTACGATGACAACCGTGCCACGTTGATTTATGATCTGTGCGACAACTTCAACATGACAGTTTTGAATACTGGGGAAGCAACTAGGATAGCCAACCCTCCTGCACGGGCAAGTATGCTAGACATATCTCTCTGCTCTTCTTCATTATCCCTGGATTGCATATGGAAGGTAATCCAAGATCCCCACGGTAGTGATCACCTACCAATTATTCTATCGATCGCCAATGAATCAAAATCTAGTGAGTCAGTCGATATTGCGTATGACTTCACGAAGAATATTGACTGGAGAAAATTTGCGGAATTAATATCTGAAGCAATCATTTCGATGCATGAACTTCCTCCCTTTGAAGAGTATAACTTTATATCAAGTTTGATTTACGATAGCGCACTTCAAGCTCAAAAGAAACGTGTACCGGCTACCACTTTCCGACGTCGTCCTCCATCACTTTGGTGGGACAGGGAGTGTTCAAAGGTCTACCTTGAAAAATCATCCGCTTTCAAAAAATTCAGAAAAACTGGATTAGTGGAATGGTTTTGAAAGTACCAAGCTCTAGAAACCAAACTAAAAGGTCTGATTAAAGCAAAAAAGCGTGGATATTGGCGGAAATTCGTCAATGGTTTGTCAAGGGAGACCGCTATGAGTACTCTTTGGAATACGGCTAGGAGAATGCGTGGCTGGAACCATACCAATGAAAGTGAGGAATACTCTGACCGTTGGATTTTCAAATTTGCAAGGAAGGTTTGTCCCGATTCTGTTCCTGCACAAAGCGTCGTACGCGATATTCCGCTCCAATGCGATTATGAGAATTTTTCGATGGTAGAATTCTCAATTACCCTCCTCTCATGTAACAATTCAGCTCCGGGGTCGGACAAGATTAAATTCAACTTGTTGAAGAATCTTCCCGACTTGGCAAAACAGCGTTTGCTGAACTTGTTCAACAAGTTTCTGGAGCTGAATATTGTCCCGCATGACTGGAGACAAGTGAGAGTGATAGCCATACGAAATACCAACAAGCCGGCTTGCGATCACAACTCGTATAGGCCGATTGCAATGTTATCCTGTATTCGCAAATTGTTAGAGAAAATGATTCTACTTCGTTTGGATAAGTGGGTCGAAACGAACAATTTGCTGTCAAATACGTAGTTTGGCTTCCGCCGAGGTGAAGGGACGAATGATTGTCTCGCGCTGCTATCTTCTGAAATCCAAATCGCATTTGCTCGCAAAGAACAAATGGCTTCCGTTTTCCTCGATATCAAAGGGCCATTTGACTCAGTTTCCATGGAAATTCTCTCAGAGAAGCTTCATAATCGTGGACTTTCACCAATTCTGAATAATTTCCTGTACAATTTACTGTCAGAAAAGCACATGAATTTCTCTCATGGCAACTCAAAATCTTCTCGTTACAGTTTTATGGGCCTACCGCAAGGCTCCTGGCTAAGCCCCCTCTTGTACAGTTTTTACGTCAATGATATGGATGATTGTCTAACTAGAGACTGCACGCTGAGACAACTTGCAGACGATGGAGTTATTTCCATCACGGGTACTAATCCCGTCGTTCTGCAAAAGTCGTTGCAAAATACCCTGAACAATCTGTTCACGTGGGCCTTCAAGCTCGGTATCGAATTCTCTACGGAGAAAACTGAAATGGTCGTTTTTTCTAGGAAGCACGAACCCGCCCAATTCCAGCTTTACCTATCCGGCAAAACGATCCAACACTCTATGTTTTTCAAATACCTGGGTGTATATTTTGATTCTAAATGTACCTGGGAAGACACATTGCGTATTTAAAACAGAAATGCCAGCAAAGAATCAATTTTCTCCAAACAATAACCGGAACATGGTGGGGTGCCCATCCAGGAGACCTCATTCAGTTGTACAAAACAACGATATTGTCAGTGTTAGAATATGGCAGTTTTTGCTTCCGATCAGCTGCCAGGATTCATATTCTCAAGCTGGAGAGGATACAATATCGTTGCTTGCGTATAGCCATGGGGTGTTTGCATTCGACACATACGATGAGTCTCGAAGTTTTGGCAGGAGTACCCCCGCTTACTCTTCGGTTCACAGAATTATCCTACAGATTTCTCATCCGTTGCAAGATCATGAATCCATTGGTGATTGATAACTTCGAAAATCTACTCCAGCTGACTCCTCAGTCAAGTTTTATGTCTTTATACCATGAGTACCTTACCCACGACGTGCACCCTTCACCAGGCATCTCCAACCAAGTTTGCTTCCCATACTTTTGCAATTCCTCTGTCATTTTTGATCTGTCCATGCGACAAAAAATCCATGGAATACCAGATCACCTACGCTCCAATGTTATTCCGTCGATATTTTCGGAAAAATATGGGAAAGTTGGATCTGATAAAATGTTCTTTACTGACGGTTCATACATAAACGGGTCCACTGGCTTCGGCATCTTCAATGAAAATTCCAGTGCCTCTTTCAAACTCAAAGATCCTTGTTCCGTGTATGTCACAGAAATGGGTGCGATATACTATGCTCTAGGGATCATTGAAACACTGCCCATCGACCATTATTTTATTTTTTCAGACAGTCTCAGCTCAATAGAGGCAATCCGCTCAATGAAAGTTGATAAACGCTCATCTTATTTCCTAACAAGAATAAGACATCTATTGAGTGTTTTGGTCGAAAAATTAAGATTACCTTAGCATGGGTTCCCTCTCATTGCTCGATTTCGGGGAATGAGAAAGCGGACTCGCTAGCTAAGGTGGGCGCTTCAGAAGGTACACTTTTTGAAAGGCAAATTGTCTATAATGAATTTTTTCACATTCCTCGTCAGGACACACTCGTTAGTTGGCAGCGCAGGTGGAGTGAAGATGAGTTCGGTCGTTGGTTAAACACGATTATCCCTAAGGTTTCGACGAGTGCTTGGTTTAAGGGATTGAATGTAGGTCGTGATTTCATTCGCGTGATATCTCGGCTCATGTCCAATCACTACAACCTAAACGCGCATCTCTATCGCATTGGGCTTGCAGCAAACAATCTTTGTGATTGTGGCGATGGCTACCACGACATCGAGCATGTTGTCTGGTCGTGTATCCGGTTCCATACTGCTCGCTCTCAGCTCTCTAGAGCACTGAGAGCACAAGGCAGACAATCGGAGATCCCCGTCCGGGATATCTTAGGTAGCCGTGATCCTGATCTTCTGCTTCATCTATACCTGTTCCTCAGGAACGCCGATGTCAACGTTTAATGATGTTTCCTTCGTTGTGTCCCCGTTTTATATCCCTCCTATCCGATCGATAAACTTTTGCTTAGTCGCGGCAATACATACACACACTCTTTACAGATACACGGGCCAAAGGTTGTGCAGTTCACTGATGATTCAACAAGAGCCAAAGGTTGTACCGCTCATGAAAACTCTACACGAGCTGATGATTGCGCCGGCTAGTGACCATTCTATCCTGAATTCCTCGAGTCGAGAAGACGCACCACGCTAGATATGGGGTGCATACTAGGGGGCGTTGCTGATTAATGGTCAGCTGCATCCCAATAGGAGGTATCCCGTGTCGGGCACACGTACAGAGCATTGGAGACAGCAACATCCCAATTACGAGAACACTTGTAATACTAACCTCGAGCCGACCGCGAGTAATCGGTTAAATATTACTAACATTGATAATAAGAAAAATTGTCAAAATATTGAACTCCGGCCCCGTCAGGCTAACGCCATATGAGTCTTGATAAAAATATATATTTTGGACAAAAAAAAGAAATAGTTATCTCGATTTTTCATTCTGAACTTGCTACGAAATGTTGATTTGCACGATAATATACCCTTTGCAAAATATTGGCTCATTCGGACTTCATTTACTGGTGTCATAAGCGTTAAAATTTGAGTTTTTGGAAACCGAAAAATCATCGGGAATCGGGGCTTTAAAAAAAAATTGGTGCCAAATGTCTTAAAACACGTCGAGATTTACAGTTGTCTCAAAAAAAATTGTTTATCAAAAATCGATTTTTCAGGCAAACGACCAAGTACCAAAAAACATTTTTTTTTACAAAAAAAATCGAGATAACTGTAAATCTCGACGAGCAATGAAATTTTAAGACATTTAGCATCAATTTTTCTTTTAGAAATCCACGATTTTCGGTGATTTTTCATTTAAAAAAACTCAAATTTTATCGTTTGTGACACCAGTAAATGAAGCGACTGAGCTAATATTTTGCATGAGGTATTCTATCGTGCAAATCAACATTTCGTAGCAAGTTCCGAATGAAAAATTGAGATAACTATTTTTATTGGCACTCAAAAACCATACTTTTCGTTTCGTACTCCGAAAAAAAACTAATTCCCAGAATTCCGATTTTTGACAAAAAAAACTTCGAGATGACACTAGATCTCGACGTTTCATGCAATTTTAAGACATTTGGCATCAACACATTTTTTTCGAGAACCCCGATTTCCTTTACTCCCCCCTTGGCTGATTTTTCGATTTTCAAAAAACTTTCACCCCTTTGCGCCTCTCTCCCTTATTGAGCTGAAATTCGGCATAGGATGTTTTTTCGAGATGGTGAACATTTTTTATGAGGTAACTTTTTGAAATTAGAGATGACCATTTTCATTGGCACCCTAGTGCTCATACACTGTTTGACCGAAGTCAAATATTTGACTCTCTTTGAAGGATAATATTTGATCAACCTGTACTGATCAGATTTATTCGACACAAAACACGACAAGCAAGTACTAAATTATTGGCTGCCTAAAATAATTTTTTCGTTCTACTCGTCAAACTTGTCAGTACATGGTTAAGTTACTTTAAATATTTAAGTCGAATTTTTTTCCATGTTCGATGTTTGACATTTCTTGCCTATGATGATAATGAAAGAATGGCAAACAAAATAGTGTTTGTACAAATTTCAAACCAAACTTTATCTGTTAAAAAGTGCCAAATATTTGACCCCCAGAAAAACAGTGTACGGCCACCTTAAGAGACATTTTCAGCCGCAACAAAACTCAAGTAGTTTGATTGCGTTTCTGTTTGAAACCGACTTCTTTGATAAAATTTAATTTAACTGTCGAAGACGATTGAATCAAAAGATTAGAAGCCTCCGTAAGCGAACAAAGAAGAAGAGGAAACGTATATTTCAAACACGATTCATTAGTCATCCAGCTAGTGACCAGACGGCAGCGGCAATGAGGCTTAAGGCCAACAGTTGAGGGTTACTCGATTGACACTTGATTGCATATCCTTATTCTATTCAACCTACAATTGATGAAAACATCTCTGCGATCTATACAGAAATGGCGGTGCTTAAATCGCAATATTTCTTCTCTCCTCTCTCATTGCTCGTGGAACGAACGCTGCATTTGATTCGTGTATCACGTGTATGTCAGCGTCTTTCGGAGGGCAAACGGTGCAATGCAAATGTTTGAGAAAATATAGTTCAACTCTCTCACGTAAAATAAAGGGTGTGTCACATCAAATTGCATCACGGAAAAAACGCTGTAGAAATTCACCCAGTAGACCGATCCTTTTGAAAATTTTAGACAGTAAAATAAAAACTATTAAACAACTTTTGGCATTTTCTTTTTATTCATACTTCGAGCCCAAGCCCGTATGCTCGCACCTTCCTCTTTCCCTTTCACACATTTTTACATAGAAATAATGAACTATGAATAAATTTTTCGTTTCCGTGGATATCCTTTAATAGAGATTCAAGTTTTCTGCAAGTAATCTTCAACAGGGTTTTTTTTTTCTGATAACGATTCAACTACTTAGGAGAAGATCAGAATTGCAACCTTTTTAGACCCGAGGATCAAGTCAGACCATTTAGATGTTCTTCAAACGTAAACAGTCTTGCTGGCAATGTTATCGGAGTACATAAAATATTTTGCGACGAATATTCTGAAAGTAACAGCTCATCGTCGTCTTCAAGACTTGTAAATGAAACAAAAGAGACGAAACTGAATCAAACCTTATACACGAAACTCACGAAACACCTTTTAGGACTGTTACAACAAAGTGGCAAATGAAAAAAGAGTTACGTTCAGGAATAAAAAAAAAAAAAATACCGTTGCTAACGAAATCGACGAAATGTGAATCACGTTTGCGATCGATTCTGAATTTGGTGGTCATTAAAATCTAACCAGTCAATCGAGGGCAAGGATTTCTAGAGTTTATCTTTAAGTTCCTTGCAGTAGTATTACAGCGAAGACTGTTCTCTAAAGTTAGCCTGGTTTACGAAGCAAAGCGTAATCGGTTGTCATCATCAACTTCCTAAAATTGATTTTTTCTTCATCATAATAATAACCACTGGGTAATTTTGAGTACTGTTCATAAATTAATATTATGAGTAAATATTGATTTAATTTTAAAAAAATATGGCATTTCAGTAATCAAACCTTATTTTTAATTATGGATAAATGGTTTTGCTATGCTAGCTAGCTAATGAGTTAGTTTGTTATGATTTATGCTGTTTTTTTATCTTCGCTGATTTTTGTCGACCTATTTCTGCCACTTCAATGCCAATCACCGACATCAGGGAAGCGACTACACCTGTTCCTACCTATCAGACTCAACAACATATGAGCCGAGCCAACTTCCTTCACTTCCCTTCCGAAGGAAGACGTAACCAGAGATTTTTCGCCTCAGAAAATCTCAACGACGCCAGCTGGGAACCCAGGTCGATCGGGTTATGAAGCTGTTACGCTAACCACACAACCATTGGCGCCATCCGTTATATATGTTATGAGAAATTGTGGTTTTTTTTCAACATCCGCATAGCAAATATTGACCGGATAGACCGGATATCCGTTTCATCTCAAGTATCAATGATGATTTTATAGTTTCTATGTTTGACTTACTTCATATCCAAATGGAAACTCCTCGGAAATGTTCAAAGTTATGCTAAAATTTGAAAAAAAAAATCATAATAATACCAAGTGGAAAGTCCGCCCAAGAACATCATGTTGAAAGCATGTGTATTTCATGAAGGAAATTGTCGTGGACAAATTCTCAAAAGCAATGTACACAACAATCCGTACATCGCTTTTCCACAAGCTCTTTTTTATCAAAAAATAATATTGAGATCCAAAACGAAAACTACCAAAGCTACCTCATTTTACGGTACTCATTTGTTTAAAAACATACTAGAAACATTTATTCGAAATAATTTACAATCCAAAAACTATCTCTGTATTGTTTATTTTTACATCTTAAAAAGTTACGTTATATCGAGGTAAAAGTTACGTTATATCGAGTTACGTTATATCGAGGTTGCTTTATATCGAGGATGCCTTATATCGAGGTATGACTGTATTCTGAAAATCTTCAATTGTCATGTTTGGTTAAAATATATGCTTTATTTTTATGAACCCCCCCTTCCGTTCCAGAGGAGAAAGGAGTGTCAAACCCCCGTAAAAGTCACAGGAGGGTTGTGTCCGCATAGTTGACGTAGGATTCCGTTGATTTTAGATATGTTTGAAGAATTACATAGTTAAACTCTTTGATAATGATTTGGTTTTAATGTCTCTGTTAGGGAACACATTGCGGTATTAACAAAAGTTCCCCCTACTTTCACGTATTTGCAATGTCGATTTCTCTCAGGCTGCTTTGTTTTGAGCAATAAGCGTTTGAAATTGGACAATTTTCACGATGTGCTCGGTTTTCGATTTTTAATTTGTACCTCAATATGTTCCCGAAAGACGTAACCCTGCGTCAAAACATTTATTGCTCCCTGAAACCTCCATATGACAAATTTGGCTCCATTTGCTTGATTAGTTCTCGAGTTATGCAGACATATGTTTTTCGTTTGCCCCCTTAAACCTCCACATGCCAGATTTGGTTCCGTTTGCTTGATTAGTTCTTGAATTATGCACAAATTTATATGCTTCATTCGTATGGCATTTGTATGGCAGTTCTCGAGTAATGCAGAAATATGTGTTTCATTTGGATGACAGCCCCCCTTAGAGAGGGGGTGGAGTGCTTCACCACCGTTAATACATTTATTGTATCCTAGAACCTGCCCATGCCAAATATGGTTTAATTTGATTGATTAATTCTCGTATAATATAGATATTTGTGTTTCTTTTGTACACCTACCCTAAGAGAGGGGGGGAGGCTATCTAATCACCATGGTATCATTTATTGCACCATAAAACCCAACATGCCAAATTTCGTTTCATTTTCTTGATTAATTCTCGAGTAATGTAGAAATTTGTGTTTCATTTGTGTGGCAGCCCCCCCCCCTTAGAGAGGGGGGTGGAGTGTCTAACCATGTACCCTAAAACCTACACATACCAAATTTGGTTTAATTTGATTGATTAGTTCTCGAGTTATGCAGAAATTTGTGTTTCATTTGTAAGACAGCCCCCCATTACAGAGGGGGGAGGGGTCTTGAACTATCATCAGAACCGTCCCCGACCCTAAAAACCCTACATACCGAGTTTCCGAGTCCATATAAAGCAGACGGAAATTCATTTAAATATATATAGCCATTCCAATGCAAACCGATATAGTGTTTCTCAGATTTTCGTGGGAAGTGAAACATTTGTTCTTTGTCGCAAACCATTAGACCCGTTTTTTTATTTTTTTTGTTAAGGTGGCCATTTCCATTTTAGGGTGGTCCGAAAAAAACAAATTTTTCCACATTTTTCAAAAATTCATAACTTTTGAACTACTAAACCGATTTGAATGATCGACATATCAAATTAGAGCCAATTAGCTGATATTTTTTGAAAAAATACCAGAGTTGCACAAAATTTTTATTTTGGTTTCGTTATTAATGATTGTATTTGTTTTTTATAGTTTTCATGGTCTCAGGACCATGATTATTTTATTTTTTTTTTTTTTTGGAAAGCTGAGAATATTTTTTACACAACATATCTCGAATTTATCGTATTTATTATTTATAGCTTACATGATTTCGGGACCAAGGGCGCTATATTTTTTAATATCTTTTCTTGGAAGCTGAGTTTTTTTCACATAACATATACATAAATCAGAGAGGCGTTTTTTTTTAGTTTTTGAGTTATGATTTTCTCAAATGTTTTTTTTGCGCAGGTAGCTTAATGGGTAGAAAATAGGAATATGTATAGTTATCGGTAGAGATTAAGGACAATGAAAAACATGTAACAGGTAAAGGCAAGAAATGTAGAGACGACTAGTGGGTAGGAATTAAAATTGTATAAAGACCGGAGAAATGAGATTTTTTTTTGAAAACCTCGATTTTCGGTGGTTTTTCGTTTTTCAAAAAAACTCAAATTTTAAAGTCTGTGACACTAATAAATGAAGTTCGAATGAGCTAATATTTTGCATAGAGTATATTATCGTGCAAATCAACATTTCGCAGCAAGTTCCGAATGAAAAATCGAGATAACTATTTTTATTGGTACCCAAAACCGTACGTTTCGTCTCGTATTTCGAAAAAAATATTATATGAGGTTGTGTCCAAGATACGACCGCATTGTTGACGTAGAACTACGCTGTTATCAGAGATCGAAATGCTCGCCGATTTGAGACGAAAAACATTCATTTTCACCCACAGAGAAAAATAGCTGAAAATATATGAGGCGAGAGAATATTATACGCTCACTTCGATTCTCGCGAGAAACACAAAGTCGATTTTTATTTTTCGGTGAGTTATGATTGCCGAAAAATGGTATCGTTTTCAGTGACTCCTCCATGCCGACAATGGGTTTTCACTTCTTCAGCACAGCTGAAAACATGCGGCAATATTGGGTTTCATCGTGAAGTGAACATGAGATGGATTAATATTTGTTCAATTCACACGCTGTCCAAATGCAGATCGTTTGGACGCTGCTCTAACAAACTAATGTTGGTAAAGTTAGCTTTGATTTTTCGCTCCATATTTTCAGTACCAAATGAGAGACGAAAAAGCATTCTCGTTAAACTTCCGAGATAGAGATTTTCGACATCTCTTTCTCTCTGAAAAATAATTTTCGGTGAAAAAGAAGAGACGAAAATATCAACAATACACGGTTCATCGAAAACTAGATTGATTGAATGAATATTTATCGCGCAGCCGAGCGAGAATTTCGATCTCTGGCTGTTATTTTATATAAGTCGCTTGTTTATACCTTCAGATATTATTCTATAATACTGTGAAATTTTAGAAACAACTGGTTACTAGAATAATCTCTGAAATGGTTTTTTTTATTGTAGAATCAGTTGATGATAATTGATTGATGATTCATTCTTGCCCTCGCAAAACAAGCTGATCGTATCGTATCGTCGTATGTTTAGACTACTCTTTACATGTTGCATACCTCATTCAATTTTACACGCTGAAAAAACGAACCGGACTGAACTGCACTTAGTCATATCCGCTAAAAATTGCCAACAGTGAAACAGTTCTTTATATCGTAATCTACACCACACAAAAAGAAAAACGTAAACATTTTTTATGATATATGGATGCCGAGAAAAATGGTTCTTCAAATATGTTTTAAAGAAACCGGTATAAAACTGAAGAGTTCAAATTTTCAATAGAGGAAAACCAAAGTAGATTGATTTTCGCCGCGAACAACCCCCATAGAAGCCGTTAACCCTGCTGTACTCGCGTGCAAAATCGTAACACGTATACTCGAGCACGGTGTCACAGACCGAAAATTGAACTTCTCTGTAATGTTACCATTGTGTATTTTTCAGGCTTTATTGGCATTTATTTGAAGAAGTGAAAATGAGTGAATGAGTGAAAAAAACTTCAAAAAATATGTTTTCTTCGTCTTTATTATGTTTTAATAGTCATCCAATTCAGCCTCCTCAGAACAGAGTAATTTTTGATACTCCAACACAAGTAATGGAATTCGAAGTTTTCACTGTTATTGATTAAAAGTATGCAACTGAATATAATTCATAGAAGTATAAAGAGCTATAAAATAACATAAAAAGGTATTAATCGATTGTGGTTTCATTGGATTAAGAATCAGAACATAGCATAATTGCATGCTCGAAA
Organism: Toxorhynchites rutilus septentrionalis; assembly: GCF_029784135.1. Classification (NCBI taxonomy): domain Eukaryota; kingdom Metazoa; phylum Arthropoda; class Insecta; order Diptera; family Culicidae; genus Toxorhynchites; species Toxorhynchites rutilus. The sequence continues at coordinate 125,736,771 of NC_073744.1, forward strand.
CAAACATATGTTTCACATTTCATGCAGTTGTTGCGTGTTGTTCGGGTCTTTTATCGAAGAGAAGAATGTATAACGCCCTTCTAGATAATTACCAGATGATAAATGTTCTGGAATATAAAGTTTGCATATTTCTAATATTCTTTGTCTCTGTTTTTTGGTAAACTAAGAATTAATGCCTTTTTTTAGATGGGGCATAAAAAGATGATATAAAAGAATTTCTAGGAACTTCTTTTCCTTTTTCTTGTTTTCTTATCGATATTGTCCATATTAAAAAAATATCCCCGAAACTGTAACTGTTAAAAATTACCACAAGCTACGATTAGTTGCTTACTGTTTACTGTTTACTGTTTACAATTCTCCCACAAGTGAAATTCTTTCACAAGTGTGTATATGTATGACCATTATATTTAGTGAATATACCATTATATTTAGTGAATATACTATACGAAAGTCAAACATTTATATTTTGCTTTTGAACGTATGAATATATCGACGAATAGTTAATATATGGATCCGTTCAATCCAGTTACAAAAGGTACTGATATCAAATAAGAATAGTCCGGTAATGATCTTATGCATTATATTCAATAAATAATCCATGCCACTAACATTAATTTATACATTTCATTCAACAATATTCTAGAATATGAAAGAAGGCACTTGTCCAAAAAAAGTTACTCCTATACTCGCGTCGGTGTGTCAGACCGAAAGTGTTAAAAAAGTGGCACACGTCCTCTTTGTACCAACACATGCGATACGCTAAACAATGACGAACGACGAATAACGAAGCTAGAGAGAATCGCAAAGTCGTAGTGTTGATATTTTCTGAGAAATGAATGAATTATTGATTTCTCGGTCTGACAGACCAATGCGCGAGTATAGGAGTTTTAAACATGATTTTCTTTCACCATCCACGAACTTTCTTTCACTCTAATAAAATTTTAGTTCACTGCTGATGGAGAAGCTATCGGTAACGCTATTCATCGTTCCTCACATTTGCCCGGGTCGATGCAGTCTGCGCCAATATTGGGTTTGAATTTCTCCGCCGCCGGTATAGACCTTACAAGATGTATGGTAAAGTGATGCTACGCGCTTCCTTGAAGAATTTTATACTGGGTCGAACGAAATTGCACAGGTTCACACCTGCTGAAAAGTACTCAGCAGAACTTATATTATTTGACTTATTTGGATTTCCACACCAGTTGTGTTCTGAGTAAATTCTGCAGCATATTTTAGCATCGTCATTCCTATGCCTTCAATAGGGGCTCTAGCTTTTCGTCCCACGAGGAACAATACACACTATCTTTGTATTGTTTCTCAACTCCCAGTTATTCAAGACTTTGATAGATAAATCGAGTAATGCGGTAGAAAGGAACAACATAACATGGGAAAGGCCTAGAGCCGGCATAATAAACTAAGTCATGAAAAGCAAACCAACAATGGCATTTAGGTAGGCGTCAATGTTCGTGGAGCTCACTTTTCAATAAGATTCTTAGTATCAAAAACGATAAATCATTTGACGTTTCGAAATGGGATAAAGTAAAATGAATATTTACTCAATATGTTGGATGAAGATTTTTGTCAAAAACCAGTAGGAACTGAATCATGTCATAACTATTTAAAAAGTAAATATATCATCATAAAATTTCGAAACTTTTTACTTTTTAACGTAGGATTATGTCCTTCGGGGCTACATTGGAAGTGCAAATTGAAAAACGGCGTTTATTGTTCAGACTTTTTGACGTAGGACTACGTCTTTCATTTCTATACCGGGGTGTAAAATCAAAGTTTCGAAAACGAAAGCGTTACGCCGGAGACCGAGATTTTGAGCGTTAATAGCTCCTAAACAACTGAACGAAATGGTATGATAAACACTTCATTCGAAAGATAAAATGTCTACGCGTTCTATACTTGTTACTTTTTGATCCAAAAATTTGTTTCAATAGTCTTAAAATTGCTTTCAAAACAGGCTATTGAAATCACCAATCGGTATATAAGCGAGCGCCACTCGGAAATCCACTCAGTTCTAATTCAACAGCGATTGGCGCATGTTGTCGCTGTTGTGGTGAAGCTCTACGTTTATCATGAAAGCGCGGATGAACGGTGTCACCAAGAGCCTGTTTGTGCGCCCTAGGCCAGAAAGGAATCCACCAGGAGGAGAGTGATGCCACAAACGGTTCCCCGGGAAGACATCGCTACACACACATACACGCGAGGAATTCTTTCCGTTTGGATGCCATTCAGCATCGAGAAAGTTCCGGAAAGATCTAATCATTTTTGGAAAATAATCTGCCAGTTCCTCTGGGAATTTAAAAATACATTCATGTGAAAGAGTTTATTTTAATGTTTTCTAACCATATAACACAGCGATCAAATACATTTGATTTTGTAATTTTTCAACCAAGTGTAATTAGCAGGAAAGCTTCTGAAGATTATTCTTCCCCATCAGTAGGATATTTCCGTATCCAATATTGTATGCGTACGCAATCGATTATTGCTCAGTCGCCGAAAGTTTAGAGCTCAGAGAGTTCATTCCCCTCTAGTTTGCCTTCCAAATTGCCATCGTAAACCACACCTTCTCTCGATTCAATCACACACAAAAAGCATACTTAAGCGATATTCTGGTGGTGAGACACATTCATTTTTCGTGAGGACATCGACAAGACAACATCGTTGCCTAACGTGCTGGAGGAGGTGGACGGCGAAGGATCGACACATACACGCGCAGAACTTTTTCCGTTAGGATGTCATTCAGCATCGAGAAAGTTCCGGAAAGATCTAATCATTGCTGAAAAATAATCTGCCAGTTCCTCTGGGAATTTAAAAATACATTCATGTGAAAGAGTTTATTTGAATGTTTTCTATCAATGTAACACTGTGACCAAATATGTTTCAATCAAGTGCTATTAACAGATGGTTATCGAGTTAGCATTAACCATTGGTGGGCTTCCAGTATCGAGGAAAATGTAGAAATATCTAATCGTTACTGAAAATAATCTGCCAGTTCCCCTGGGAATTTAAAAATACATTCATGTGAAAGAGTTTATTTGAATGTTTTCTATCCATGTAACACTGTGACCAAATATGTTTCAATCAAGTGCTATTAACAGATGGTTATCGAGTTAGCATTAACCATTGGTGGGCTTCCAGTATCGAGGAAAATGTGGAAATATCTAATCGTTACTGAAAATAATTTGCCAGTTCCCCTGGGAATTTAAAAATACATTCATGTGAAAGAGTTTATTTGAATGTTTTCTATCCATGTAACACTGTGACCAAATATGTTTCAATCAAGTGCTATTAACAGATGGTTATCGAGTTAGCATTAACCACTGGTGGGCTTCCAGTATCGAGGAAAATGTGGAAATATCTAATCGTTACAGAAAATAATTTGCCAGTTCCCCTGGGAATTTAAAAATACATTCATGTGAAAGAGTTTATTTGAATGTTTTCTATCCATGTAACACTGTGACCAAATATGTTTCAATCAAGTGCTATTAACAGATGGTTATCGAGTTAGCATTAACCACTGGTGGGCTTCCAGTATCGAGGAAAATGTGGAAATATCTAATCGTTACTGAAAATAATTTGCCAGTTCCCCTGGGAATTTAAAAATACATTCATGTGAAAGAGTTTATTTGAATGTTTTCTATCCATGTAACACTGTGACCAAATATGTTTCAATCAAGTGCTATTAACAGATGGTTATCGAGTTAGCATTAACCACTGGTGGGCTTCCAGTATCGAGGAAAATGTGGAAATATCTAATCGTTACAGAAAATAATTTGCCAGTTCCCCTGGGAATTTAAAAATACATTCATGTGAAAGAGTTTATTTGAATGTTTTCTATCCATGTAACACTGTGACCAAATATGTTTCAATCAAGTGCTATTAACAGATGGTTATCGAGTTAGCATTAACCACTGGTGGGCTTCCAGTATCGAGGAAAATGTGGAAATATCTAATCGTTACTGAAAATAATTTGCCAGTTCCCCTGGGAATTTAAAAATACATTCATGTGAAAGAGTTTATTTGAATGTTTTCTATCCATGTAACACTGTGACCAAATATGTTTCAATCAAGTGCTATTAACAGATGGTTATCGAGTTAGCATTAACCACTGGTGGGCTTCCAGTATCGAGGAAAATGTGGAAATATCTAATCGTTACTGAAAATAATTTGCCAGTTCCCCTGGGAATTTAAAAATACATTCATGTGAAAGAGTTTATTTGAATGTTTTCTATCCATGTAACACTGTGACCAAATATGTTTCAATCAAGTGCTATTAACAGATGGTTATCGAGTTAGCATTAACCACTGGTGGGCTTCCAGTATCGAGGAAAATGTTGAAATATCTAATCGTTACTGAAAATAATCTGCCAGTTCATCTGGGAATTTAAAAATACATTCATGTGAATGAGTGTATTTGAATGTGTTCTATCCATGTAACACTGTGACCAAATATTTTTCAATCATGTACTATTAACAGGTTTTTCGTATCCTATATTGGATGCATAGAACCTTGTGCCTCCAACGTAACGCTGTCGTTTTCGAAGTCCCCAAAATATTCATTTATTTATTCATTCAGAATGGATTTAGATTCAACTTCAAACAAATGATCTCTAAATCAACGATAGTCCTACGTCACCCTTGCGGTTATACCATAGATAAACCCACTTCCTGTTTTTGAAATGGAAATTTCTGCATCAATCGATTTTGACCTCCTCTAACAATCTGTTACAATAAAACATGGGTGGGTTATACCTATGATATAAACGCCTGTGCATAAAGTTTAGTTCTGTTTTCTGCATCATATGCCTTAAGCGTCCGAAATATGATTCAGACCGTAAATTATTGACTGAAAATATATTACCTCAACCACTTCAAAAAATTCCCCATCTAGTTTCACCTCAGGCCCAACACCACTGCACAATGGTCCAGGAGATGTATTTAAGTGGAAATTAGCATTTAGAGCTCGACAGTTATTTTCTAGACAGAAACTGTCTTCGACAAAGTTGTTACATATGATAGAGCGCTCATTTTTATGTTTTCAAAAATAGGGTGACCAAAAGTGTACATGAAATAAAAAATCTAACTTTCTTAGCTTTATGGATAATGGTAAACATAGTTCGACAATGTTGTAGTCCCAGTTATTTGAGACATCTTTGTGGAACAAAGTTTTTTTCTATCTCTTGAAATATCCGATATAGCGCCTTTTTTCTAAGTTGCATTAGGGTCACCATTAAAAAAAACTGTTTTTTTTGCTCTAACTTTTATATTTCAAATTCTCCATACAAACTATATTCGAAAGACTTTTAGAGCTTTCTAAAAAAAATATTTTACGATACATAACTTGTCAATATCTCAACTTCACTCAAAGTTATTGATATTTCTTTCCAAAAAATATGCTCTCTTCAATTACTTGTCATTCTTTCTGGGGCAAATATAAAAAAAATGTTTGTTGACGGAATTTGAAAAAACAAATTTCACTCTATATAATATGTGAATTTCAAAGATATGTTAATTTTTGTATTTGTGTAAATTAAAATTGAAATCATGAGTAGGATTCGGATATTGACAAATTCTGCATCACAAAATGTTGGTATTGATAAGCTCTAAAAGTCGTACGAAAACAATTTTGATTTAGAATTTCAAAAATAAAAGTTAGAGTAAAAAATCGTTTTTTTCATGGTTGCAACTTAGTTAAAAAACAACTTTGTGGTAGATTTTTATTCTTTAGACGAAAACTGTCTTCGACAAAGTTGTTACATATGATAGAGCGCATTTTAATACAATCGATTTAGCGCTTTTTCCTAAGTAGCATTAGGGTGACCATGAAAAGGCGTTTTTTTTTGCTCTAACTTTCTGTAACTTTTTGCAACTAACTTTGCTCTTCAATTTCAAATTCTACATCAAAACTGTCTTCGTATGACTTTTAGAACTTATCAAGATTTTGCTATGTAGAACTTGTCAATATCCTAATCCTACTAAAAGTTATTGATGGTTTTTTACCCAAAAACTCATGATTTTAATTTTAATTTAATGAAACATAACATAGTTTTCAAAACCACACATCATGTAGAGTGAACTATGTTCCTTCAATTGCCGCCAATGAACTGTTTGCCCAGAAAGAATGATAAACAATTGCAGAGAGCGTATTTTGTGGGAAGAAATATCAATAACATTGAGTGAAGTTGAGATATTGACAAGTTTTGCATCGCAAAATGTTTGTATTAGTAAGCTCTAAAAGTCTTTCGAAGATAGTTTGTAGGTAGAATTTGAAATATAAAAGTTAGAGCAAAAAACAGTTTTTTTTTCATGTTGACTCTAACGCAGCTTTGAAAAATGCATTATATCGGTTATTTCAGGATATAGAAAAAAAACTTTGTTCTGTGCAACTTTCTCATCTTTATAGATAGAGGTAACTATAAAGATGAGAAAGTTCATTTTTTTATTTTATCGACAATTTTGGTCACCCTAAAAATAATACATAAAAATGAGCGCTTTATCATATGTAACAACTTTGTCGAATACAGTTTTTGTCTAGAGAATAACTGTCGAGCTCTGAATGCTAATTTCCACTTAAATACATTGGAACATTGGAAGTGCAAATTGAAAACCGGCGTTTATTGTTTTATTGTTCAGACTTTTTGGGATGGAGATTCTTGCATCAATCGATTTAGAAATCCTTTCACAATCTATTACAATAAAAAAAATCGATGGTTTATATCTATGATATAACCGCAAGGTTGACGTGAGACTATCGTTGGCTTAGTAATCTTTTGTTTGTATTGATTAAATTATTGATTGAATGAAACAATTTTCTATTTCAAACGAATTCAACATATTTGCTGTGTAAGTAAAGAATTTGAACAAACGCCATGTAATGCAAGGCACCTTGGTTTTGGTGGCTGTGTTGGGGAAACCATAAATCGGGCCAATCAAAACGGGACAGTTAGGGCGTTCCGATAGTGCTTAATATTTTACAATTTTTCAATTGCTTATCGCAGGAAAAAATAACATTTTATTAATTGTGAAAGATGCGTAGAAATATTTCCTATCTTTTGATGTAAACATCTTTCCGATCTATTAAGGAATGTTCGAGCTATAAGCATTCGAAGTCTTTCATTTTTACCTGCATGTTCTGTGTTTAGGTTCTCATTTTACTACCCATATATTCCGGTTAGACGTAGTCCCACATCAAAATATAAGTTTAATCGTTTGAGTGCGGAGCAAAATATGCCAAAATGCGAATGAGCTTGGGTATATTCATAAAAACTTTAGCTTTTTAAGTGTCATTTTTAAAATCCATCGAAAAATGGATTAGCAATAAGCAGTAGAATCTGGACATTTTCAATCTGTACCCCCAATATGTTGCAGAAAGACAAAATCTTATGTTTAAAGGTGCTCCACGCAGAAACAAGAGAAACGGTTAAACATAAGTGTTGCGATGTATAAGTAGTTGTGTTTCAATTTGTACCGGTTTCCGTTCCGCACAAATTGAAACACGACCACTTATGCGTCGCAGCATTTGGGGCCGTGATCAGGATTCAATGTTTCAACGATCAATTCCGGAGGTCCCAACGGCTTTGATAAACGGAACAATACTCAGGACATGAACAATACGTTATTCTTGATGCGCGAATTCAAAGAGCGTATTCAAATGAATACTCGGTGTTGGCAACACTTGCCTGAACGCACCTTCCAATTAGATCAGACTTTGGCCAACACGTACTTTCAGTGACGGGTAGACCAATACTCACTGGGTGAATAGAAGGAAACGTAAAAAAAAACAATAACACAGATCAACAATTGAATTCATCGCTTATGCATTGCTCATGGAAATCTTATGAACTGTAAAGTGTTTATATTCTATTAATCTTAAAACTACATCTTAAATTTAACTATCTAAAGGGTCCAATAGGTAAGAGATGAGATTTGTACTAAAAGGTACTTAAACCTAAACTTAAACTAACTAGGACTAGGACTTATTACATAATTACAAACTACGACTACGGACTACGACTAGAAACTACGATTAGAGACTACGACTAGGGCATACGACTAAACCTACTGAAGATTTAACGCTCGGGAACTCATTAAATTGGGAAAAGGGAAAACTAAACGTAAGTCTAAATCTACTACTTACCTTCCTTTTGTACCTACCTGATGAACCAAATAGTTAATAATTAAAATTGTAACAGGTAATTATATTCTCGCAAAATTGGATCACACGACTTTCATTCACTTCCAAGAATTCGAGAATTATAAATTCGGAAACTTCCCGTTGAAATTCATTTCAACACTCGGAATTGTTGAGGCGCCATCATTTCGCGCAATTTCAATTTGGAACAGAAAATTCGATTTGGATTTTGGAATTTTAATTTATACAAGGCTTGTTGAACAGCCTCATAAGGTAAGAGTCTTCATTGGTCTCTCGAAGGGTGCTTCGCTTGTTGTTCTCTTAGGAATCGTACCGGATTCTTTCATTTCGTATCATCATGAGGAAGAAACTGAAAACAAAATCGCACGTAAGGTGGCTCGGACACCGGAGCAATAAGCAACTAGCAAGCAGTAATACGCAATATGAAACAGGCAACATATTTTGTTATACTTCGCACACCAAAGCAATAAAACGCCTGATATTATGCAAACAATCTGCTAATGACCAAACTTGCCAAATTATGGGTGACAAGTTGCTTTTCAACCGACATGTGTAGCTAGCGATATATGTTGCTCTAGAAAGGCGACAGCGATAACGTCGGTGTGCGAGATCAACAAAAATGTAATGCAAAAACCCATTGGCGATAATATTGCTTATTGCATGTTACTAGTTGCCAGTTGCTTATTTTTGTGTTAAAAATAGTCGGTTTTGTGCCTTTAAACATGGATTCTGGGATATCATTGCTTTTTTGGGTATAAATCAAACAAAAGTCTGTTTTTAATTCGTATACAACGTTTATGGGCGTTTACGTCGAGCATGCTCTTGGAAAATCGTAATGTTAGAGTTGTTCGAAAAGGTTGAAAGTGTTTCTGATTTTTGTAAGATTTTTGTAATTTTTGTAATATAATAATAATTGGTATTCTATTATAATGCTCAACCAAACATCAATAATGAACAAAAGTTATTAAATTTATGTATAATCATTATTTTATGAACATACAGGGTTTTCCATTTCGGGCTTCCGAAAGTATACAGCCCTGCGCTGACAACCGTTTGACATAGCTGTCAACCAAAGCGTCATATCGTTATTGTTGTTTATTGTTGTTTATTGTTTTACAATTCATCCATCGGACTTCAAGGTCTACATGAATACTACACTTAAACTACATTTAAAATTCGATCACGGAAAACTTTACAGCTCACATTGAAATCAAACAAATAATAAAAAGAATTAAAAAGAACACACATAGATGAAACTGGTTCGTGCTGAGCATAATCTGTTCGGTGTGGTGGAAGTCGAAGGAAACTCCGCTGTCTGAGTGGTCGTGGTACAACGTTAATATTGATTCGAGCGAGAATCCATGGGGCATCGATCTCGTCAAGAAGAAGTTTTCCGACGAATGTGGCTTTAATTATGTTCCGTCTCTTCTCCAGTGTATCCATTCCCAGCAGACGGCATCGGCTTTCATAAGATGGGAGCTCATTTGGGTTTTGCCAAGGCAGAAATCTCAATGCGTACCTCAGAAACTTCGATTCTATTCTCCCAATCCTTTCGATCCATACCGTGCGAAAGGGACTCCATACTACAACCGCTGTTTCCAATGTGGACCGGACTAAACTGAAATACAGAGATCTTAAGCAGTATGGGTCACGGAATTCAGCGGATATCCGGAAGATGAACCCTAAGTTTCGGTTGGCTTTGTTGATGACATAGTCATAATGTTCACGGAAGTTTAGCTCTGAGTCCAGCATTACACCGAGGTCCTTCACAACGCGTGTCCTTTCCAATGGTTCATTCCCTATGCGGTAGGTCCAGATAATAGGGGTTTTCTTCCTAGTGAATGAGATGACTGTGCACTTCTTCACGCTTATGATCAGATAGTTTCGCCTGCACCAACTCGCAAAAATGTCAATGATCGTTTGCAACATCCTGCAGTCATCGACAGACTTCACGTGCCAATATATTTTGAAATCATCGGCGTATATGATTCGACATCCCTGTGGCACGGCATAGCAACATTGAAGAACAAGGAGAACAATAATGGTCCAAGATTGCTACCTTGTGGGACACCGGAGGGGTTAGTAAACGGTTCAGATTCGGTAGTCCCTAACTTAACGTTAAGCTGACGGTTCGTCAAGTATGATTGCATCCATTTTACGAGATTCGTCGCAAATCCCAGGCGGTCTAGCTTGGACAGAAGGATTTTGTGGTTCACTCTGTCAAACGCAGATTTTAGATCCGTGTACACCACATCGACTTGCCCTCCCTGTTCCATGGATTTCAAGCACAACGAGGTAAATTGAACTAAGTTCGTAGCTGTAGACCTCCCCGGAAAGAAACCATGTTGATCTTGGGAAATATATGATTTTGCAATTCGAAACATTTCATTGCTTATCAGAATTTCAAATAATTTGGATCCTGCACATAGTGACGTCACGCCGCGGTAATTCATTACATCATTCTTGTGGCCCTTCTTAAACGCTGGGAACATAATGGATTTTTTCCAGCATTGTGGGAATACTGCTTGCGAAAGCGACTTGTTGTAGATGGATCTTAACGGCTCACAGATCGACCGAGCACATTTAATAAGAACAATAGAAGGAATCCCATCCGGTCCAGGTATGGTAGACGACTTCATTTTCGTTATGGCATCGAGAACATCTTCCTCATCATACTCACTAATACTCAAACTCATCGCTCCTGGAGGCACGTCCCCTACAGCAGTGTCAGTTTGATCCTGAGTAATTACCGTATCATCAAATGCACTGGTAAAATGTTTGGCAAATAGGTTGCATATTCCTTCAGGTGTAGTAGACGTTTCACTCCCTAAAAACATGCTCATCGGCAACCCGGTATCCTTTCGCTTCTCATTTACAAATGCCCAAAAACTTTTGGGATTATTTTTCAGGTTTCTTTGTTTCCGTTCTACATAGCGGGCATAGAGCACTCGGTTGTAATGCTTGTATTTGGAGCTAGCAGTGTTGAACGCTATTTTGGTGGTTAAGTTTCGCTCTCTGGAAAATTTCCTGAGAGCCCTGGCACGCTCTCGTTTGAGAGTTCGAAGAAAGTGGTTAGACCAGGGCGGTTTTTGGCGCGGACGAGAAGGAGGTACAAATTCAAGGAACAGTCGCGTGAGGCTGGTGGTGAAAAACTCAACTGCCTCGTTGACATCGGATGCATTGTATAAAGGCGACCAGTCGATAGAGAGAAGAGATTCGTTCAGATGTTCAAAATCGGCTCTCGAGAAATCTCGATGTTTTTCCATGACGTGTTCAGCGAAAACGATGCGGACCGGGCATCGCAGAGTTGCAAGGATAGGAGGGTGCAGCGTATCAATCGGTATCAGTGGTTCGTGTGGTTCAACGAGATTGCACATCACTAGGGTATCTTCATTCACAAACACTAAGTCAAGGGTACGATTCATGCAGTTCCTCGCTACATTCAGTTGTTCCATGTTCAACAAGGATAAACCATCGACGAACGCAATACTGGGCGAAACTGATTCAGAAGGGTCAGGACGAACATAGCCCTCCGGTGTAGTGTGCCAACATAAGTCAGGCAAATTAAAATCCCCAAACAGGAGATGTACGGCACGCATATCATGCGATGACACCACCGCAGAAATAGAGCTGATATGACTCTCGATAGTGGAATTACTTCTTGCCTGATCAGGGGGGATGTACACGACGCCAAGGCAAACATTTTGGGCATTGCAGTCAATGTTTACCCACAAATGTTCGAGACCAGTTTCAACAGAAGCAGTTAGTTGAATGTCTGCCATTTTACAATATGGATCGTTTTAGCATCGCACAACGTGTTAATTTTGTTAAATTATACTATAAAAATGATGAAAAACCGGCAAATGTTTTTCGAGCATTACGGACGGATTTTGGTCGTCATTTACGGCCTACAGAGCACACAATCGCTGATTGTAGTGCGTAAATTCGAACAAACTGGATCCGTAGCGGATATTGTGAAACCTGTGCATCATCGTAATGTGCGTTCGGTCGAAAATATTACTGCTGTTGGTGCCAGTGTGGAGGATGACCCGAATGTTTCGATTCCACGGCGTGCTCAGCAATTGGGCTTGTCAAACACATCATTGTGGCGAATTTTGCATTTGGACATGCACCTACATCCATATTAAGTCCAACTGGTACAAAAATTAGAGCGTGCCGAAACGCCGATTGGGTGAACGAACAACAGCAGCAAAATGCTGAATTTTCGCATCAAATTTTCTTCAGCGATGAGGCACATTTCGAGCTCGGTGGCTATGTGAACACCCAAAATTTCCGTATATGGGGCTCAGAAAATCCACACGTGATTGTTGAGAGGCCATTGCATCCGCCAAAAGTCACTGTTTGGTGCGCATTATGGTCTGGTGGAGTCATCGGGCCGTATTTCTTTGAAAATGAGGACGGCGAGACGGTAACTGTGAATGGTGAGCGCTATGGCCGCATGTTAACCGATTTTTGACGTGGGACTACGTCTAACCGGAATATATGGGGGGTAAAATGAAAACCTAAACACAGAACATGCAGGAAAAAATGCAAGATTTCGAATGCTTATAACTCGAACATTTCTTACTGGATCGGAGAGATGTTTGCATTAATTGATAGGGAATGTTTCTACGCATCTATCGCAATTAATAGAATGTTATGTTTCTTCAGATAAACAATTGAATAACTGTGAATTGTTGAGCGTTATCTAAACGCCCTAACTGCCTCGTTTTGATTGGCCCGATTTACGGTTTCCCCAACACGACCATCAAAACCAAGCAAACTTGTGGAAATCGGCATTGAAAATACATGAAAGTAGGGCGAGCTTTTGTTCCCACCGAAATGTGTTCCCTAACAGAGATTTCAAAACTATTTTTTTTCCCAAAATATATTTTTTATTAAGGCACATGTGGCGTTAGCCTGACGGGGCCGGGAGTCCAATATTTTGACAATTTTTGTCTTACAACTATGTTAGTAATATGTAACCGATTACTCGCGGTTGGCTCGAGGTTAGTATTACAAGTGTTCTCATAATTGGTATGTTGCAGTCTTCGATGCTCTATACGTGTGCCCGACACGGGCTACTTCCTATTGGGATGCAGCTGACCATTAATCAGCAACGCCCCCTAGTCTGTACCCCATATCTAGCGTGGTGCGTCTTTCTCGACTCGAGGAATCCAGGATAGAATGGTCACTAGCCGGCGCAATCATCAGTTCGTGTAGAGTTGTCATGAGCGGTACAACCTTTGGCTCTTGTTGAATGATCAGTGGACTGCACAACCTTTGGCTCGTGCATCTGTAAAGAGTGTGTGTATGTATTGCCGCGACTAAGTAAAAGTTTATCGATCGGATAGGAGGGATATGAAACGGGGACACAACGAAGGAAACATCATTAAACGTTGACATCGGCGTTTCTGAGGAACAGGTATAGATGAAGCAGAAGATCAGGATCCCGGCTACCTAAGATATCCCGGACGGGGATATCCGATTGTCTGCCTTTTGCTCTCAGTGCTCTAGAGAGCTGAGAGCGAGCAGCATGGAACCGGATACACGACCAGACAACATGCTCGATGTCGTGGTAGCCATCGCCACAATCACAAAGATTGTTTGCTGCGAGCCCAATGCGATAGAGATGCGCGTTTAGGTTGTAGTGATTGGACATAAGCCGAGATATCACGCGAATGAAATCACGACCTACATTCAATCCCTTGAACCATGCACTCGTCGAGACCTTAGGGATAATCGTGTGTAACCAACGACCGAACTCATCTTCACTCCACATGCGCTGCCAACTAACGAGTGTGTCCTGACGAGGAATGTGAAAAAATTCATTATAGGCAATTTGCCTTTCAAAAAGTGTGCCTTCTGAAGCGCCCACCTTAGCTAGCGAGTCCGCTTTCTCATTCCCCGGAATCGAGCAATGAGAGGGAACCCATGCTAAGGTAATCTTGAATAATTTTTCGACCAAAACACTCAATAGATGTCTTATTCTTCTTAGGAAATAAGATGAGCGTTTATCAACTTTCATTGAGCGGATTGCCTCTATTGAGCTGAGACTGTCTGAAAAAATAAAATAATGGTCGATGGGCAGTGTTTCAATGATCCCTAGAGCATAGTATATCGCACCCATTTCTGTGACATACACGGAACAAGGATCTTTGAGTTTGAAAGAGGCACTGGAATTTTCATTGAAGATGCCGAAGCCAGTGGACCCGTTTATGTATGAACCGTCAGTAAAGAACATTTTATCAGATCCAACTTTCCCATATTTTTCCGAAAATATCGACGGAATAACATTGGAGCGTAGGTGATCTGGTATTCCATGGATTTTTTGTCGCATGGACAGATCAAAAATGACAGAGGAATTGCAAAAGTATGGGAAGCAAACTTGGTTGGAGATGCCTGGTGAAGGGTGCACGTCGTGGGTAAGGTACTCATGGTATAAAGACATAAAACTTGACTGAGGAGTCAGTTGGAGTAGATTTTCGATGTTATCAATCACCAATGGATTCATGATCTTGCAACGGATGAGAAATCTGTAGGATAATTCTGTGAACCGAAGAGTAAGCGGGGGTACTCCTGCCAAAACTTCGAGACTCATCGTATGTGTCGAATGCAAACACCCCATGGCTATACGCAAGCAACGATATTGTATCCTCTCCAGCTTGAGAATATGACTCCTGGCAGCTGATCGGAAGCAAAAACTGCCATATTCTAACACTGACAATATCGTTGTTTTGTACAACTGAATGAGGTCTCCTGGATGGGCACCCCACCATGTTCCGGTTATTGTTTGGAGAAAATTGATTCTTTGCTGGCATTTCTGTTTCAAATACGCAATGTGTATTCCCCAGGTACATTTAGAGTTAAAATATACTCCAAGGTATTTGAAAAACATCGAGTGCTTGATCGTTTTGCCGGATAGGTGAAGCTGGAATTGGACGGGTTCGTGCTTCCTAGAAAAAACGACCATTTCGGTTTTCTCCGTAGAGAATTCGATACCCAGCTTGAGAGCCCACGTGAACAGATTGTTCAGGGTATCTTGCAAGGATTTTTGCAGAACGGCGGGATTAGTACCCGTGATGGAAATAACTCCATCGTCTGCAAGTTGTCTCAGCGTGCAGTCTCTAGTTAGACAATCATCCATATCATTGACGTAAAAACTGTACAAGAGGGGGCTTAGGCAGGAGCCTTGCGGTAGGCCCATAAAACTGTAACGAGAAGATTTTGAGTTGCCATGAGAGAAATTCATGTGCTTTTCTGACAGTAAATTGTACAGGAAATTATTCAGAATTGGTGAAAGTCCACGATTATGAAGCTTCTCTGAGAGAATTTCCATGGAAACTGAATCAAATGCCCCTTTGATATCGAGAAAAACGGAAGCCATTTGTTCTTTGCGAGCAAATGCGATTTGGATTTCAGAAGATAGCAGCGCGAGACAATCATTCGTCCCTTTACCTCGGCGGAAGCCAAACTGCGTATTTGACAGCAAATTGTTCGTTTCGACCCACTTGTCTAAACGAAGTAGAATCATTTTCTCTAACAATTTGCGAATACAGGATAACATTGCAATCGGCCTATACGAGTTGTGATCGCAAGCCGGCTTGTTGGGTTTTCGTATGGCTATCACTCTCACTTGTCTCCAGTCATGCGGGACAATATTCAGCTCCAGAAACTTGTTGAACAAGTTCAGCAAACGCTGTTTTGCCAAGTCGGGAAGATTCTTCAACAAGTTGAATTTAATCTTGTCCGACCCCGGAGCTGAATTGTTACATGAGAGGAGGGCAATTGAGAATTCTACCATCGAAAAATTCTCATAATCGCATTGGAGCGGAATATCGCGTACGACGCTTTGTGCAGGAACAGAATCGGGACAAACCTTTCTTGCAAATTTGAAAATCCAACGGTCAGAGTATTCCTCACTTTCATTGGTATGGTTCCAGCCACGCATTCTCCTAGCCGTATTCCAAAGAGTACTCATAGCGGTCTCCCTTGACAAACCATTGACGAACTTCCGCCAATATCCACGCTTTTTTGCTTTAATCAGACCTTTTAGTTTGGCTTCTAGAGCTTGGTACTTTCGAAACCATTCCACTAATCCAGTTTTCCTGAATTTTTTGAAAGCGGATGATTTTTCAAGGTAGACCTTTGAACATTCCTTGTCCCACCAAAGTGATGGAGGACGACGTCGGAAAGTGGTAGCCGGTACACGTTTCTTTTGAGCTTGAAGTGCGCTATCGTAAATCAAACTTGATATAAAATTATACTCTTCAAGGGGAGGAAGTTCATGCATCGAAATGATTGCTTCAGATATTAATTCTGCAAATTTTCTCCAGTCAATATTCTTCGTGAGGTCATACGCAATATCGACTGACTCACTAGATTTTGATTCATTGGCGATCGATAGAATAATTGGTAGGTGATCACTACCGTGGGGATCTTGGATTACCTTCCATATGCAATCCAGGGATAATGAAGAAGAGCAGAGAGATATGTCTAGCATGCTTGCCCGTGCAGGAGGGTTGGCTATTCTAGTTGCTTCCCCAGTATTCAAAACTGTCATGTTGAAGTTGTCGCACAGATCATAAATCAACGTGGCACGGTTGTCATCGTAGAGTGACCCCCATGCTGTTCCATGGGAGTTGAAGTCACCTAAGATTAACCGCGGCTCCGGCAATGCCTCGATAATATCAAAGAACTGATGGCGGCCTACCGTAGTCCTGGGAGGAATATATATATCGAAGCAATGCAGAGTTCTTTGCCATTGATTTGTATCTGGCAAGCGACAACTTCAATGCCTGTAATCGATGGGATAGTGACTCTATAGAAGGAGTGACGTTTTTTGATCCCCAATAGTACGCCACCAAACGAGTCGTTACGATCGAGGCGAATAATGTTGAAATCGTGAAAATTCAGCTCGTCGGCTGAACAAAGCCATGTTTCACAGAGAGAAAATACATCACAGTTAGAACTGTGAACTAAAAATTTAAATTGGTCTAGTTTAGGGATGATGCTTCTGCAATTCCACTGTATGACAGTGGTCAAATCCTTGACCTCTTGCGCTGAATTAGGCATCGAGGGAAATGAACGCTGCTAAAAAGCCACATTTTTCTTTCAAAAATGTTCTCACAACCGGAAGCAAACATAATACTATGCTTTTAAGAGGATCATTTATATTTAAAGCATTTAAAATGTTATCCACAAGGTCTGAAAGCGCAAGCAGGCCAGGTAGTGGCTGTTGCTTCGACCGCTCTATTTCTCTCCTTTCAAAAGACACCTGACTAATGTGCCTGGTCATTTTGTTTTGCATAGCGGGTACGGGAACGTTTTTGCTCGGTTATTCAAGATTGCATTGAAGGATATGCCTTCATATGTTCTGCTCACAGAATTTCTACACACACCATTTGATGATTAGGCAAAATGTTTTCACATTTAATTGAATTGGGAAATTGTTTCATTCAATCAAAAATTTAATCAATACAAACAAATGATTGCCAAGCTAAGATAGTCCCACGTCAATCTTGCGGTTATATCATAGATATAACCCACCCATTTTTGTTTTTTTTTGCCACAAATTGAAGATATGGATACGGATGGCATGTGGTTTCAGCAGGACGGCGCCACGTGCCACACAACACGACCGAACATGGCCATATTGCGAACGAAATTTGAGGGACGCATAATTTCGCGTTTTGGTGATGCCAATTGGTCGTCCAGATCATGCGATTTGAACCCGCTAGACTTTTTTTTTGTGGGGTTATGCGAAAGACCGTGTCTATGCCAACTCTCCGCAAACTCTTGAACATTTGTAAAACAACATACGTGAAGTTATGACCGACATACCGTGCCGAAATGTCATCGAAAATTACCTGTTCCGGATCAATGTGTGCGAGGTAGCCCTAGGTGGACATTTGAATGATGTTGTATTTCACACATAATGGCATAAACCAAACTTTAATTTGAAATAAAAGTTATTTTTATTTATTTATATTTATATTTATTTATTAAATAAAAATTCGAATTCTAAGTGTGTTTTATTTCAATTTACTTTCGGAATTTAAAGTTGGAAAACCCTGTACTTTTTCAATAACATTTCTTATCTTAAACTTTTGATCCGTCCGGATTTGAAATAATCGTCTGAATGTGATTCTTATGCCGGACATGGGTTTGTGAAACATAAATATTTATTTTGTCATTTTTTTTTTGTCAACAGCTAGATATAAGGTCTTTCAGATTAAACGCTCACGCTACAAATTTTAATAACTTCTACAAAAGTGAACCGATTTTTATTTTAAAAAAATGGGTGGGTTATATCTATGATATAACCGCATGGTTGACGTGGGACTACCTCAGCTGAGCAATAATTTGTTTATATCGAATAAATTTTTGATTGAATTTCCGAATTCAATTGAGTTCAATATATTTGCTTTGTGAGTAAAGAGATTGAATAAATGCCATGTAAGGTCAATTCATGCATTGTGATAGATTATGTTGTTCGTTACAAGTAAATTTAATAACAGTCCTTTTACGTTTGGTATGATGCCAAGGACAAAATATGTGAATGGATAAATTATCAAACGACTATTTTATTTTACATTTCTCTCTGAAGTTGGCATCTCTCAAGTGTACGTACTTCTTGAAACGCGAATAAGCTTGATTTGATGAAATTCAGGCACTCAGTTTCAATTTTGGCATATACGTCGAACGCATATTGTTTGATCTATAGGCGTTATCTCAGCAAATGGTTATCAACATTTTGTCTAATCATCAAATGATATGCGTAGAAATTCAATGAGCAGATGATGTGAAGGCACATCCTTCAATGCAGTCTTGAATAACCGAGCCAAAGCGTTGTGTTCGTACCCGCTCTTGTAATCCGTATCCGTATCCGTAAACACTTTTCGGAGTGCAAAACATGCGGGTGCAGAAGTACCCCCAGCTTGCATGAATCAACAACTTCAACATCTTCTTTTTATGCTATAGAGACTTTAAACTTGAAAGTTCGCTTGCCTCTAGTGTCTGCACGATTGTCACAGGTTCCTATATTTAGAAGACCGTGTTAAGGAAACATATTCTAGTGTGCACAAAGGCAAGCGAGTACAAAAGTACTTTCAGTTTGCATTTATTTGCAATGCCAATTTCCTCAGACACCTTGGTTCTTGGTTCGGAACAGAAATGCCCCCGACTTACATGTATTTGCAATGCCAATTTGCCCAGACACCTTGGTTCTGTGTCTGTGTTGGGCAAACACATTTCAATCGGAACAAAAACACCCCCGACATGCATGTATTTGCAATACCGATTTCCCCCAGTCATCTTGGTTTTGAAATTTCTGTTAGGGAACACTTTCGGCCGGATCAAAAGTTCCCGCTACTTTAATGTATTTGCAATACCGATTTCTTCAACACTGCTTGGTTTTGAAGTATGTGTTAGGGAACACATTTCGCCCCCATACTTCCCATACCCATACTTTCATGTATTTTCTATGCCAATTTCTCCACGGCTGCTTGGTTTTGATGACTGTGTTGGAGAAATAGTGAATCGGGCCAATCAAAACGAGGCAGTTAAGGCGTTTAGATAACGCTTAATATTTTACAGTTATTCAATTGTTTATCTAATGAAAAATAACATTTTATTAATTGCGATAGATGCCTAGAAATATTACTTATCAATTGATGCAAATATCTTTCCGATCTATTAAGTTATGTTCGAGTTATAAGCATTTCAAATCTTTCATTTTTTCCTGCATGTTCTGTGTTTAGGTTTTCAATTTACCCCCAATATACTCCGGTTAGACGTAGTCCCACGTCAAAAACGAAAATAAAGCTTATTTTAGGACATTTTCGATGGGACCACCCCTTTTTTCGATAACGCGTTCTAAACGGTGAACAAAATTCTTCATGCATAATTCTAACATTACGACTTCGATGCTGTTGAAGATTCTAGTTATTTCTTCTTTAAATTCCTCCAAATTTTGCGGCTTATTAAACATAGCAACGGTTCTTCACATACACTCGTAGGAAGTAATCGACGACGAGAAATTCTGAAATTCTTACCATAAGAGGACAAAGTTTCATTAAGTCTTCGGTTGCTCGAGCAATATGATTTCACTAAAACTACACGTTCTTTTAAATTGTACATTTTGACACTAAAACCATCCGATCAGACAGAACGAGTAGCCAAATGTTATCGTCCTGAAATGGGGAATGCAGTGTTACCATCGACGGAGCGGAAACTATTTTTTTTTCATAAGGAGCTATTCGATTTTTTGCGTTTAATCTAAAAGACCCTATACAACGCTTGACACTAATTAAGTTCTGGTCGTTTCATCGAACACTAAAGTATTAGGTATTGTGTTTTGATTGAATTTCAAGCATAGAATTTATCATTGAATAATATCAATAGCGTTTCGTAATTTAGGCCTTTTCTAATTAAATGCAGCTAGTCATTGTTCTGAAACTATAAGTTTCATCACTCATCAATCCTTAGATTACACAACATTCGCTGTCAATTTCCGTTCCTAATCACTAAATGATATTGCTTCCTGCAGGAAACCGCTCCCCCTCCGAAAATTGTCAAAACTCAACCACCGAAACGGAACTGCCCGCTGAACAAATTGAACTTCACGCAACCCCACCAAAATAGAGCAATTTTACAGCTCGTTAGATGTTTATCAAAGTGATTCTTGCACTCGCCTTCCCCATGGCTGGAATTCCACCTAGTTGCTCGTTTTTCTGTACTATAATTTCATTCATTCATTCATTTCGGAAGGTGAAAATTTATCGCTGATAATTATCGCCCACATTCGCCTTCGAACTTTCCCCGGCGTATTTCCACGTGAAGGCAAGAAGGTGTGACAGAAGAGTGCGGAACGGGGGGAGGCGTTTGGTTTTCGTTCCAAGAGAAAATTCACCCGGAAAAGAGCAATACCTTGGCGTAGTCGCGATCGATAATGGGGCAATATCTTACGTCTCGGCGAGGAGTAGGTTCCTCCAGACAAAACTGGGAGGCATAGAGTGCCTCCGATAATGCTCGCAGGAAAGCCTGTCGGTGGATTTGATAAACGAGGGAAATCCTGAGAGGAAGTTCGCGTACCTTCTTGAAGCGCCCCGGCTTAGCTGCTCTGTCCCAAGAATATAGCAACGAAGCAACGTGCAGTGCAGTGCTCGGTGTTATGAATTTCAGGTGGGACCAAGAGAACCGGTGTAAGGAAAACTTGAAAATCAAGAAGGATTTCGCCCGTCTTAATTCTCTGAGTCTCGAAGAGAATGAACCATGCATTGTGATTATAACTGCAAAATTAAAACAAGGCATAATTTATTGGAGTACGTTAAGACTGCCTACCTACGTGTAGACAATGCGAAGTGAGAGGAGTTATAGGCTTTCCGGCGAAAGCACTGACTTTTGGCCATTAGACTTTTTATAATAGGCTCACCAGGAAAATTCAAAAGCTCTCGTAATATGCGAAGTAATTTTATTCTCTTATTAATGATAACAAATGAAATATTAGCGCTTCACCGTAGGAATTTCGTAGAACTAAAATCGTTGACCAAAACGTACATACAACCACAGGTGAAATATTCGTAATTGCGCCCAACATAGGAATGGAATTCATCGCAGGAAAAAGACCAAACACAAATGGATTTTAATTATCTCGAAAAGCTTTCTCCTGTACCACCCGAGAGTTCTACAACAACTGGGACCGGTTCACACAAAAAAGCTTTCCGCGAAACATATTGTGCCACCTTTGCCACCGTCAAGTGGACACTTCTCGCCAATATTTATTTTATTTTAATTGCTGCAAACCAACGCCTCCAAAGCAACGGCTCAACTAGCTACAAATTTACCTTTCTCATTGCAGTCACTCACTTTTTTTAATGAGCAAACATATTAAGGTGGGGTGTTGTCCCGCTGTTTTACCTCAGGTTCTCTCCATTACTGCCATGGATTTCGTTTGCAGAAATCGGACCCTTCATCTGGGCAAATTGTGACGCCGTATTGTTGGGGTTAATCTCCCACGAAAATGAGAAGGTAACATATTAGTGTTGTGAAGTAAAGAGATTGTCAATTCCTGCTTCCGGTGCTATCAATAAGTAATAGAGGACGATGCAACAATTAAAATGCAATTTATATCATTCATTGTTATCCAACTTATAGTTTCGCTGCATCAAATGGATCCTCTGCTGTGGGTGAACAGAAACTTCGCATGTCCAACTCACCCTCTACAAATGACGAAACATGAGTATTTTCGATTCGAATGAATGTTTGTATTTCGTTTGGGTTGGAGGAAATATGAGTTTTCCACGGCAATTGGGAATTTTTTTGACTCAAGTGTAACTTTTCAATAGGGTGTATCGATTTTATTAAGAGAAATTTTCGATAATTTATATCTCAAAAACTATGGGTCCTATCGCAATAGTGTCTTAGAAAGAGTTATAGAGTATTGATGTTTAAACGTGAAAAAATTGTAATGGGGTGTATCTAGGACACGACCACATTTTCGACGTAGAACTACGCAATTATATTATGCAATCCACTTGTTTACTGCTTCGAATATTATTTTGAAATGCATCGAAATTTTTGAAATAAGTTTTTTTAATTGTTACTACTTCAGTAGTTAAAATTTCCATTTGAAATTCGAACAAAGTGTCAGTGTTTGAAATCCGCATCAGGCATGAATGATATCCGCTCACTCGCAACTGTGGTTTCAGTTGCGAGTGAGCGGATCAATTCATGCATTGTAATAGATTATGTTCTTCGTTACAAGTAAATTTGATGAACGTCCTTCTGCGATTTGATGCCTAGGACTATCAAAATATGTGAACGGAATAATTGTTAAACGATCATTGTATTTTACATTTCCCTCTGAAATTATTGCACATCTCATGTGTACGAAGTTCTCGAACCGCGAAAGTTCATTCAACTCTAGTAAAAAATTATAGGAGGTTGTGTCCAAGATACGACCGCATTGTTGACGTAGAACTACGCTGTTTTTATATAAGTCGCTTGTGTATACCTTCGGATATTATTCTATAATGCTGTGAAATTTTAGAAACAACTGCTTAGTAGAATAATCTCTGAAATGATTTTTTCATTGTAGAATCAGTTGACGATAATTGATTGATGATTCATTCTTGCCCTCGAAAACCAATCGTATGTCGCAATTTATTTCATGTCAATGCATTGAAAATTTACCTCGAAGGCTATTCCGGTGGCCTTTTTCGCAATTGACATAGACTCGGCTATAGTCGATTATATACAAGTTACACCAGCACCATTATTCCATATCTCATAACTACATCAATATATCTTTGGCACCGCATGTAAACAACAACAATGACAACACTTGCAAGTATCAAATATCATGCTACATGTTATTTAGTATTGCCTCAAAGGAATCGCACCTCTAGATATCGTTCGTACAAACTAAGCGTAAACCAAGCGCCAAACAAGCGTTCACCATAGCATACATACAGAGCCATACATTGGTGGCTTGAAACTACTAGCAATATAAACATTTCTCATCATTTTGCGCTGTTCTTAAAAGAAACGCTTCTGTTAATATTACTGGCCTCGAAAAGAGTTGCATTACTTTCTCATGCTCGAGAGAAGCGCAGCTGTCACCCTTAGTGGAGGAAGTTTTGCTACTGGTAAGCGAAACCTTATCACATACAAAATTCCAGAACATTTACTTTCTTGATGACTAAACAAGAGAAATAAACTCTTTTTGTTAATAACAACCTCGAAAACAGTAGCAATGCTTCATTATGATCAATATTAGCTCAAATGCAATCCTAGTTGAAGGCAGTTTTGCGACTGACACGCGAACCCAAATAACTTATAACATTCCAGTAAGACATTCAAGATGCTTGGTATTCCCAAATAATTTTTTGGTGCACAACCTTAACGTCTGCTTCACCATAACGTCAGTTTAATGCATTGATGCATTCTCAAAGGCACCAACGAAGCCCTTATGAAGACGGAAAATAAACAATGCTAACTGCTTGGAAAATGACTGAATTATGCCACACAGCTTGAACTCTGCTGTAACACCCATCGATGCGAATTCGCTGATGAGTTTGTCAAAAGCGACCGCCTTCACCACCAGCGGGGGGAGCTTGATTTTGGTTGCTGCCTGGGCGTTTACATTTTCGACCAACGCGCCGAAATCGCCTACTTCGCTATTGTTCGGTGCGGTGTCACATTTGCGAAGGCTCGGTTCAGTGCGAGCGCTTTTCACTGCACCAACATCGCGTGCATAATTAGATGACGCTTACCTCGAAATTTTATTGCCACTAGCAATGCGTTCGTTTTCTGCAGGGCTCGAGCCTGCCTTCTTGCTTATCGCACACTACGCGAAGCGTCCAATTTATGACGCGGAAAGATGAACACACTATACGAATATCGCGAAAAACGAACCGAAAAATCAAACGACGATTTCCAAGTTGGATTACCACTGGTGGGGTCCAATCTTAGATCGAAGCGCAGCGAAAGCAAAGTGAACTGGATTACTCAACAGTCCGATGCCGAATGAAAGTTTGCCTCAGCGAGATCCACTGTTTATATTCTAGATAAGTATTCCCCTTCATTCTTCTTCTTTTCCTTTGTTCACGGAGATTTTAAATCCTACGATTTCCCCTCCGTTGGTACTCGATAGGTTGCTCGTTATTGAAATCTCTGTTCGGGAAAGCATTCAAATGGACAGAACAAATGTATGGGAAAATAGAAACACTTAAAGTTTTCATGAATTTTAACCATTTACTAACCAGGGGATTCTATTGTATGGCATATTAAACAAATCTTACGGAATTTCCGATTCGTTTAGTATGTAAATCGCCAAAATCCGTTCGCGGCAAAAATAGTTATTAACGCTAACTTTATTTCATAAAAAAGTAACCTGTTTCGTGATTTGACACCCTTAATGAAAGACGTAGTTCTACGTCAAAAATACTCCCGACTTGCATGAATTTGCAAAGCAGCCACATTAATTTTGGAGTCCGTGTTGGGGAAACACAGCTCGGTGGGAACAGAAACACCCCCGACTTGCATGTTTTGATATAGCGGATTCCCCCAGGCACATTGATTTTGAAGTTCGTATTAGGGAAACACAGCTCGATGGGTGCTCCCGTGGCCGAGTGGTTAGCATCACAACTAACATGCCGGGTGTTCGGGTTCGATTCCCGTTCTGGTCGGGGGAATTTTTCGTCAAAGAAATTGCCTCCGTCTTGCTCTGTGGTCACGCGTATTCTAGAGCTTGCCACTCAGAATGCATTCAAGGCGTGTTATTTGGCATAGAAATCTCAACTAAGTACTAATAAAAATGACGCAAGTAATACTACGTTGAGACGGCGAAGTTCCTCTAGGAACGTTAGTGCCATTGAAGAAGAAGAAGAAGCTCGATGGGAACAAAAATACCCCCGACTTGCATATATATATTAAGCTGTCAAAAAAGTTCTGCGGTATTTTTTTTGAATTTTCATTTGTTCATAAAATTAGTTACAATCATCTGTTTTAAGTCAAATATGCGCCGTTTTGTTCGATGACTTGTTCCCAACGAGATGCCAACTTCATAATACCCCTGTTATAGAAGCTCGCTTCCTTATTGGCAAAAAACTCGGATAGCCAATTTTCACAGGCCTCTTTTGTGGCTAACTTCTGACTACCTTGCTCGTTCGCCATGGACAAAAACAGGTGGTAGTCACTTGGTGCAAGGTCCGGACTATACGGCGGATGCAAAAGAACCTCCCATACGAGCTCCCGGAGCTTCTGGCGCGTCACCAAAGAAGTGTGTGGCCTGGCGTTGTCCTGATGGAAGACAATGCGGCTTCTGTTTATCAAAGATGGCCTCTTCTTCATGAGTGCTACCTTCAAGCGGTCCAGTTGTTGGAAGTACAGGTCCGAATTGAGCGTTTGGCCATAGGGAAGCAGCTCATAATAGATTATTCCTTGACAATCCCACCAAACACACAGCAGAACCTTCCTGGCCGTTAATGAGGGCTTGGCCACCATCTGAGCCGCTTCAGCGGGCTTCGACCACGACCGTTTGAGCTTCACGTTGTCGTAAGTGACCCACTTTTCATCGCCAGTCACCATCCGCTTCAGAAACGGGTCGATTTTGTTGCGATTCAGCAGCGATTCACATGCGTCGATACGGTCAAAGATGTTTTTTGCGTCAACGTGTGTGGCACCCATACATCGAGCTACTTTGTGAATCCAAGCTTCTTCAAATGGTTAATAACGGTTTGATGACTTATCCCCAGCTCTTGGCCGATGCTACGGCTGCTACTATGCCGGTCTTTCTCGGCTAATTCAGCGATTTTGTCGCAATTTTCGACGACAGGCCTTCCGGAGCGTGGCGCATCTTCGACGACCTCTACACCAGAACTAAAACGTTGAAACCATCGTTGTGCGGTGGAAATGGAAACTGTATCAGGTCCATAAACTGCACAAATTTTATTGGCAGCTTGAGATGCATTTTTGCCTTTGTCATAGTAGTACTGTAAAATATGTCGGATTTTCTCTTTATTTTGCTCCATATTTGCGACACTATAACTCACGAACGACTTAACCAAACAAAACATTGTCAAGGACTATATTATAGCGCGCAAAAAATACCTTTCCAACAAGCTATAGTATGACTCGATACAATGAATACAACTAGAACTACGCGCTTACAACGACACCTCGCGGAAATACCGCAGGAGTTTTTTGACAGCCTAATATTTGCAAAGCGAATTTCAACAGGTACATCTATTTTGAAGTCTGTGTTGGGGAAACCGAAACCAATCAAAACTCGGCAGTTGGGGCATTTAGATAACGCTTGACATTGTACAGTTTTTCAATTGTTCATCTCAAGAAAATAACATTTTATTAAATGTTATAGACGCGTAGAAATATTTCCTATCAATTGATGCAAACATCTTTCCGATCTATGAGGAAATATTCGAGTTATAAGCACTGAAAATACGGGTAGGGTTAGCACACAAATCGGCAGAACAAATGTATGGGAAAAAAGAAATTCTTCCAGTTTTCATGAATTTAAACGGTTTAAAGATTAGCGAATTGTAATGTATAGCATATCAAACTAATCTTAGAGAATTTCTGATTCAATTGGTATGCAAATCATGAGAATTCGTTCATAATGAAAATGGTTATTAACGTTAACTTTATTTCATAAAAACGTTACCTGTTTTCTGATTTGGCACCCTTCTTGAAACACGTAGTTCTACGTCAAAATATACACTGAGAAAAAAAATTATTTACGAAGAAACTTTAATTTTCAATATCTAAAATATGTATTCTTAATTTTTTTTTTCATAATAAGCCACAAAATTTAGAGGAACTTAAAGAAGGAATCACTCAGATTTTCAACAGCATCGAAGTCGTAATGTTAGTGTTGTGCATAAGCTTTATTTTGGTTTATAAAAATGAAAATGGGTTCACTTTTGTAGAAGTTATTAAAATAAGTTACGTGGGCGTTTAATCTAAAAGACCCTGTACCTGAAGTCAGGTATCTTTCAGGTACCTCTGTATACAGCCATACCATGCCAAACCGACATAATGGTTCTCAAATTTTCGTCAGAAGTGGTAATTTTGTTCTATATCGCAATACAATAAACTCGTATTTATTTATTTTTTTATTAGGGTGCCCGTTTCCAT
Organism: Toxorhynchites rutilus septentrionalis; assembly: GCF_029784135.1. Lineage (NCBI taxonomy): Eukaryota > Metazoa > Arthropoda > Insecta > Diptera > Culicidae > Toxorhynchites > Toxorhynchites rutilus. The sequence goes on from NC_073744.1 coordinate 125,764,594, forward strand.
TTTAGGGTAGTTCGAAAAAAAAATTTGTTCCACTTCTTCCCAAGAATGACTTTTTTCAAAAGTTCATAAGTTTTGAACCACTGCACCGATTTCTATGATCGATATATCACATTGAAACCAGTGAGCTAGCCTTTATAAAAAATGATTTTTTTCATAATTATTGATTGTAGTCGTTTTTTATTGTTATCATGGCTTTGGACTAAAGGGCGCTATATTTTTTTTCATATTTTAAGCTGAAGATTTTTAACATAACATATCTCGATATCAGAGAGGTTCTGTTTTCGTTTTTGTGATTTTTCAAAGTTAACCGGTAGTCCGAAAAATTATTTTCACCTTTTATCCAAGAATGACTTTTTGCAAAAATCCATAGCATTTGAACTACTAAACCTGTTTACAGGGTCTTTTAGATTAAACGCTCACGCAACAAATTTTAATAACTTTTACAAAAGCAAACCGATTTTCATTTAAAAAAAACGAAAATAAAACTTATTTTAGGACATTTTCGATGTGACCACCCCTTTCTCGATAACGCGTTTTAATCGGCGAACAAGATTCTTCATGCACCACTCTTACATTACGACTTCGATGCTGTTGAAAATCCGAGTTATTCCTTCTTTAAATTCTTCCAAATTTTGCGTCTATTAAACATAGCAACGGTTCTTCACACACACTCGTAGGAAGTAATCGACGACGAGAAATGTTGAAATTCTTACTACAAGAGGACCAAGTTTCATGAGGGCTTCGGTTGCTCGAGTAATACGATTTCACTAAATATACACGTTCTTGTAATTTGTACATTTTGACACTAAAAACCATCTGATCAGACTGAACGAGTAGCCGAATATTGTCGTCCCGAAGTGGGGAATGCAGTGTTACCTTCGACGAAAACCAATACCTATCTGATTTTTGGATATACAGGTCGGACTCGATTATATACAGACTCGATTATATGTGATTCGATTATATACAATTCTGTACTCGATTATATACAGTTTGGAACAAATATTTTGGCTTATTCCAAGAAGAAATGTACCCTTTCAGCGTTAAGGTGAAGTTTAAGTGTCTCTTACATGTACAGTGGGGTAAAAATAGTGATTTTTGAAGATTTTGCTTGAATTTTCACCAGGAATTGTTTATATCGATATTGCAGCCAAATTAAGAAAGATAGAAGTTGGGCGTCAAAGAACGAATTGTAGAGCGGTTAAATAACTTCAATTTAATTGATAGAAACAATCCAGTTTAATATAAATTTTTAGGATAAAATTAATAATAACACATTAAAAATAATTAACATTTAAGTTTTTCACTTCCAAAATGTTTGAAATCTACTAATTTAGTTGTTCCACTACTATATCCTGTACTAAATTTTCTCATCTTTCAAACGAAAGCATCAGAATTGTCTTCCGTAGCGTTTGAGTTTGAGGCAACAAAGTCCGAGAAAAAAAAAGTTCTATAACTCTGTCATTGTTGAAGTTCGAATATATGCGTAGGAGGATTTTTTTTTCATCAAATATGATCGCTTATCACCTCCTGAGATAATCTGGATTAATTCATTTTTTCCATGTGAGAAAGGTGTTTTCTGACTTTGAGGGGATGAATCAAAAATCAAATTCCTCTTTCATTTTCAAAAATCGAAAAATACATGCAAAAAAAATTATTTTTTTTTTGACTCGATTATATACAGGATTCGATTATATACAGTGAAAAGAGCTTGAGCTTAAGCTTGGGTAGACTGTACAATTCGTAGTTACTCTCCGTGATTGACCTGAACCAACCAAATTGCACAAAGAACGCACAGAATGACGCCTGGGGCTTGCAAATCATTCTCGTTGTGAAATTTTCGATGATTCGAGCTTTAAATGGTCAACAACGACGCCGGCCACGCCCTTACAGTCACCAGAGGAAGGGAAGTAATGTTAGTATGATATTCGCCGCCCGAAGGCCAGAAGGCCACGCCTCTATAGCGTGGCTAGGGAACCAACGTTTATCATGGAAGGGATAGTTGTTAGTGAGAATGGTTAAGAAAAATCAGGATTCACTGCGGTAAGTGATGTGATTAGGTAAATGCGAACAATTGACCTCTCGAAAAAACAAAAATCCGAAAATCTCATGTGTTACAACTTGCGGCAGAGATTAACTTTTGGTATCCTTAGAAGGAAAACCTGTAAAATTGATACATTTTATATAATATATTATATTAATATATTCTAGTATTCATCGCATGTACTTTTCTTCGAAATTCAATCGCGTTGGCGGAGATTCAATAGTGGGAAACCTGAGAAGATAACCGAGAAAACTCCTCCAAGGCCAAGGCCATTCATCACACCTAATCTGAGCCTGATCACGAACATCACCTTACGGTGAAAACGAGATGAAGTGTAGGGTAACACGGAATGATTTGGTCATATGGGGTGTTTTGGACTACCCTTTATCTCAAAAATTACGGCTCAACTTGGATTTTTATGTCATTTTCTTTCTATTGTTGAACCGTATGTACCTAAAGGAAAAAAACTTTGGTATAACTTCACAAGTAGAGGAAAACGGTAGCATAAACACAGCAAGCATTTTGATCGTCAAAAAATGTGAGTTTTCCGATCATGGTTTTAAGGTTTTTCCCGCTAATTAAACAAACTTTTCGTGTATTGTGCAGTAAAGTTCTGTTCGCCTACAGAAGAGGAACAATTTGATGTAGCGAAACTGTAAGTTTGATAACAATAAATGAAATTAATTGCATATTAATTTTTGCGTGTAGTGTGGGGTGACATGGACATGTTTCTGTGGGGTGAATTGGTCCTACAGGTTTGAGACTTTTCTTTGGTCTAATTGATTCCAGATGCCGCTGAATTACAAAAAGAGGACAGACAACGTTAGAAGAAGGAGTAGCTTGAAAGAGCAACGCAGTCCATCGAGAACGGATTTTCTTTGACCAAGCATCAAAAGTGTTTAAAAATGCTCGACCAACAGTGAAAAGATTTTTTATTTTTTTTATATCTGTATTATAGTGATTTTTAACTCAATTTTCCCATATATAACCTTGCATACAAATCATCTCGCCCTCACCACGAAGCGATGCTCGTAATGAGGCCCTCTGTATCATACTTCAATCGCGACGACGGAGAGTTATTTTTGGGAAACCTGAGAAGGTCATCAAGAAAATACCCTAATAACAATCATCCTGGCGATATATTCTATTACTCACCGCGTGTACGCTTTTGACGTAGGACTACGTCTAACCGGAAGATATAGGGGGTGAAATGGAAATCTAGGCACTGAACAAGTAGGAAAAAATGCAAGATTTGGAACGCTTATAACTCGAGCATTTCTCAATAGATCGCAAAGGTTTTTGCATCAATTGATAGGAAATATATCTACGCATCTATCATAATGAATAACATTTCATTTTTCTTGAGATAAAAAATGTGAAATATCAAGCATTGTCAAAATGCTCTATGTGTCCATTTTTGATTGGTCCATTTTGTGCTCCTCAAATCGTACCGATCAAAACGGGCAACCAGATCAGCAGCGAAATAGAATGAAGCACGATTGGAAAGGAAAAAGAAAAAAATGAACAAAACATTGGTCGCAGTCTCACACATGCGTAATTCTCGAGCCAGCCAGTCAGCTTAAAAATCCCCGCTCCGCTGCCGTAACGATCATTCTCATTCAAACCGTACACCACATCGGTTCGCATCACAACACATCAACAAACCAACCCAAGCAGCCATGTCTGGACATGGTAAAGGAGGAAAAGCGAAGGGAAAGGCAAAATCCCGCTAGAACCGTGTACCAGTCCACCTAGCCGGCGTTATATAGTTTCGGCCGCCGAAGTGATCGAGTTGGCTTGTAATGCTGCTCGCGACGATAAGAAAACCCGCATTCAGAACAGAACACATTCGGTTCGGTGGACATCAAGACAACAGGCAGTTGCAGCGAGTGGCGAGTGGCAAACGCAATCGCAAAACGGCATCAGGTAGCAGTAGAAAAAAGTTTGTTCTTTATACAAACTGCTTTGGTGGCAAATCCAGAACAAGGCGGCATCGAGGGCGTTCGAAATGGTTTTTTTTTCAATACCACGAGTACTAAGTTTTCTAAATTTGAACCATTCCATAAAACAAGGCGCTTTTCAGGGCCATTAAACCTCCCAAAAAAGAGTTTAGGAAATACAGTTCAATGCTTTCTAAAACATTATCCAAAATAATAATAAAACACAAATTGATTTTTTCATAATTTGTTTGCCAGGGTCTGATGAGTATGTGAATTTGGCAGTTGTTCTGAGCTTATTGATAGTTGGGGACTTTCCTGATTATTCAATTTTCTCCAATTCTTAAATTGTTTCCATAATGAAAGTTGAAAGTCGACACTGTACCACTGTCATCGCAATTGTTCAATTACAGGTTAAAATCGCCTCCAATGCGACACTGAGTGGCGCTTCGGCACGTCGCATTGAATGTAATTTACTGTACAACATGTCACAAAGCTGGATGGGAAGAAATTTTCCAACTGTGAAAGCTGTGGCGAGTGGCAACAAATCGCTAAACAGGAAGGTTTAGCAGAACAAGATGGGGATATCGAGTGATAACAAAACAATAAACTCTTTAGATTGAAGATAATTTTGTGATCCTGAAAAGGACCCTTTTTAGCCTGCATGTGAATCCAACGAGCGAACAAATCGTAATGAATGTATTTTTTTGCCATCGCTCCCTTTTAACGCTCATTCGTTCGTCTCGTTGGACTCGCCCCTCTGGCTGAGTCTGCCGATTTGTCTCTATCCTGTGAGTGTGTACCGCTAGAGTATAAAACACGCGGACCCCAAAAAAATATCTTATTTTCTTTCAAACCGTAAACCCGTGTGGTTGTACGGCATCGGCATCGTGGACGTAACAAAGGAGGACAAGTTAAGGGAAAGGCAAAGTCTCACTCGAACCGTGCAGGTCTCCAGTTCACTGTTGGTCGCATTCACTGATTGCTCCGCAAGGGTAACTAGGTCGAACGGATTGGTGCCGGAGCACCAGTATACCTAACAGCGATTATAGAGTTTCGGCCGTCGGAGTGCTCGAGTTGGCTTGCAAAGCTGCTCACGACAATCAGAAAACCCGCATCAAGAACAGAGCAGCTTCGGTTCGGCGCTCATCAAGGCAACAATTAGTTTCAGTGAGTGGCAAAGTGTTTCTCCGGCACGTCGCATTAAATGTAATTTACTGAACAACATGTCACAAGCTGGATGGGAAGAAATTTTCCAACTGTGAAAGCTGTGGCGAGTGGCAAACGCAATAGCTAAACAGTAAGGTTTAACCGAACAAGATGGGAATATCGAGTGATAACAAAAACACAACACCAAAGGTTCTTTTCAGAACCACAACATGTTCATAAAGAGTAAACAGTAAACTAATCCATTTTTCAGGTAGGTAGAAGAAGAAAATAAAACAATATATTTAAAATATATATTTAACAAAAGCTGTCCCCTTTGTATAGTCCTACGTCACTCCGGTTATGTCCCCGACATTACCCACCCGTCTTTTTCGCCGATCCTTTTGGTTCCAGAGGAGCCCTCCTGGTCACTCCTCCCCAGGCCTCCCGCAAAGACATCCCTCGCTGCCGCGATTAGTAATCTAATTGTGACGTCGGATAAAAATGCAAAAAAACATCACTAGTGAACCGTCCCCGCATTTATTATGAACAACCGCACAAAAAGAAGGAGGGGCTTAGCGGCGAATGAACTTCCAAGTTTAAAGCCTCTTAAAAACAAAGAAAGAAAGAAAGAAAGAAGGAGGGTAACACAAATACCACTGTTTTACAACGAATATTATCCCACAGATAACCTCAAATGCAAGTGTATACGAAACACAGTCCGAACACGAAGCACATTCGCACACAGCACCGTATCATAGAATGAACAACACGAGCGAAACGGAACAAAAAACAAAACCAACACTTCTGTGTACAGCAATCAACACACATACACACACACACACACACACACATATAATATTTCGGTTTCGATGACAATGCTGCAGGTTATTAAAATAGAGCGATAATACTCTATGAGATCACTCAGTGTTTTCACTAAACATGTCCAAAATATGATATCAGCAACTATAAGTTATTTCATTCTCAATTTTCTCCAATCCCACTCGCATAACCAGAACATCACTCGATTCGATATCATTCCGTCATTGATTATTTTGGCATCCCGAATGAATGACTCCTATCTTCGTACGCACACAGCGAAACATTGTTTAAAGCACATCACCACACGAGAATAAAAAAACCAGAAACGGACGCGAGCGTTTTGAAGCCGGATGAATAAACTGACCTAAACATTTAAAAAATAATTGCTTTACCGGACAACCTTCTCAATTTAAATTTTTTATATCCCAACGGCAAAAAACACTGGTTACTAAAACTTCTGATCCCTGGCCCTAGCACCTTCCTGATTTAATGTGCACTTGCGAGAAACAATCACTTCATTTTTGAAAAGCCGACAAATTCCGCTTTTTTCCATTAGTTACAGCAATTTTGAAACACTCTAAATTTTCACACGAAACACATCGGACGTCGGAAAAAAACAATCGCGAAACGAAAAAACACGTCTACACCCGACGGGTATCCAATTGCGACCTCTCGATTGTATACAGTGAAAAGAAATCAAAAACTGTATAAAATCGAGTCCGCGCTGTATTATGTAAAAAAACTCAGCTTTCCAGAAAAATATTTAAAAAATATATAGCGGCCTCTATCTTTAACCGAGAAAACTATGAAGAACTAACTCAATTATTAATTACAAAAAAACAAAAATCCAAATTTTCGCAAAAGTAATATTTTTTCAAAGAATACTCATAAGCTACAATTTGAAATGTCGATCATCTGAATCGGTGCAGTAGTTCAAAAGTTATGAATTTTTGTAGTGAAAAAAGGGGGAAAATTGTTTTTTCGAACCATCGGTTAACTTTAAAAATTCATGTCTCAAAAACGAAAAAAATCTCTCTGATATCAAGATATGTTATGTAAAAAAACTCAGCTTTCAAGAAAAAAAAATATAAAAAATATATAGCGCCGTCTTGTCCAAAGCCATAAAAACAATAAAAAACGATCACAATCAACAATTACGAAAAAATATCTTTTTTTTGCAAGTTCAATATTTTTCACTAGCTCATTGGTTTCAACTTAATATGTCGATCATCTAAATCGGTTCTGTGGTTCAAAAGTTATGAATTTTTGAAAAAGAAAATTTTTGGGGAACAGTGAAAAAAAATGATTTTTTGGAGCATCCTAAAATTGAAGTGTTGCAATAAAGTACAAAACTTCCACTTTTGACGAAAATCTGAGAACCATTATATCGGTTTGGCATGGAATGGCTGTATAGAAAAAGTCTTGGACTATCAATTCGTGGTTACATAGCTACACTTTTCCCACTTTCTATAAACGCACCTCCGATTTTCAAAGATCTCAAGGACCAGGAAAAATTGACCAGTTTCATGTATTTTATTTCAAAAGAGATGTATTTAAAAACCAAAATTCATAACAAAAACAAAAACGTGTAAGCAAGAATTCATGATTTGTGCTTATTTCATAAAAACCGGTTCCCACTTTCTATAAACGCACCGGCTTTTTTAAGGTGTGGACGTTGTATTACTCAATGGGTTGACAAATTTCTGCATTTTAGCAGTCAGTTGGTCTTCCGTCACGCTCGATTACCTGGAAAATCCGGTTGGGCATGGTTTCGACCAAGTTCTTTATAGTTTCCATCTCAAAATATTTACAGGCCGCCGAAATTGCCAGTTTTAGTTCAGCAATGCTGTTATACTGCTTTTCGTTGGCGTAGATTCGTCGCACGATTATTCCTCAGATGTTTTCTACAGGATTCAGATCCGGGCTGCGGGCTGGCCACTACATCAGTTCAATTTTTCGGGACTCAAACCAGGATTTTGTGACTGAATCTTGCTGAAACACGAATTTTTGGCGACGATACTTTGCTTTGAATGGAATCAGGCTGTTTTCCAAGACCTCTATGTAGTCTGGCGAACTCATTTTGCAAGATGTGAATGCTAGGTTGAGCTTTCCTTTTGCGCAAAATCCGATCCAGGCCATCAAAGATCCTCCACCAAAGTTCCGTGTTGAAAAGTACATTGGTTCCTTCCGCAAATCTCTAAAATATCCGTAAATCCATCGGGGCCAACCAGATTTTTTTTTCATCAGAAAAAATAACCTTGTAATCGCATTGTAACATTTTTCTGAGAAAAATACAGGAAATAACGAAGACTTTACCGTGTCCCACTGACGAGCCATCTTCACTTTTGCGAAAGCCAAACGTTTTTGCTTGTGATCTGGTGTTAGATTCGGAGCCTTGTGCATTTTAGATCGAATTATGTTGGGGCGGAAGGGCAAAACCTTACGAATAGTCTCATCCGCAACAGGAAGATCCAGCTTAGATTTGATCTTGGATACCGATATTGTTGAATTCGACGCCAATTTCACAATTCTTCGTTCATCCCGCGCCGACAATTTTGATTGTTTAGCCTTTCGTTTGGTTGTTGCATATTTTCTCGGATTCTTCAAGAAGTTTCTTATCACCGAATCTGATCTACTGAGTCTACGGGCAATTTCGCGAAGAGGCACCTTTTCTCGTCGGTAGGCTTCGACCATTCCCCTTTCTCTTTCACTTAGAACACATCCTTCTGGCATTTTCAAGCAATACGATCGAGAAAATTTATTCAAATTCAAAAGTTTGCCTGCATTTGCTCACTGCGTTTATAAAAATGGGAACTTCGAAAACAGATATATCGTGTTTCTGACAGATGCAACGAACACACTATGACCATTCAATGTGGAATATATATGATTCACTAATACTTACACGGTGGCAAATGGTACACATGCTGATTGAGGCGTAAACATTGTTATTTGCGTAAGGTGGGGGTGCGTTTATAGAATGTGGGAATAGTGTATATATTTCCCTTCCCCTACTGATAAAAATTATCTTGAGCTTGATAGAGCTTCGAAAAATATTCGTGTGAAAATATTGACATAACAAGAATGACAGAGCTTGAATGCTCCCACATTGAAAAAAATTGGAAGCATTTAAATAAAAAAATCGGAAAAGAAAGGCTCATTAAAATATGGACAGTTTATGAGGAACCTATGCGGGGAAAGGGGACCAAAATAAGCCCAAATGGACAGAATGTTTCCTTAAAAACGTTGATGGTTAAAATGTTATAACAAAAATTGAAGAGTTACAGGTTTCAACATTATGATTCAGAAATCAATATACCAATATTTCTATGGAACTCTTTTAATTGAAGTGTATTAAATCAGTCTATTTATTTATTTACTATGACTCTACATCCCATTGAGATTAGATCTGATTCACTACTCTTCTTCAATAAACTCGGTCCATGGCTGCAGTTCTCCAACTCCCGGCTGCACCGATTCTTGCCAAGTCCTGCTCCACCTGGTCCACCTGGGCGTTCGAAAACTCCGAGCGCTTGTGAGTCCTCTTTAAGCATCGTCCATGCTTCGTGCCCATAGAGAACAACCGGTCGAATTAGGGATTTGTACATGGTACACTTCGTACGGGGTCGGAGCTTGTTGAACCTCAAGGATTTGCGGAGCCCATAGTAGGCACGACTTCCATTGACAATGCGTCTTCGAATTTCACGGCTGTTGTTGTTGTCAGTTGTTATCAACGAGCCAAGGTAGACAAATTCCTCCACCACCTCGAGCTCGTCGCCGTCGATCACAACACTACTACCAAGAAGAACTCTGTTGCGATCAGTCCCTCCAGCTAGTATGTATTTAGTCTTAGACGCATTGATCCCAAGCCCAATCAGCCCTGCTTCGTGTTTCAGTCGGGTATACAAGTCGGCTACCGTCGCATGTGTTCTTCCGATTATATCCACTGACATAATGATAAACTGATAAACTGACTAGACTTGTTGAAAATCGTGCCCCGCGTGTTGAAGGCCGCTCTCCGCATAACACCTTCCTGCGCCACGTTGAAGAGCAGACAGGAGAGTCCATCGCCTTGTCGAAGTCCCCTGTAAGTCTCAAATGATTCCGACAGCTCACCTGAGATCCGCACACTGTACCGCACACCGTTCATCGTTGCCTGAATCAGTCTTGTCAGCTTTCGGGGAAAGCCGTGTTCGTCCATGATCCTCCATAGCTGTCGTCGGTCGATTGTATCATATGCGGCCTTGAAGTCGACGAAGATGTGGTGTGTAAGGACCTGATACTCGTGGCACTTTTGGAGGATCTGCCGCAATGTAAAAATCAGGTCCGTCGTCGAGCAACCGGGCATGAATCCGACCTGATAACTTCCCACAAATGTACTTACTTTTGGCGATAGACGGCGGAAGAGGATCTGAGACAAAATTTTGTAGGCACCATTCAGGATTATGATGGCACGATAGTTCCCACAATCCAACTTGTCGTTTTTTTATAGATGGGGTAGATTACCCCGTCCTTCCACTCCTCCGGTAGGTGTTCTGTGTCCCAGATCCTGACTATCAACCGGTGCATACACTCTACAAGTTTTCTCGGACCTCCCTTGAAGAGCTTTGCTACGAGGCCATCCTTACCAGCTGCTTTGTGGTTCTTGAGCTGATTAATGGCCTCCTTAACTTCACCCATCGTCGGGGATGGTACGTCGTCGTTGTTCATTGCACCGGTGTAGTCCTCCTCAACGCCGTCTTGGTCTCCTGTCTGCGCGCTGTTCAGGTGTTCATCGTAGTGCTGCCTCCACCTTTCGATCACCTCGCGTTCGTTCGTCAAGATGCCTCCTTCGAAGCTCGAGAACGATAAAGCAGCTCCATCTCCTCGCACTTTCTCTTCCAGGCGGCGCTTTTTTTCTCGAAAGAGATGTGTTTGCTGCCTTCGCTTCAGCTTGTATCGTTCCACGTTTTGTCGAGTCGCTCGTTGCAGCATGGCTGCGCGTGCTGCATCCTTCTCGTTCAGGAGTGCTCGGCACTCGTCGTCAAACCATTCGTTTCGTTGTCCTCATTGTTCATACCCGATGACGGTCTCTGCTGTGCTGCTAATTGCTGCTTTTAATGTGTTCCAGCATTCATCGAGGGGAACAGCATACAGCTCGTCTACCCCCGGTAACGCAGCTTCAAGACGCTGCGAGTATGTTGCAGCAATGTTCGGCTCCTGTAGTCGTCGTAGGTGATACCGTGGTGAGCGCTGGTGTCTTATGTTATTGACGACTGACAGTTTAGAACGCAGTTTGACCATCACCAGGTAGTGGTCTGAATCGATGTTAGCGCCACCATAGGTTCTGACGTCGATGATATCTGAGAAGTGCCGACCGTCGATCAAAACGTGGTTAATTTGTTTTTCTGTTTGCTGTGGTGATCTCCAGGTATAACGGTATTGGAGGCTGTGCTGGAAGAAGGTGCTACGTATGGCCATGTTCTTGGAGGCAGCGAAGTTGATAAGTCTTAGGCCGTTTTCGTTGGTTCGATGATGGCCGGTTACCAATTACCGGTCTGAACTCCTCCTCTTGGCCGACCTGAGCGTTCAAATCACCGATGACGATTTTGATGTCGTGTTTTGGGCAGCGATCGTATTCACGCTCTAGCTGAGCGTAGAATTCTTCTTTATCGTCATCGGTGCTAGCTAGATGGGGGCTGTGGACGTTGATAATGCTGATATTGAAGAAGTGGCCTCTCATTCTCAATCTGCACATTCTTTTATTGATCGGCCACCAACCAATCACCCGTTTTTGCATCTCCCCCATCACGATGAAAGCTGTACCCAGCTCGTGTGTGTTGCCGCAGCTCTGATAAATGGTATACCCACCATGGAACGATGGCACCATCGAACTTTTCCAGCACACCTCCTGCAGCGCTACGATGTTAAAATTGCGGGCTCAAAATATTTCCGAAAGAATTCGTGTACTCTCAAGAAAATTGAGAGATTTGCAGTTCCATATTCCGAGTTTCCAATCTCTAGTCCGTGTTCTTTGCGTGGGTGTAGTCCGATTGTCCTGTCTCGAATTTCTTTGTGAATTTTCCTGTGCGTTTTATTTTTACGGATGGCTTGCAGGGCCTGCACCAACCCCCTGTCTCGCCGGAGGATCGTCGTGCACAACACTTTTTAGAGTTCCCGTTGGCACGAAGACAGTGATCAGCCGCCCCTAACATGGGGATCAGACGCTGTTTTGAGCCGTACCTCCATGGTGGACAGACGCTCGGATAGGCCCCCTTCCCTGTTAGCATACGACCAAGATCTCACCGGGGTTGATTACCCGACCTTCATTATGGTTACTCGTACCCCAGCCGGCACCACGGGGAGGTAGGGATAGGAGTTATTGGACAGGAAGCTAAGGACCACGAATGGGGTCTATTTTATGCCTGCAGGTACGCGAAGTACCGATGGCACGCTTAGTCCAGTCATTTAAATCAGCCTATGGGGTTCTTATATATAAGTAGACAATTTACGAAATACGTCCAAGCGGCTATTTCTGATAAAGCGTCACAATATTAATCGCGATTCCATCCACACAGTATTTTTTCCCCTTCTCTCGTGGACTTTTCAAACACTTCACGATAATAAAAACAAAAACGACAGAAATAGACCCCAATCATAATTATTCTCAGAACTTTTCACTCTCGCACAGTTTTCCCACAACACAATACGGCTTCCTGAAAGTGGCAACTGGAGACTAAACCACCGAAGGGATAAACCTGCACAAAGCTAGCATATTCACCTTTTAATTATTTGTTCGGTCTCTTTCCCGCCGCCCCCTCTCCGTAGAATATTTAAGTGAACTGCAAGAAGTAGGTACTATATGTGGTGTTTCGCACAGTGAAAAGAAGAAAAATGGAACGATGCATCTTTTGTTCTTTGTTACTGCTTTCTGAACCACATTCTACTGTGGAAAATGATTTCCCCTTCTTCAGTGGCGGTTTGAACTACCGAAGACAAAAAGTCTTGCGCCGGAAAAATGATGAAATCCGGCGGAACAGGTTCGGAACCGATTACACCAGACATGCTGAAGAAGCCCATGCAATGTGCATATATTCTCTTTCTTGTGCTTTATTTAATATGGTCTTTCACCAAGCATTGAAAAATGGGTTAAATACAGTAAATTATGTTCAATTCGGAGGCTTGGTTTGAGTTTACCTAAACAAACCAAACCAATGGGATTTTTGTCTGGCACTCAAAAGACATTTTGTGATATCGAAAAGGAACATTTCCAAACTCTGCTCACACTATTAATCTCGTTGGCGATCGGTCCGATTATGGGATCCCGCCTATGGACGTTATCGAAACACGAAAGCCTGCTCGGTTGCACACTATTTTTCATCGAACAATCCAAGAAGTTCAGAACAATTTCCCCAATTCAAAAATAAAATCGGTCAATAATTTTCGATGGGTGGCTACTGCAGTAGTGCAACACAAAGTTTGCCGGAACGGCTTCGAACGGCTTTGAAAACCCGTGAACAACCCGGTATCGGGGTATGATACATCGGTATCAATATCACGTGTGGTCTGTTGAAGCGAAGAAAATAAGATAAATTGCTTCGGCGCACAATTGTACACAATCGTGGATCTGTGTCGAGAATCACGTGTTTGTGGAAAAATCGTTTTGTAAAAAACGAAAAAAAAATGTTCAGAGCGAGCGGACGGCGGAAGAAAATATACACGCTCCGGTTTATCCAATCTGGTTTGTTTCATGAAGTGAAATTTGGATCGGATGAGTTCAATGATAATATATCATGGAGGAAAGTTTATTTTCGACGATGTTTCAAACTGCAATTTATTGTTACTCCACAACTTGGATTATACTCATTACTCTTCCGGGCGGATTATAGTTACATCATACAGCATCATTGATGTATTTTGTATAGAACACAGTCCTAACATATCCTTTCTGGCTGTCTGAGTTGGAACAACTAACTGATAATTTGATGGAAATATGTTTAATAACTTGTTTAATAACTTTAATAACTTGTTTAATAAACATTATATTTTGACGTAGAACTACGTCTTTCAGGAAGGGTGCCAAATCAGAAAACAACTCACGTTTTTATGAAATAGAGTTAACGTTAATAACTATTTTTGCCGCGAACAGATTTTGGCGATTTACATACCAAACGAATCGGAAATTTCCTAAGATTTGTTTTTTGTGCTATATTTAACAATCCTCTGGTGTGTAAATATAAATCATTTGATGAAAACTAGAAGCATTTTCGATTCCACTGATGTGTCTGGCTTTGCAATCATTACATCAAACTTACGCCATTGCATAAGGTTCTGAACTACACAATTGTGTGGGGAATCATCAAACTAAGCTATCATCAACTCACCAAGAAAATAATGGTTCTGGAATTTTGTTTGTGATTTGGTTTCAAATGTTAATAGCAAACCAAGGGTGATAGCTAAACTAATCGAGACCGGCAATATTAACACGAAGACATTGAGCTTTTTGGTAGGAAAGCGCTGACTGACTGGGACTGACAGTTACAAAATAATAAAATAAAAATAAATACGGTTTGTTTTCGGTTGTTTTACAAAATGTGATTACTTTCTAGCCGAATTGCTGACTCTTTTCTATTTATACCATAAATATCTTTGGGAACTGGGGCCGACACTGATAACGTGCAAACGCTCTTGATGCGGACTGAATGGAAAGCGCAACAAGAAAAAATCGGGGCTTAACGTGTTGACAGAAAGGGATTCTGTTAAGAAGAGCTCAAAACGGAGATAAGTGTTTGTATATTTCGTTGCTTCAAGCCTGCTCCTTCAAGTATCTGCTCCCGTGAGCATCGCAACAATCGCCTAATTTTTTGATGCGATGATGGGCGATTGTTTGGTGGTGCCAATTATGAAGTCGTGATAATAAATATGAACAAGAAGAGGATATAGCGGAAGGGGAATATTTGCGCTAGAGTATGAATAATGGACCTCGGCTGAGGCAAATATTCAGCTTTTTTTCTGTATTCGAAGCAGTTACCATCGCTTGTTTTTGTCATCATAAGGTCTTCGTTGGTGCCTTTGACATTGCATCAACGCATTGAACTGAGGCTTTGATGAAGCGGGCGTGAAGATTGTGCGCCAAATAATTAATTGGGGAATATCAAGCTAGACCATTCTGAATGTCGTGCTGGAATGTTATGAGTTTCTTGGGTTCCCGTGCCAGTCGCAGAACTGCCTTCAACAAGTGTGGTATTTGCACTAAACTTTATCATAATGAAGCAATGCAACTCTTTTAGATGTTATTTAGATTAACAGAAATGGTTTATTTCGTTTATTTAGTCACCAACAGAATAAATGTCGTTCTGGAATTTTGTATGTAATTTGGTTTCACTTGTCAGTAGCAAAACTTTCTCCACTAAGAATCATAGCTGCAAGAATATCTCGAGAATGAGAAAGTAGTACAACTTTTCTCGAGGTAATATTAGTAATATTACCAGAACCGTTTCTTTTGAGAATAGCGCAAAATTAAAGTTTCGCCGCTTTCTAAAATAATATTCAAAGTTATAAACAAGCAACTTGAATAAAATAACAGAGTCGTTCTACGTCAACAATACGATCTCGTCCTGGACACAACCTCCTATAACTTTTTTTCAAACAAAAAAAAACGTGTGTTTAGAATGGGTTCTGAATGGTTTGGGGAGCTTTTTCATCAGCAAATAAAAGGCAAATCTATCGGGACGAGTGCCTCCAGAAACACCTTCCGCCCTTCCTGTGGTCTTACGAAGGCGTAACAATGTTTTGGCTGGATTTGACATCCTGCAATTTAAATTAACACATAAATTAACACAAACATTAAGTAAATTACGTTGCTATGGAACTCACTATATCACTACAATCTTGAGAGCTCTCATTATTTGAATGATAAATCCATTAATGGCGTATGAACGTTCAAATAAAGTAAGGTTGTCCGAAAAATCAACATTTTCCTCTTTTCAAAAATTCATAACTTTTGAACTACTAGACCGATTCAGATGATCGATATATCAAATTGAAGCCAATCACCTTTCTTTATTGAAAAAATACTACACTTGCAGAAAAAATTAATTCTGCCTTCGTTACTATTGATTGTAATTGTTTTTTTTTCATTGTTTTCATAGACCCGGGACCAATTCATATTTTTTTATATTTTTTCTGAAACGCTGAGGATTTTTCACATAACATATAATAAAACCAGAGAGGCCTTTTTTTCGTTTTTGAGTTTTTCAAAGTTAACCGATGGTTCGAAAAATCATTTTTTTCCTCGAATCTCCTGTTGATAAATGAGATCGAATCAAAACAACATGGGTGAGCAACAGAAATATGAAGTAGAATGAAAAATTCTGATGAGAAAATTTGAAAGGATGCTGTAGACTTCGCTGTGTCATTTTTGGAAATCAGTGTAGACACAGTCAACATTACATCTTCTTTCCTTTCCATATTGCTCTTTAAGACTAAGAGATCATTTAGAAATGAACAAAGGCTATGGAATATTTCAAAAATAAAGCAGGTAATTTTAACATAAAATTATAAAGCATAGATTGCATAGATTTTTTATGCCAAATGACTTAAAATTGCATAAAACTTTGAGATCTACATCTACGAAAAAAACATTTTTGTCAAAAATCGACAAACCGGGACTATTTTTTCGGAATACGAAGCAAAAAGTATGGTTTTGTGTATCAATCAAGTCGAGATTTACAGTTATCTAAAAAAAAACGATTTTTGGTATTTTTTTTCGTGATGACAGAAGATCTCGGCGTTTCATGCAATTTTAAGTCATTCGACATCAAACAATTTTTTTTTCGAAAACACCATTTTCTTGTACAATATCAAAAACAAAGTGATAACTGGGTAATTTGGCCTCAATTCATAAAATCCGGAAGGTCCTGCCATGGTCTAATAAATAGGGGCATCAGATTCAGGACTGGTCAGTTTGATCACCAAATCAAAATCCTGTCAAGAACTTATAAGAAATGATCGTACGAATAGTTGATGCAGCTTACAAGTAGTGTGAATGATATGAAGAGCTTAAACGACCAATATCCTCTGCGTAGAACGAGATACACGCTACAACATGGTGCAGCTTGGTCGAAACCACCCCGAATGGGTTGTTTGAACTGATTCAGAACGTAAGATGACCTATAATTAAAAACTGTAATTCATTTGAAATTGACGTTAATATTGTAAAGGAATGAGAGTTTTTCCATCTGGTTCTATAGTTATGAAACACTGGACTTTTTATTTTTTTAATGTTTCGCGCCTGGACACAACAATAAAATTCAATCGGCCAGTCTTGTAAATGAAGAGTTATTGTATCCTACACTTTATACTTTAATTCAACCGACTTCTTCTGAAATCTCAGAGAAATGGAGTGGTTCTATTGTCATGAAACGCAGTGTATTTTCGTTGTGTTGTTCTTGAATGGTGCAGAAAATGATATTAATGCTGTATACTGTGTGGATTCCAGAATGCACGTTGACAAAATTGCCAGTTATAACTGTATCACCATATTCGCTCATCCCATAATTCGTACATACCTTTTCCCGACGAGGGAACCTTGAGCTCGTCTGACAGCCGATGTGAACACATCACAGCAAAACGGGCCCCAGCTCTTGTTCCAGCCAAGGCGCCTAGAAGCACGGCAGTGGAACTTCATACAAATCACTCGTCGAAAAGTGTCTCCTTTTTCACTGCTTGTTTACATCGACGAATATATTTTTTTCCACTATGTTTCGTAGGAGAGTGTATGCATACTGACAGATTTCTACTACGAGGTGTTAAAATGAAGGATGAAAGGTGGGAATGTTTATGTTTATATATGATTTATCGTACGATTTAATTGAATGCATAAAAGTTGTCAACAAAACTGGAGTTAAGCACATTTTTAAATTTGAACAAATATTGATAAGAGATTCCCAGCAATTCTTGATGTTTATTGCGTGATTTGGTAACTGTATAAGTTGTTTGAAATGAAGGTTTAGTGTAATTATTTTATTTTGAGGATTATATTCACAAACATACAAGTATGATTAATATATATTGCATGTATATGATGCGCCTAGCCAGCCCATACATGCAAACGTGGAGGCGATATACATACATCCTAGAAAATAATAAATCGTATAATTATCGTTTATATTACATCATATACCCCATATACATGTATATGGCCTCCAATTTCATATGCATATGCCAGTTATACACATCATACAAGTAATGTGTCTTAGATGTATGTATATCGCCTCCAATTTTTGATTTTTGACGTAGGACTACGTCTTACATTAAGGGTGCCAAATGAGAAAACAGGTCACTTTTTTATGAAATAAAGTTAACGTTAATAACTATTTTTTGCTACGAACGGATTTAAACGTTTTGTATACCAATCGAATTGGAAATTTTTCTAAGATTTTTTTTGTTTGATATGCTATACATTACAATCTCATAGTCTGTATATGGTTTAAATTGATGAAAAATGGAAGCATTCTCATTTTTCCATACATTTGTTCTGTCCATTTGTGTGCTTTCCCGAACAGAGCTGTCAATAACGGGTAACTTATGCAGCCGCTAGAACAGAAACAACGAAGGGGGATAGCGAAAAGAAAAAAATTGCGAAGTAAACTCCACCCTTGCATAGTATGTAAGCTGTCGCTAGCGTATAAGTATTGCATCTCCTCTGAGGAAAATTCTCAGAATATTTCTGTGCCCAAAACAACAAAGGTCGCTTATTCTGCTCGTTTTGTGTTTAATGTATCCCTTCGAGCTGTGAACGCTAGTAAATATTTCACTTGAAGTGCATCTGGCATTGCAATTAACACAACCATCCGAGGCATGGCAAAGCAGGCGAAAAAAGTGAAGAGTACAAATGATTTTAGGTCAATTCTAAACATCAGTGTTTGGTTTTTTTTGTGTGTAGTTTGTTTTCATTGCGCAAAACATAGAACTTAGAAACTTTGTTGACGGTATCGACCGAGAGGCAGTTTTAAATTGTTAAAATATGAATGAAATTTTTTACTTCATGTTATTTGATTACTTGAAACATGTAGTACCGGATTTTTTTTAACCATTTCTATATAAATTTAGCGATATTTCCACTAAAGCACAATAAACAATCAGGAATGAAGTATTCGAGTGCAACTCTTTCGTATCATATGTAAGAACTTTAATTGCCCTAGAATAATATTTCAGGTAGCCGTACGAGATAGCTGCGGCTTGATAATCCAAACAACCGGAGTTCAAATCTCATCGGAGCAATTTTATAAGCGTGGCCCCACTCATATCAAACATTTATATCCCTGAAAGTCAATTGATTAATTCCTATTTGTACAAACATAATGTTTATAAAGGTTCTATATACATACAAAAATGGTGATTCCCTGGGCCGAACATTTTACTTTAATATTTTCCGCCATTTTATGGCAGTGATGAATCGTATATTCGTATGACAACAGACTTATTATGTTATTAGGTATTGCCTAATAACCTTGCATGTACAGTAAGTTACCTCTAATTCGACATTTAGTTAATTGGACAGACCTGTAATGGAATACAAATAATAGGACTTTTCCATACCTAATTGGATATTTTGAAAACATCGAGTTTGGTACCCGAAGTATGGCCCCAGATTGGAAGTCGCCACAAGACGTCGACATTGTACCACTATAATTGTGAATGTCCAATTACAGGACAATCACCTCTAATGCGACACTGAGAAGTGCCTCGGTATGTCGAGGATTAGAGGTAACTTACTGTATATGCTATTTGGGCGAATCATATACCACCCAAAATATCAGATATTCGATGCTCTATATACTATAGTTATACGATTTAATGTTTGCTGGGTTGGCATACTTGGCCGCTTGGTTTGTCAAGTTCATAATCTCATGTCTACAGTTTTGAGTTAAGTGCAATTAAATGACGAAGTTGAACTAATTTATTTTTGTCACTATGTTTATCAGAACTCAAAAGACCGGCAAACAGATAATCTTTCGTTCTTAAAAGTTAAAAATATAAAAAAGCAACTTTAATTTTCACTTTTCTTAAAACCGGAAATATTCTGATTTAAAAATAATTTTTAACGTAATATTCCAAACATACATGTATTTACAAGAATCTATAATAATTATATCTATATAAATATATACGCATGACAATAGTCGTACTAGATGCATGTAGGAGTCGTATATTCATCCATCCAATCATCGTGAATACTGTTGCAAGTGGAAAATAAATGTGTGTTCATTGCTTATGACATTATGCATTATGACATATGCATTATGACATAAATAACAACATAATACAGTAATTTAAATTTAATACGACATTCCGAGGCATAACTCAGTGTCGCTTTGGAGGCGATTTTGGCCTGTAATTGAACATTGGCGATGTGAGTGGTACAGTGTCGACGTCTGGTGGCAACTTTAATGTGGCGCCATAATTTGGTCCCCGAACTCGATGTTTACAAAAATGTCCAATTAAACGTGTCACATTACATTTCTGTTCAATAATCTAAACGTCGCATTAAATGTAACTTACTGTATATAAACAATATTTATTCCCAGCTCTTTTGAGGCATCTCACACAAATTGACAATATCATTCAGTTGTCAGTGCAAGTCGGTTCGATTTTTAGAGTGTAAAAAAAGTTCACTGTTTACATAAAAGCAATCTCGAATCGGTCCCACTTTTTTGCTTGAAGTTACTATCCCCTGCTAGAAGTATATTCTAAAGACTGATTTAGACGATGCCAGTCAGCGCTCTAGTTGAAGCATCCAGTGAACAGAGAACAGACACTCTGTTCAAGTTACTTGTACCAGTATCGAACAAGTAATTGGCCTCTAACTTGAACAGAGTGTCTGTTCTCTATTCACTGGATACTTTAACTAGAACGCTGACTGGCATCGTCTAAATCAGCCTTAAGGTGAGGCCGTTTCGTCACTAAGTTGGTTAGGGGAGCGGTATACGAAAACAGTACGGAAGAAAGCAGAAGGGGAATTATTTGCTTGAAGCGTGAAAGAGACAGACTGATCACGAGCGAGCTTGGGCACTGGCGTATTGTGTTTTGTTTACAAACAAAACATAGTAAACTTCCAAGATGGCTGAAGAGTGCTTTTAGGAAGTTGGTCCACCTTAGGATATACTTCAAGGCGCCTTGGTTCCAGCCGCAGCAGAGGTAAGACGTGTTATCGAGTTCCGGGCCAATATAGTATAACCCACGGATCTCAGTTATTCATATATACCGACCCCCTTCATATGATTTTATTATGTTTCATGACAGACTGGAAAGTAGGTTGATGAGGAGCAATGCGAATCGTTTTATGTTTTATATTTGGAGATATAAATATACCTATGAATTTGTCTAACAATAATGTATACACGTACCTACTCTAGTCTTATGTTTTTATTTGTTCTAATGTATTTATTGCGAAACCTTTTAGCTCTAATATATTGGATCCTGTTCTTTGTAAAATGGCTGATGTTCATCGACTCTGCAATGCTGTCTTTAGTTATCTCAGTGATCATTATCCAATCATATCAGAATTCAAGTTGAATGTTGGCTCTAAGCGGATTCTTCTATCGAATAACATAATCAATCGGATTCTTCTATCGAAAAACATAAATTTGTGAACGAATTCAGGGGATATTTGGAAATAGTATATACAGTTTATGATGTGAACGAATGTTTAAAAAATATTATTTCAAGCTACAACACTATCCTGAAAGATTGTAAAAAAAAATTGAAAAATTGTAAAAAAAAAGATTGTAAAGATTGTAAAACTGTATCTAAAACTGTCAACACTGTTCAGCAGGGGCTTTGGATAAATTTGTACTCATGGCGATTTATGTAAATTGGAACTAATTATTTGAAGATATGTCACAGAAATCAAAATAATGTGCGCTTAATAGCTTAGCTATTAACCCTTTGCGGTCGGAGTTCATTTTCCTTGAAAGAGTTTCTAATAATATAATATTTTAATAATAATAATAATATTAATTTATAATATTTTTTATACCGAGTGCCGTCACTCTTTATTCAAAGAAACTCCGTATACATTCGTAAGAAAGTTCACTGGGCATTAAAATTCGTTTGGAAGAAATGTAAACTATTATATAGTTGAAGAAAGTATTTAGTATGATTCTCTGCTGTGGTGGCTATGAGCAGACAAACGACCGCAAAGGGTTAAAACAAGTTTCCAAAAAATTAGATTCAGCCTAAAACCTAGTCAAGCGAAATTACTTTGAAAAACTACTAATCAATACATCGCACTTTTTTTTTATTAATTCGTTTATTTTTACAGGCTCAGTTACATAAGTTTTAAGGAGCCGAATTCTTAACTATATGTTTATAACAATTTCTTAATTCTATGGTAAGTAAGTAAGTAATACATCTCTCACCGGCACATTGCGTTGTCTTTCTTGGGCCCGAATGGAGTTTTCTAAATTCGATCTGTCGAACAGATACACCTCGCACGACCAAACAACGTGCTCGATGTCGTGATAACCTTGGCCACAAACGCAGAGACTGCTGCTGGCAAGATTGAAACGGAAGAGTAGTGCATCTAACGAACAGTGATCGGGCATGAGTCGGGAGAAGGTGCGAATAGTCCCGACTCAATTCCAGACCTTTGAACCATGGGTAGAGGCTAACCTTAGGGTTAATCGAGTGAAACCACGGTCCGATGCATCCTCGTTCCACTTGCGCTGCCAGTTAGCGAACATCTCACTTTAACTCTTTGTGGTAGCTTGCCTGCTCTCAGCCACCATACCTTTTTTACCGTTCTGGTCGTTTGTCTGCTCTCAACCACCACAGCAAGAAACCATGCTAATCTAATATTTTACTCAACCAAGTATCAGTAAATGCTTTTCCTAAACGAAGCTTGATGTCTAGTGAATCTGTTCACGGATCAACACGGTGATCCTATGAGTAATAGATAACGGTACTCAGTATCAAACAAAGTAGTCACCCACGCACAGTGCGTTGAATGCATAGGAATGTGGGACAATCATCATAACAGCATAATTTAGCCATTGTAACACTTCGTTATGATGGAAAAGATTGTTCATAAGCATCAGAACTACTGTTTGCATAAGTGTCTCATGTTATTTAAATAGTCGCATTAGTGTCTCAAGCGACAAAATCTTTCTTCTTCTAAAGCGAAAAGTTCTGATAATCTCGGACCACAGAAATCAGTATTTGAGTAACTACTGGATTAAATTATGTTGAAGTATTATTTTTTAAAGAGCAAAATAATTGTTTGCATAAGTGTATTATGTAATCTGAATAATCTCATGTAAAAAAACCTTTGTTTGTTAGAAGAGAAAAGTGCTGATCTTTTCGGATACATATTGCTGATATTAATTACACATTTATTACATTAATGGCAAAAGTGTATCATAATCAACGGATAATAAAACTAAAATTATGTTTGTTAAAATTGATTATACTTCATATGATTTACTCTTGGAGAGTTTCGGAAGATTTCACACGAAGACGAATTATGAAATATAAGTTTTATATAAAAAACACCATATCAAAACACATTGTTAAGTTAACACATATAAATAGTTTACAAAAAAATAAAAACCATGTTTATTTTTCATAATCTTGTATCTATCACTGCTTTTTCAAGGAAAAATAATTCCGACCAGTACGACACCCATGCCCAAATTTAATACGGCCGCAAAAGGTTAAACTAAGGAAAAATATGAAAGCTATTTTAGTTAAATCGGAGAAAAATCAAAGCTCTGATTGTCAATTCATGGTGTTTCGATTGCTGACTGTTATTCTATTTGTGAAACATTCAATGATCATTTGGCGAATGTTGGACGAAATTGAGCTGCACAAATATTTGCTAGAAGGGGTTTCGTTACAAAAACCCAGTTCAATTTTCCTACAACCAACATCTGTGAATAAAGTTACACTTCTGATGAACAATCTTAAGTCGAACAAAAGCATAGGTCCTAGCAATATTCCAGCCACAATTGGTCGGTGTTAAGTCAGAGGGGATCAAGTCGAAAAATTTAAAATTTCGAGTTATTGATTGCATTAGGTTAAAGATTTCGTAAGCTACATACTACATTAATCAGATTTGAAAAATCAGGTGTGCAGCAGGAATAACGTATCGAAATTGTTTCGAATGCTCAATGGAAACTCCTTATAGCACCAAACTTCAAGTTCGTTTTTCTGGAAAGCATAAAAATGTCACATGGTCCTGTCTGACTTGACATCGACCAATTGTTAAAATTTATGTTGTTCCTTTTCCGACTCAACGACTTTCAACGAGTTACAATTATTTTGACCTTAAAAACTATGCTCTCTCCTTTTATTGTTTCTAATTTCGTAAATTATGCTCAACTATTTAGTTCCAATTTTCTTAATTTGTTATAATGTTAGTATTGGTCGAGTTTCAGTATGTCTTCTACCAGGGGACCCACTGAAGAGCCTTTTGGTGTGGGGGAGAGTGGAGGTCGAAAATACGATTCGAGTTTTTACTCTCGTTTGTCACAGTTGAATGTGTCTTTCATCAATCAACACATTAAAAAGTTTTCCTATTGATTCAATGACAATAAGAGAGGTTTTCCTCTCGTGGTCGATACTATTTTTGGCCATTTAACCTGAGCCTAAATAGATGAATCCTGGCACATCTCATTTAGCACGAATTCACGAATGCTGCACGACGCATATAAATCAATAATGTTGTAAATAAATAAACCCATCAATTTTTCTAGGGTAAATCGTGATAAATGTGATAAATAAAACAATAGGTAATAAGTGAGGGGGGAAACATATTAGATCTAGCACAACCACCAAACACGCTGCTGTCAGTCTCTGAAGAAATCATCTCATAGCCGGCAGTGGTGGGAAGCTGCCTCCAGAGGATTTGGCAGGCGGAACCGCTGGTTTATTGATCCATAAATACATTCGCCGTCTCAACCTTCAACCTTTATGACTAACCGGCGCCAGAAGTGAGAGAACGAACGAATTGAAGCTGTCAGGTGGAATGTAGAAGTGTACAATTTTCTGTATGAAGAAAATTGAATCAGCTGCCGGCAGTTGAGTTGTTGCTCTGCCATTTAGTCCCAGGCGATTACTCACTCACCAATGTAGAGTCAAGGGTTTCATGCTTCTCTTCTGACGTGCAAACGTGCAGATTCGTACTGTTTGTATAACCTAATTTATTCTCAGTGTTCTTTTTTAATTTCAATTTCGATTCATCCTTAATCATCATATCGGCAAATATACCCACCCAACAGTGGGTCACCGTAAACAAACCCAACGGGACAATAAAGGCAATTAACGCGATCAATAATTAATTGATAACATTATTAATAAATTTTCAGTTTGTGGGTGCAAGCGTGCCGCCGACGCTCACTTTCGGTAGCCGTGCGGTCATTGGCCACATTCATTCGGCGCAACTCAACTCCCAATGAGCCTACGTCCCGCTCAGAATCGGTAGGATAATAGCTGGAAAACTAATTTTCAGCAATACCACTGCTGTGAATAAAAACGAGCGGAAATTCAACCGTGGCCAATCGTTGGTTGGTGTGTGAATTGTATCGTTGAACTGAGTAAATCTTCCGTCAGAAAATAAAAAAAAAAACAGGAGGTTGTGTCCAAGATACGACCGCATTGTTGACGTGGAACTACGCTGTTATTTTATATAAGTCGCTTGTTTATACCTTCGGATATTATTCTATAATGCTGTGAAATTTTAGAAACAACTGCTTAGTAGAATAATCTCTGAAATGATTTTTTCATTGTAGAATCAGTTGACGATAATTGATTGATGATTCATTCTTGCCCTCGCAAAACAATCGTATGTCGCAATTTATTTCATGTCAATGCAGTGAAAATTTACCTCGAAGGCTATTCCGGTGGCCTTTTTCGCAATTGACATAGACTCGGCTACAGTCGATTATATACATGTTGCACCAGCACCATTATTCCATATCTCAAAACTACATCAATATATCTTTGGCACCGCATGTAAACAACAACAATGACAACACTTGCAAGTATCAAATAACATGCTACATGTTATTTAATATTGCCTCAAAGGAATCGCACCTCTAGATATCGTTCGTACAAACTAAGTGTAAACCAAGCGCCAAACAAGCGTTCACCATAGCATGCATACAGATCCATACATTGGTGGCTTGAAACTACTAGCAATATAAACATTTCTCATCATTTTGCGCTATTCTCAAAAGAAACGCTTCTATTAATATTACTGGCCTCGAAAAGAGTTGCATTACTTTCTCATGCTCGAGAGAGGCGCAGCTGTCACCCTTAGTGGAGAAAGTTTTGCTACTGGCAAGCAAAATCTAATCACATACAAAATTCCAGAACATTTACTTTCTTGATGACTAAACAAGAGAAATAAACTCTTTTTGTTAATAACAACCTCGAAAACAGTAGCAATGCTTCATTATGATCAATATTAGCGCAAATGCAATCCTAGTTGAAGGCTGTAAGACATTCAAGATGCTTGGTATTCCCAAATAATTTTTTGGTGCACAACCTTAAATTCTGCTTCGCCATAACGTCAGTTTAATGCATTGATGCATTCTCAAAGGCACCAACTTATGAAGACGGAAAATAAACAATGTTAACTGCTTGGAAAAAGACTGAATTATGCCACACAGATTGTACTCTGCTGTAACACCCATCGATGCGAATTCGCTGATGAGTTTGTCAAGAGCGACCGCCTTCACCACCAGCGGGGGGAGCTTGATTTTGGTTGCTGCCTGGGCGTTTACATTTTCGACCGACGCGCCGAAATTGCCTACTTCGCCGTTTGTTCGGTGCGGTGTCACATTCGCGAAGGCTCGGTTCAGTGCGAGCGCTTTTCACTGCACCAACACCGCGTGCATCATTAGATGACGCTTGCTTCGAAATTTTATTGTCCTTGGCAATGCGTTCGTTTTTTGCAGGGCTCGAGCCTGCCTTCCTCTTCTTCTTGCTCATCGCACACAACGCGAAGCGTCCAATTCATGACGCGGAAAGAAGAACACACAATACCAATAACGCAAAAAACGAACAGAAAAATCAAACGACGATTTCCAAGTTGGATTACCACTGGTGGGGTCCAATCTTAGATCGAAGCGCAGCGAAAGCAAAGTGAACTGGATTACTCAACAGTCCGATGCCGAATGAAAGTTTGCCTCAGCGAGATCCTCTGTTTATACTCTAAGCAAGTATTCCCCTACATTCTTCTTCTTTTCCTTTGTTCACGGAGACTTTAAATCCTACGATTTCCCCTCCGTTGGTCGTCGATAAGATGCTCGTTATTGATAGCTCTGTTCGGGAATGCACTCAAATGGACAGAACAAATGTATGGGAAAATAGAAACACTTAAAGTTTTCATGAATTTTAACCATTTACTAACCAGGGGATTCATTTAGTATGTAAATCGCCAAATCCGTTCGCGGCAAAAATAGTTATTAACGTTAACTTTATTTCATAAAAACGTGACCTGTTTTCTGATTTGACACCCTTAATGAAAGACGTAGTTCTACGTCAAAAGGTGAATTGGTTGAATTTCGATTGTGGGTTACGTCAAATGGAACCGATGTAAGGCGCTTATTAAAAATAAATGTATTTCTCGTTCGTAGTTCTGAATGTGTTAATATATTATAACCACAGTGCTTCGCACGTCACATATACGTCACAAATCAAATAAAAAAAGACGGGTGGGTAATGTCGGGGACATAACCGGAGTGACGTAGGACTATACAAAGGGGACAGCTTTTGCTAAATATATATTTTAAATATATTGTTTTATTTTCTTCTCCTACGTGAATACCTACCTCTCTACCTGAAAAATGTATTAGTTTACTGTTTACTCTTTATGAACATGTTGGGGGTTCTGAAAAGAACCTTTGGTGTTGTGTTTTTGCGTTTTTTTACAAACTTGATTCTTAATTTTTTTCTGAAGGCTTTGTACTTATTAAATGTTCAACGCCGGGCATCTTTCGGCGTATACACATATCGTACAATCAAAATGATGGCTGGCTGTGATAGGGAATGCAAAGGTGGTCATCAGCTCATTCACTGTCATATATTTCACTAATGAGCACATTACCGTACCTTAAACTGTGGTTTCGGAGACGAATGAATTGTAAGATTTGTAGTCTCCGCAAACAATGTAAATAAAAATGAAAAAGAACTGAGGTTTTGGAGACGAACTCTACGATCTGTCGAGAAATAAACGAGCTATAAGCGTTCTGAAAAACCAACAGTAAATACAGGGACGGATGACCTTCGGATTGAAGTCGTTTAAAATAAGAACAGAACAGCAGCAAATACATAGCTCATCATGTTGCTCCTTAGTTATTTTTCTATACAATGCAGATGTAACGTCAGTCAATTTTCAACATCAGTTATCAACCAAAGAAAGCAGTTCTTGCTACCGAGAAAATTCGTTAATGCCATCCTGCATACAATGTGTTGTAATTTGAAGCCATTTTTAATTCGGAAACCATGCATGGGTTTGTGAAAACTGAATGATCAAATTAAAAGACCCCAACCACCAATAAGTTCAAAAACAAGCATAAACTAAATAATTCAGTTCATATTATATGTCATATTATGTCACTTTAGAATGCATTGGAATTGTGAAAAACTATTAATAACTCTTGTTTGAAAGGTTTAATGGCCCTGAAAAGCGCCATGTTTTACGGTGGCTGGTTTTGCCACCAAAGCAGTCTGTATAAACAAACTTTTTCCTTCTTCTACCTGCTGCCGTTTTGCGATTGCGTTTGCCACTCGCTAAAACTAGTTGTTGCCACCGAACCGAATGTGCTCTGTTCTGTAGGTGGGTTTTCATATTGTCGCGAGCAGCTTTGTAAACCATCTCGAGCACTCCGGCGGCCGAAATTCTAAAACCGCTATTATGTATACTGGTGCTCCAGCACCAATCCGTTAAAAGGCAGCGATGGCAGAAAAATACATATTCTTTACGATTTGTTCGCTCGTTGGATTCACATGCAGGCTAAAAAGGGTCCTTTTCAGGATCACAAAATTATCTAAATCTAAATTAATCTAAATTAATCTAAAGAGTTTATTGTTTTGTTATCACTCGATATCCCCATCTTGTTCGGCTAAACCTTCCTGTTTAACGATTGCGTTTGCCACTCGCCACAGCTTTCACAGTTGGAAAATTTCTTCCCATCCAGCTCGTGACATGTTGTACAGTAAATTATATTTAATGCGACGTGCCGAAGCACCACTCAGTGCATTGGAGGCGATTTTATCCTGTAATTGAACATTTGCGATGACAGCGGTACAGTGTCGATTTTCAATGTGGGGTCATAATTTGGACCCCGAACTCTATGTTTACAAAAATGTCCAACTAAATATGACGCATTACATGACCGTCCAATTAGCTAAATGTCGAACTAAATATAAATTACTGTACTTTCAATCTGGAAACAGTTTAAGAATTGGTGAAAATTGAATAATCGGGAAAGACCCCAACCATCAATAAGCTCAGAACAACTGCCAAATTCTCATACTCATCATATCCTGGAAAACAGGATTATGAAAAAAATCAATTTGTGTTACTATTATTTTGGATATTGTTTTAGAAAGCATTGAACTGTATTTTGTAAACTCTTTTTTGAAAGGTTTAATTGCCCTGATAAACGCCGTGTTTTATGGAATGGTTCCAATTTAGAAAACTTAGTATTCGTGGGTTTGAAAAAAACCATTTCGAACGCCCTCGATGCCGCCTTGTTCTGGATTTGCCACCAAAGCAGTTTGTATAAAAAATAAACCTGCTGCCGTTTTGCGATTGCGTTTGCGTCTGCCTGTTGTTGTCTTGATGTCCACCGAACCAAAGCGCGAGCAGTTTTGCTCGATCACTCCGGCAACGAAGCTCTATAACGGCGGCTAGGTGGACTGGTTCACTGGTACTAACGCGCTCGGCCTAGCTACCCTTGCGGAGCAATTGGCGAATACACCTACGGAAAACTGCAGTCCAACACGGTTCGAGCGGGATTTTGCTTTTCCCTTCACTCCTTTGCCATGTCCAGACATGGCTGCTTGGGTTGGTTTGTTGATGTGTTGTGATGCGAACTGATGTGGTGTACGGTTTGAATGAGAATGATCGTTACGGAAGGAAGGAAGGTCTTGTATTATAGAGACTTTAAACTTTTGCAGTTCATTCGTCTCTAGCCTTGAGAAAGGCCCTTTGAAAACTCTACTCTACTCTACTACTTTACTCCAGCGCTACCACCTCCGCCCTCTTGCCTTGAGAAAGGCACTCGATCCCTCGCCGTCCAGCTCGTCCAGCAACGATGTTGTCCAGTCGGTGTCCACACAAAGAATGATCGTTACGGCAGCGGAGCGGGGATTTTTAAGCTGACTGGCTGGCTCGAGAATTACGCATGTGTGAGACAGCGACCAATGTTTCGTTCATTTTTTTTCTTTTTCCTTTCCAATCGTGCTTCATTCTATTTCGCTGCTGCTCTGGTTGCCCGTTTTGGTCGGTACGATTTGAGGAGCACAAAATGGATCAATCAAAAATGGGCACATAGTGCATTTGGACAATGGTTGATATTTCACAATTATTCAATTATTTATCTTAAGAAAAATGAAATGTTATTCGTTATGATAGACGCGTAGATATATTTCCTATCAATTGATGTAAAAACCTTTGCGATCTATTGAGAAATGCTCGAGTTATAAGCGTTCCAAATCTTGCATTTTTTCCTACTTGTTCAGTGCCTAGATTTCCATTTCACCCCCGATATCTTCCGGTTAGACGTAGTCCTACGTCAAAAAAAATTATATTCAATTTAAATGATATATCGATAATTATGAAACACTAGCTGACCCGGCAAACTTCGTCCCGTCCAAAATTTATTTTTCGTTATCACCTCCACGTTTTCTTACTAAGCGCATGATCATGGGTACAATAGCAGAACTGTTCTTTGATTGATCTTCTAATCTACCCTTTAAATTTTTTTTACTATAAAATTTCAGTACTTCTACCAAAATAAAAATAACATCAGATTATTTTCAGACTCAATTCTCGTGCAAGATTTTTCATCCACTTGACAATAACATGTCTCCGTTACATGGAATAAAAGTCTGATACAGAAAAAATGATTTCATAGGGTCCGTATTTGATTGATGATTGAGTTCCAGGGAGTTCAGGAGAAACATCTGTCGAACCCAGTAGTGAATTTTTCCTTACCCGTAAACCGCCCTTCTGCAGAAGTTCTGTAGGTAATTGGATTGCTCATTCGACCGTATCTTAACCACTAATGAGATCGTCAACATATACGTCCCTTTTCAGATCCTTGCTCGCTTTCGGGGAGTGATCGCCATGATCTTCAGCCAACTGAAGCAAAGTTCTCGTGGTGAGAAACGAAGACGATGCGAGACTGTAAGTAACCGTACCAACTCATAAGTCTGCACAGATTCACTACTGGCAGGCAGTGATGGCATTTTCGCTGAAATGATACAACCGCGCGCGAGTTTTATGCCTAAACTGAGGGTACAGTCAACACTCACTAAAGAGAAACCATGCGCTTTTCGCTATCAACGGCGAATAGATAATGAGGCAGTTTGCGCTAGTTGGGAGAAATCTTGGTGCGAGTGAGTCACTCTCTCTTACACACGAGTCACCCTCTCTTACTCTTGGGAGTCGAGGGTGCGAAAACCTGTGCTCTGCATTGAAGTGCGCTGATCCGCACTCTGCCACACTGAGGAGCAGTCTTCCATGCATCACTAAAAACACAGCGTCCGGAATAAACATGTCCACGCTGCTGTTCGCAGTTTTGTGTTCGAATACACACATGATTTTTTCGTACCTATGTTTGAAAATGCGGCATGTTTGTATTCGTAGTATGTTTGGACATACGATGTTTAATCCTAATGTTTCACATGATGTTCGAACATGGTGTACAGTTTCTCTTGCATTTTCACCCCAAGCACCGGCAGTGCGTAGAGTAGAAGAAGCGAACCGGACACCATCAGGTGGGTGACGTCTTTAGAGAACCCCCATTGAACTGACAGGAGCCAACATATCGGGTATCTCACTGACATTTTCCCTTTGTTTTCATATGAATTGGGTATCCCACTGACAGTTCTGCTTGAGATTTTGCTAACGATCCTAGCATCAATCATAGCACACGGCTGGACACACCACCACTCAACATGTGGTGTGTTGGTATGTTGACATGGAAAAAATGCTTTCCTATCATGCCAATGGGTGCTTCGTCTAAAATTTTGGGCAAATAAAATAAACCTCTTTATCTGTTCTGAACAAAATAAACGTCGATTGATATCAAAGTTCTTCACAATTGATATCATTATTTAGTGCACGCATCAATTTATATATTGAATTCATGTAACATTCGCTATTATTAGCTGTTTGAACAAGTTCTAAAATTGGCGGAAATGTTTATTTACCCAAAACAAATTTTGGTTACAATGTTTCTATAATTTTAATCTATGTATATAAACATGGATTTCTGTCTGTCTGTCTATCTGTCTGATTCTTATGGACTCCGAAACTCCTGAATCGATCGACATGAAAATTGGTATGTAGGGATTTTTGGAGTTGGGGAAGCTTTTCATGATAGTTTGAGACCCCTCCCCCCTCTCTAAGGGGGACTGCCATACAAATGAAACACAAATTTCTGCATTACTCGAAAATTAATGAAGCAAATGAAACGAAATTTGGCATATGGAGGTTTTAGGGTGCAATAAATGTTTTTATTGTGGTTAGATAATTAACCCCCCTCTCTAAGGGGGGTCTGCCATACAAATGAAACACAAATTTCTGCATAACTCGAGAACTAATCAAGTAAACGAAATCAAATTTGGCATGTGGAGGTTTTAGGATGCAATAAATGCTTCTACGGTGGTTCGATACTCGTCTCCCTCTCTTAGGGTGGACAAATGAAAAACAAATTTCTGCATAACTCGAAAACTAATGAAGAAATTGAAGCCAAATTTGGCATATGAAGATTTTAGGGGGCTCGAAACATTTCTATGGTGAAAAGACTTTCCTCACCCCTCTCTAGGGGGAGAAGAGGGGAAGAGTCTGTCTTTATTCTATTATATTTTATATATCAAACATTTATTCCATGTAATGGAGAAACATGTTATTTGAAAATGGTTGCAAAATCTTGAACGAGAATTGTGTCTGAAAATAATCTGATATCATAATGATGAGTTTTGGTAGACGTACTAGAATTTTTTTAGTAAAAGGTAAATTCAACGGGGTCGATTAGAAGATCAATCAATGAACAGTTCTGCGATTGGACTCATGAACTTGTCCTTAGTAAGAATCATATATATATATATATATATATATATATATATATATATATATATATATATATATATATATATATATATATATATATATATATATATATATATATATATATATATATATATATATATATATATATATATATATATATATATATATATATATATATATATATATATATATATATATATATATATATATATATATATATATATATATATATATATATATATATATATATATATATATATATGTCAAAAAACTCCTGCGGTATTTTTTTTTTTAATTTTCATTTGTTCATAAAATTAGTTACAATCATCTGTTCTAAGTCAAATATGCGCCGTTTTGTTCGATGACTTGTTCCCAACGAGATGCCAACTTCATAATACCCCTGTTATAGAAGCTGGCTTCCTTATTGGCAAAAAACTCGGTTAGCCAATTTTCACAGGCCTCTTTTGTGGCTAACTTCTGACTACCTAGCTCGTTCGCCATGGACAAAAACAGGTGGTAGTCACTTGGTGCAAGGTCCGGACTATACGGCGGATGCAAAAGAACCTCCCATACGAGCTCCCGGAGCTTCTGGCACGTCACCAAAGAAGTGTGTGGCCTGGCGTTGTCCTGATGGAAGACAATGCGGCTTCTGTTTATCAAAGATGGCCTCTTCTTCATGAGTGCTACCTTCAAGCGGTCCAGTTGTTGGAAGTACAGGTCCGAATTGAGCGTTTGGCCATAGGGAAGCAGCTCATAATAGATTATTCCTTGACAATCCCACCAAACACACAGCAGAACCTTCCTGGCCGTTAATGAGGGCTTGGCCACCGTCTGAGCCGCTTCAGCGGGCTTCGACCACGACCGTTTGCGCTTCACGTTGTCGTAAGTGACCCACTTTTCATCGCCAGTCACCATCCGCTTCAGAAACGGGTCGATTTTGTTGCGATCCAGCAGCGATTCACATTCGTCGATAC
Source organism: Toxorhynchites rutilus septentrionalis (assembly GCF_029784135.1). Classification (NCBI taxonomy): domain Eukaryota; kingdom Metazoa; phylum Arthropoda; class Insecta; order Diptera; family Culicidae; genus Toxorhynchites; species Toxorhynchites rutilus. Next base: position 125,798,809 of record NC_073744.1, read on the forward strand.
GGTCAAAGATGTTTTTTTGCGTCAACGTGTGTGGCACCCATACATCGAGCTTCTTTGTGAATCCAAGCTTCTTCAAATGGTTAATAACGGTTTGATGATTTATCCCCAGCTCTTGGCCGATGCTACGGCTGCTACTATGCCGGACTTTCTCGGCTAATTCAGCGATTTTGTCGCAATTTTCGACGACAGGCCTTCCGGAGCGTGGGGCATCTTCGACGACCTCTACACCAGAACGAAAACGTTGAAACCATCGTTGTGCGGTGGAAATGAAAACTGTATCGGGTCCATAAACTGCACAAATTTTATTGGCAGCATGAGATGCATTTTTGCTATTGTCATAGTAGTACTGTGAAATATGTCGCATTTTTTGACGTAGGACTACGTCTAACCGGAAGATATAGGGGGTGAAATGGAAATCTAGGCACTGAACAAGTAGGAAAAAATGCAAGATTTGGAACGCTTATAACTCGAGTATTTCTCAATAGATCGCAAAGGTTTTTGCATCAATTGATAGGAAATATATCTACGCATCTATCATAACGAATAACATTTCATTTTTCTTGAGATAAATAATTGAATAATTGTGAAATATCAAGCATTGTCAAAATGCACTATGTGCCCATTTTTGATTGGTCCATTTTGTGCTCCTCAAATCGTACCGACCAAAACGGGCAACCAGAGCAGCAGCGAAATAGAATGAAGCACGATTGGGAAGGAAAAAGAAAAAAATGAACGAAACATTGGTCGCAGTCTCACACATGCGTAACTCTCGAGCCAGCCAGTCAGCTTAAAAATCCCCGCTCCGCTGCCGTAACAATCATTCTCATTCAAACCGTACACCACATCGGTTCGCATCACAACACATCAACAAACCAACCCAAGCAGCCATGTCTGGACATGGTAAAGGAGGAAAAGTGAAGGGAAAGGCAAAATCCCGCTCGAACCGTGTTGATCTGGAGTTCCCCGCAAGGGTAGCTAGGCCGAGCGCGTTAGTACCAGTGCACCAGTCCACCTAGCCGGCGTTATAAAGTTTCGGCCGCCGAAGTGATCGAGTTAGCTGGCAAAGCTGCTCGCGACGATAAGAAAACCCGCATTCGGAACAGAACACATTCGGTTCGGTGGACATCAAGACAACAGGCAGTTGCAGCGAGTGGCGAATGGCAAACGCAATCGCAAAACGGCATCAGGTAGCAGAAGAAAAAAGTTTGTTCTTTATACAAACTGCTTTGGTGGCAAATCCAGAACAAGGCGGCATCGAGGGCGTTCGAAATGGTTTTCTTCAATACCACGAGTACTAAGTTTTCTAAATTGGAACCATTCCATAAAATAAGGCGCTTTTCAGGGCCATTAAACCTTCCAAAAAAGAGTTTAGGAAATACAGTTCAATGCTTTCTAAAACATTATCCAAAATAATAATAAAACACAAATTGATTTTTTCATAATTTGTTTGCCAGGATCTGATGAGTATGTGAATTTGACAGTTGTTCTGAGCTTATTGATAGTTGGGGACTTTCCTGATTATTCAATTTTCACCAATTCTTAAATTGTTTCCAGATTGAAAGTACAGTAATTTACAATTAGTTCGACATTAAGCTAATTGGACGGCCATGTAATGCGACTTATTTGGTTGGAAATTTTCGTAAACATAGAGATCCAAATTATGACCCCACATTGAAAGTCGACACTGTACCACTGTCATCGCAAATGTTCAATTACAGGTTAAAATCGCCTCCAATGCGATACTGAGTGGCGCTTCGGCACGTCGCATTGAATGTAATTTACTGTACAACATGTGACAAAGCTGGATGGGAAGAAATTTTCCAACTGTGAAAGCTGTGGCGAGTGGCAACAAATCTCTAAACAGGAAGGTTTAGCCGAACAAGATGAGGATATCGAGTGATAACAAAACAATAAACTCTTTAGATTGAAGATAATTTTGTGATCCTGAAAAGGACCCTTTTTAGCCTGCATGTGAATCCAACGAGCGAACAAATCGTAATGAATGTATTTTTTTGCCATCGCTCCCTTTTAACGCTCATTCGTTCGTCTCGTTGGACTCGCCCCTCTGGCTGAGTCTGCCGATTTGTCTCTATCCTGTGAGTGTGTACCGCTAGAGTATAAAACACGCGGACTCCAAAAAAATATCTTATTTTCTTTCAAACCGTAAACTCGTGTGGTTGTACGGCATCGGCATCGTGGACGTATCAAAGGAGGACAAGTTAAGGGAAAGGCAAAGTCTCACTCGAACCGTGCAAGTCTCCAGTTCCCTGTTGGTCGCATTCACTGATTGCTCCGCAAGGGTAACTAGGCCGAACGGATTGGTGCCGGAGCACCAGTATACCTAACAGCGATTATAGAGTTTCGGCCGTCGGAGTGCTCGAGTTGGCTTGCAAAGCTGCTCACGACAATCAGAAAACCCGCATCAAGAACAGAGCAGCTTCGGTTCGGCGCTCATCAAGGCAACAATTAGTTTCAGTGAGTGGCAAAGTGTTTCTCCGGCACGTCGCATTAAATGTAATTTACTGAACAACATGTCACAAGCTGGATGGGAAGAAATTTTCCAACTGTGAAAGCTGTGGCGAGTGGCAAACGCAATAGGAAGGTTTAACCGAACAAGATGGGAATATCGAGTGATAACAAAAACACAACACCAAAGGTTCTTTTCAGAACCGTCAACATATTCATAAAGAGTAAACAGTAAACTAATCCATTTTTCAGGTAGATAGGTAGGTATTCACGTAGGAGAAGAAAATAAAACAATATATTTAAAATATATATTTAACAAAAGCTGTCCCTTGTGTATAGTCCTACGTCACTCCGGTTATGTCCCCGACATTACCACCCGTCTTTTTTTCTCTTTATTTTGCTCCATATTTGCGACACCATTTCCGACACCTTTCCAACAATCTATAGTATGACTCGATACAATGAATACAACTAGAACTACGCGCTTACAACGACACCTCGCGGAAATACCGCAGGACTTTTTGGACAACCTAATATATATAATATTTTATATTATATATATTTATATATATATATATATTTTTTTTTTTGTCCAAAATATATATTAGGGCCGAAGTTCAATATTTCGACAATGTTTGCCTTATAACTATGTTAGTAATATGTAACCGATTACTCGCGATTGGCTCGAGGTTAGTATTACAAGTTTTTTCGTAATTGTGATGTTGCTGTCTTCAATGCTCTGTACCTGTGCCCGACACGGGATACTTCCTATTGGTATGCAGCTGACCATTAATCAGCAACGCCCCCTAGTCTGTACCCCATATCTAGCGTGGTGCGTCTTCTCGACTCGAGGAATCCTGGATAGAATGGTCACTAGCCGGCGCAATCATCAGCTCGTGTAGAGTTGTCATGAGCGGTACAACCTTTGGCTCTTGTTGAATGATCAGTGAACTGCACAACCTTTGGCCCGTGTTTCTGTAAAGAGTGTGTGTATGTATTGCCGCGACTAAGTAAAAGTTTATAGATCGGATATGAGGAATATGAAACAGGGACACAACGAAGGAAACATCATTAAACGTTGACATCGGCGTTTCTGAGGAACAGGTATAGATGAAGCAGAAGATCAGGATCACAGCTACCTAAGATATCCCGGACGGGGATATCCGATTGTCTGCCTTGTGCTCTCAGTGCTCTAGAGAGCTGAGAGCGAGCAGCATGGAACCGGATACACGACCAGACAACATGCTCGATGTCGTGGTAGCCATCGCCACAATCACAAAGATTGTTTGGTGCGAGCCCAATGCGATAGAGATGCGCGTTTAGGTTGTAGTGATTGGACATAAGCCGAGATATCACGCGAATGAAATCACGACCTACATTCAATCCCTTGAACCATGCACTCGTCGAGACCTTAGGGATAATCGTGTGTAACCAACGACCGAACTCATCACCACTCCACATGCGTTGCCAACTTACGAGCGTATACTGACGAGGAATGTGAAAAAATTCATTATAAGCAATTTGCCTTCAAAAAGTGTGCCTTCTAAAGCGCCCACCTTAGCTAGCGAGTCCGCTTGCTCATTCCCCGGAATCGAGCAATGAGAGGGAAGCCATGCTAAGGTAATCTTGAATAATTATTCGACCAAAACACTCAATAGATGTCTTATTCTTTTTAGGAAATAAGATGAGCGTTTATCAACTTTCATTGAGCGGATTGCCTCTATTGAGCTGAGACTGTCTGAAAAAATAAAATAATGGTCGATGGGCAATGTTTCAATGATCCCTAGTGCGTAGTATATCGCACCCAGCTCAGCGACATACACGGAACAAGGATCTTCGAGTTTGAAAGAGGCACTGGAATATTCATTGAAGATGCCGTCAGTAACCGTCAATAAAAAACATTTTATCAGATCTAACTTTCCCATATTCCGCCGGAAAAAAAAAAAAAAATATATATATATATATATATATATATATATATATATATATATATATATATATATATATATATATATATATATATATATATATATATATAGTTATATATATCTATATATAAATATATATATATATATATATATATATATATATATATATATATATATACAGGGTTTTCCAATTCGGGCTTCCGAAAGTATACAGCCCTGTTCACTCGCGAGACGCGACACGGAACTAGGACACAACACTTATAATCCTTACAAACATTAAAATGGTTAAAATTACCTTTTTCGTCGACCGGTTTCGGGCTCGATGTTGCCCATCTACTGGACGGTGTCCGACTGGTTACGATGGAGCACTAACACATATTCATACGGTTATCAGTACTTGTCGAAGATATAGTTTGCTGAGTTATCAGCTTCGTCAGATGGAAGAGTTGAGATGATATTGGTGCATCTTCTTCATTCATAAGTGGGGAATCGCTGGTTGAGATGTACATTGATTCCCATGCATTCAACTGTGAGGCTTTTCGTACATTTCCGTACATCGCCGACACAGTAAACAATATTGAAAGCGCAATACAGTACAACACTTTCACGTCGAAATCAGCTATACGGTACGACGTTGAGCAATGTTTATTAAAAACAGTACCCAAGACGGAAAGTGGGAAACAGACGAGCTTTGATACCTGGTGTGCAATACGACAGCTAAAAGCTCGCGATGTAGTTTATTCACGGGCAGATAAAGGGAATGCAGTTGTGATCATGGATAAACATGATTATGACTTACGGGTTCTTGACATGATTCGCTCCGGTCCGTATGAAGAGCATTGCTTCAAAAATGGGAAACCTAAAGATCCGCTTAATGCAATGACTGAAGAAGCTAATTCTGTTCGCCAAAAAGTCACACACTTGATGGGTGGGGATAAACTTGAACGAAAATTGAATGTACCCAATCCAAAAGTGGCATCGTTGTACTGCCTCCCAAAAATACATAAAAATCCAGTGGCGATGCGGCCGATTTCGTCTAACATCTGCACTCCAACTGAAAAAAATGACTGCTTGGTTGGTTGAAGAATTGAAAAAATATCCCATAACTCACGGTAAAAATGTCAACAATTCGTTTGAGTTGGTAGACCATTTGAAAGGCTTCGAGGTTAGGCGAGGGGAAATTCTGGTGTCGTTCGATGTTACAGCTCTTTTTCCGAACGTGCCAGTAACAGAGGCGGTAAATAGTTTGCGCAGACATCTGGAACGGAAACGCGTACCACCCAATCAGATCGACGCATATCTTTTGGTACCTGTATGAATCAGAACTTCTTTTCGTTCAGGGGAAAGTTCTACAAGCAAACGTTCGGTCTCAGTATGGGTAGCAAGCTATCGCCACTCTTAGCGGAGGTTTTCATGAACGATTTTGAAACAGAGTTGGCGAAAGAAAAATTCTTCCCTCGAATGTGGAGACGCTATGTAGATGACATCTTCGCAGTTGTGAAAGAACGTTACTTGAAGCAGACGTTGGAGTTGTTGAATTCCCGACATAGGACGATTAAGTTTACCGTCGAAAAAGAAAAAGACGGTACACTTCCTTTTCTGGACCTGTACATTACCCGGAAGGAAGATAATCGGCTAAAGTTTGGGATATACCGTAAACCAACGTCTACGAATAGATATATAACTTCCGACTCTAATCACTTCGGCGCACAAACACAAGCAGCCTTCCACTCCATGGTGTATCGTCTCCTCAACATACCAATGGAGAGAGATGATTACATAGCGGAGAAAAATAGAATCTACCATGCTGCAGAGCTGAATGGGTACAAGAGATGTTTTGTGGAGAAAATCCTTCGGAAACACGAGAAGAAGAAATGGAGAAAACACAACACCACATTAGAGCCTGAGAAGGAACAACACAAAAGGATCAGCCTTCCGTACTATCCCAAAATAACCAACACAGTCCAGTCTACACTCCGGAAACACGGATTTCATGTGGTGTACAAAAGTGAGAGCACCCTGAAAGACCTTTTGTGCAACCTGAAAGATAGAATTCCACCGGATGAAAAATCAGGGATCTATCAGATTCCCTGCAAAGACTGTACTAGTGTATACATCGGTCAAACTCGTCGGAAATTCAAAATCCGCCTACGTGAACATAAGAATGCGGTGGATAATGAACGAGCCAGCGAATCAAGTGTGGCAGCACATGCTTTAACTCAAGCCCACTGCGTAGACTGGGAGAAGGCAAAAATTATTAGAAATGTACGAAAAGCCTCACAGTTGAATGCATGGGAATCAATGTACATCTCAACCAGCGATTCCCCACTTATGAATGAAGAAGATGCACCAATATCATCTCAACTCTTCCATCTGACGAATCTGATAACTCAGCAAACTATATCTTCGACAAGTACTGATAACCGTATGAATATGTGTTAGTGCTCCATCGTAACCAGTCGGACACCGTCCAGTAGATACGCAACATCGAGCCCGAAACCGGTCGACGAAAAAGGTAATTTTAACCATTTTAATGTTTGTAAGGATTATAAGTGTTGTGTCCTAGTTCCGTGTCGCGTCTCGCGAGTGAATAGTGATAAATATCCTTACGTTAGCACAACCAAAAATAAGTATACAGCCCTGCGCTGACAACCGTTTGACATAGCTGTCAACCAAAGCGTCATATCGTTAGTTGAATGTCTGCCATTTTACAATATGGATCGTTTTAGCATCGCACAACGTGTTGATTTTGTTAAATTATACAATAAAAATGATGAAAAACCGGCAAATGTTTTTCGAGCATTACGGACGGATTTTGGTCGTCAAGAATTGGCCAACTGAATTAGTTTAAGTAGATTTTTCCAATCACAGTTCACAATCACAAAACTGTTCATGATCTTCCAGCGGAAGAGAAAACTGTAAGACAACTCTGAGCCCCTCACGAAAAGCGGGGATACTCCTGCCAAAATTCCGAGATTCATCGTATGTATTGAATACAGACATCCCATGACTATACGTAAGCAACAATATTGTATCCTCTTGTATCCTTGAGGATATGAGACATGACACTAGAATGGATGCAAAAGCTATGATATTCTTATATCGATAACATCGTTGTTTTGAATTGCTTGACAAGGTCCCCGACAATGTTTCGGATATAGTTTAAAAAACGACATTTTCAGTTTTTTCCCTAGAGAACGCAAGTGTTAAGCTAATTTTTCTGCACGACAATTCTCGGTTGCATGTTTCTGCAAACCCTAAAACTTACCTCGAAACACTTTAACGAGACATATTACCCCATCCATTATATTTTCCAAATATTGTTCCTTCCAATTGCCATTTGAAGCATGTCCTGGCTGAGTAAAACTTCCATGATTATGAAGAAACCAAAAAATTTGGTAGTTTCGTGGATCGCTTCGAAAGACCAGCAGCTCTTCAGACGAGGAATCCATATACCGCCAGTGGTGGGAAAAGTTGTAGCTAGTGACGAGTATCTCCGAGAAAAAATATTTGAAGCTAACATGCTATAGACCACGCTGTACTATGTTTACTCAAACATGGCATTCTGATTGATTTAGGGATAGGTTGGTTGCGATGCTAAATGACATTCGCAATTAACAATAAACTGTTCCGTTTATATTTCACCAACTACCAATTCCGTTTGTAATTCAACCTAATAATAAAAACCACGAGCTATACGCTTTCCGGGTATTAATTGACTTACAACGGCACAATATTGGGCCAAACTAAATATCATCTAATCTAGGGATTGTGCGATAAAAATGTCCCTAATGTTCGTTTATACCACGCGCGCCATAAAGAATCATGCTTTTCGCTCATCATCGAACCGACCGTTCGCGCGTGGTAATTCACCTAGTCCTATAAAACCCGGAACGTGCCAGCGCTAGAATTTCGCCGTCCGGCGTCCGGTCTCTTTTGTTTTACGGTTCCTTCCTGGCACGAATCCTTTTCACCAAAAACTCATTAAAATTATTATACGAAATTTTCCGTAATCATAACATCGTCATCATTATCACATTCGGCCTGAATCTCCCTCAAAAAAAAAAAAAAAAAAAACTACCAACAACAGATTCCCTTCCTCTCAGCGCGAGAGATCATTGTTTGGATTCACTCTTTCGAAGGCGGATGGAAGCAACAAAAAATACCCCTCCCGGATAGAGTAAATCTCGTCAAACCAACGTTCCGTGATGGCCATGTGCGAGAAAATTTTCTTCCTATGTCATACGCAAATGACGGTCGTGATTAAACATTGTTATACCACGAACAGCGCGCTCGGCCGCAGAGTTCCTCCAGCAGAGGTGAAGTATCCGCTTGCTTGTTCCTGCTCATTCAAACATCCACTGGACCGGGATGCTGGCAGTCTTTTGTGTGGTTATCCGATCTATAGAGTGCACCAAGCAGAAGGTCGCGAAGAATGCGAAGGTGTGGGGATTGGGGGAAACGAAAAAAAAAAGATTCAGCCACCGGAAATACAAAGTGAAATGTAATGGGGCATTAAAAAGCCTGGAATATCCCCCCATAATGAGAAGAGATTTATGCTCTGAGCAAAGGAACAGATTTTCGTATTTGAGTTTCAGCGGTTCCGACGGTTGCATAAGAGTTCTTGTTCGAAAAGGAGGTGTGATTAAATCATGCGAGGTTCATCATTATTCTGCGGGATGAGAAATAGTTTTTGGGTGATGTAAGGCATGTATACGATACGCAAACTAAATTTGTTGAATATTTATTTTTGTCATATGTTCGGATCCTACAAACGGTTGCATCTGGACAACGTGTTTCAAGTATACCAAAAATTATTTTTCATTCCAATTCAATAGTTGAAAATTGCCTTCGGATTCTGGTACAGAGTGAATTGATTCACACACCGATGTATGTCTTGCATTTCTATACTGAATGTAAGTTCAAAGTTTCGAAAACGAAAGCGTCACGCCGGAGAACAAGATTTTGAGCGTTAATAGCTCCTAAACAACTGAACTAAATGGTATGATAAACACTTCATTCGAAAGATAAAATGTCTACGCGTTATATGCTTGTTACTTTTGACGTAGGACTACGTCTAACCGGAAGATATAGGGGGTGAAATGGAAATCTAGGCACTGAACGAGTAGGAAAAAATGCAAGATTTGGAACGCTTATAACTCGAGCATTTCTCAATAGATCGCAAAGGTTTTTGCATCAATTGATAGGAAATATATCTACGCATCTATCATAACGAATAACATTTCATTTTTCTTGAGATAAATAATTGAATAATTGTGAAATATCAACCATTGTCCAAATGCACTATGTGCCCATTTTTGATTGGTCCATTTTGTGCTCCTCAAATCGTACCGACCAAAACGGGCAACCAGAGCAGCAGCGAAATAGAATGAAGCACGATTGGAAAGGAAAAAGAAAAAGATGAACATTGGTCGCTGTCTCACACATGCGTAATTCTCGAGCCAGCCAGTCAGCTTAAAAATCCCCGCTCCGCTGCCGTAACGATCATTCTCATTCAAACCGTACACCACATCGGTTCGCATCACAACACATCAACAAACCAACCCAAGCAGCCATGTCTGGACATGGTAAAGGAGGAAAAGTGAAGGGAAAGGCAAAATCCCGCTCGAACCGTGTTGATCTGGAGTTCCCCGCAAGGGTAGCTAGGCCTAGCGCGTTAGTACCAGTGCACCAGTCCACATAGCCGGCGTTATATAGTTTCGGCCGCCGAAGTGATCGAGTTGGCTGGTAAAGCTGCTCGCGACGATAAAAAAAAATCCGCATTCAGAACAGACCGCATTCGGTTCGGTGGACATCAAGACAACAACAAGCAGTTGCAGCGAGTGGCGAGTGGCAAACGCAATCGCAAAACGGCATCAGGTAGCAGAAGAAAAAAGTTTATTTTTTATACAAAATGCTTTGGTGGCAAATCCAGAACAAGGCGGCATCGAGGGCGTCCGAAATGGTTTTTTTTCAAAACCACGAGTACTAAGTTTTCTGAATTGGAACCATTCCATAAAACAAGGCGCTTTTCAGGGCCATTAAACCTTCAAAAAAAGAGTTTAGGAAATACAGTTCAATGCTTTCTAAAACAATATCCAAAATAATAATAAAACACAAATTGATTTTTTCATAATTTGTTTGCCAGGATATGATGAGTATGTGAATTTGGCAGTTGTTCTGAGCTTATTGATTTTCACCAATTCTTAAATTGCTTCTAGATTGAGAGTACAGTAATTTACACTTATCTCGACATTTAGCTAATTGGACGGACCTGTAATGCGACATATTTATTCGGACATTTTTGTAAACATAGAGATCCAAATTATGACCCCATATTGAAAGTCGACACTGTACCACTGTCATCGCAAATGTTCAATTACAGGTTAAAATTACATACAATCCGATACTGAGTGGTGGTAATGCGACGTGCCATTGAATGTAATTTACTGTAAAATATGTCACAAGCTGGATGGGAAGAAATTTTCCAACTGTGAAAGCTGTGGCGAGTGGCCAATGCAATCGCTAAACAGAAAGGTTTAGCCGAACAAGATGGGGATATCGAGTGATAACAAAACATCAAACTCTTTAGATTGAAGATAATTTTGTGATCCTGAAAAGGACCCTTTTGACGTAGGACTACGTCTTTCATTTCTATACCGGGGTGTAAAATCAAAGTTTCGAAAACGAAAGCGTTACGCCGGAGACCGAGATTTTGAGCGTTAATAGCTCCTAAACAATTGAACGAAATGGTATGATAAACAATTCATTCGAAAGATAAAATGTCTACGCGTTATATACTTGTTACTTTTTGATCCAAAAACTTGTTTCAATAGTCTTAAAATTGCTTTCAAAACAGGCTATTGAAATCACCAATCGGTATATAAGCGAGCGGCGCTCGGAAATCCACTCAGTTCTAATTGAACAGCGATTGGAGCATGTTGTCGCTGTTGCGGTGAAGCTCTTTATTTATCATGAAAGCGCGGATGAACGGTGTCACCAAGAGCCTGTTTGTGCATCCTATGCCAGAAGGGAACCTATCAGGAGGAGAGTGATGCCACAAACGGTTCCCTGGGAAGACATCGCTACACACACATACACGCGCGGCTATTAACAGGTGGTTATCGAGTTGGCATTAACCACTGGTGGGCTTCCAGTATCGAGGAAAATGTGGAAATATCTAATCGTTACTGAGAATAATCTGCCAGTTCCTCTGGGAATTTTCCAAATATATTCATGTGAAAGAGTTTAATTGAATGTTTTCTATCCATGTTACACTGTGACCAAATATGTTTCAATCAAGTGCTATTAACAGGTGGTTTTCGAGTTGGCATTAACCAATGGTGGGCTTCCAGTATCGAGGAAAATGTGGAAATATCTAATCGTTACTGAAAATAATCTGCCAGTTCCTTTGGGAATTTTCAAAATATATTCATGTGAAAGAGTTTAATTGAATGTTTTCTATCCATGTAACACTGTGACCAAATACATTTGGTTTTGTGGTTTTTCAATCAATCGCAATTAACAGGATAGCTTCAGAAGATTATTCTTCCCCATCAGTAGGATATTTCCGTATCCAATATTGTATGCGCCCGCAATCGATTATTGCTCAGTCGCCGAAAGTTCCGAGCTCAGAGAGTTCATTCCCCTCTAGTTTGCCTTCCAAATTGCCATCGTAAACCACACCTTCTCTCGGTTCAATCACACACAAAAAGCATACTTAAGCGATATTCTGGTGGTGAGACACATTCATTTTTCGTGAGGACATCGACAAGACAACATCGTTGCCTAACGTGCTGGAGGAGGTGGACGGCGAAGGATCGACACATACACGCGCAGAACTCTTTCCGTTAGGATGCCATTCAGCATCGAGAAAGTTCCGGAAAGATCTAATCATTGCTGGAAAATAATCTGCCAGTTCCTTTGGGAATTTTCAAAATATATTCATGTGAAAGAGTTTAATTGAATGTTTTCTATCCATGTAACACTGTGACCAAATATGTTTCAATCAAGTGCTATTAACAGGTGGTTATCGAGTTGGCATTAACCACTGGTGGGCTTCCAGTATCGAGGAAAATGTGGAAATATCTAATCGTTACTTAAAATAATCTGCCAGTTCCTTTGGGAATTTTCAAAATATATTCATGTGAAAGAGTTTAATTGAATGTTTTCTATCCATGTTACACTGTGACCAAATATGTTTCAATCAAGTGCTATTAACAGGTGGTTATCGAGTTGGCATTAACCACTGGTGGGCTTCCAGTATTGAGGAAAATGTGGAAATATCTAATCGTTACTGAAAATAATCTGCCAGTTCCTTTGGGAATTGTCAAAATATATTCATGTGAAAGAGTTTAATTGAATGTTTTCTATCCACTGTTTTCTATAACACTGTGACCAAATACATTTGGTTTTGTGGTTTTTCAATCAATCGCAATTAACAGGATAGCTTCAGAAGATTATTCTTCCCCATCAGTAGGATATTTCCTTATCCAATATTGTATGCGCCCGCAATCGATTATTGCTCAGTCGCCGAAAGTTCCGAGCTCAGAGAGTTCTTTCCCCTCTAGTTTGCCTTCCAAATTGCCATCGTAAACCACACCTTCTCTCGATTCAATCACACACAAAAAGCATACTTAAGCGATATTCTGGTGGTGAGACACATTCATTTTTCGTGAGGACATCGACAAGACAACATCGTTGCCTAACGTGCTGGAGGAGGTGGACGGCGAAGGATCGACACATACACGCGCAGAACTCTTTCCGTTAGGATGCCATTCAGCATCGAGAAAGTTCCGGAAAGATCTAATCATTGCTGGAAAATAATCTGCCAGTTCCTTTGGGAATTTTCAAAATATATTCATGTGAAAGAGTTTAATTGAATGTTTTCTATCCATGTTACACTGTGACCAAATATGTTTCAACCAAGTGCTATTAACAGGTGGTTATCGAGTTGGCATTAACCACTGGTGGGCTTCCAGTATCGAGGAAAATGTGGAAATATCTAATCGTTACTGAAAATAATCTGCCAGTTCCTTTGGGAATTTTCAAAATATATTCATGTGAATGAATTTAATTGAATGTTTTCTATCCATGTAACACTGTGACCAAATATGTTTTAATCAAGTGCTATTAACAGGTGGTTATCGAGTTGGCATTAACCACTGGTGGGCTTCCAGTATCGAGGAAAATGTGGAAATAACTAATCGTTACTGAAAATAATCTGCCAGTTCCTCTGGGAATTTTCAAAATATATTCATGTGAAAGAGTTTAATTGAATGTTTTCTATCCATGTAACACTGTGACCAAATATGTTTCAATCAAGTGCTATTAACAGGTGGTTATCGAATTAGCATTAACCACTGGTGGGCTTCCAGTATCGAGGAAAATGTGGAAATATCTAATCGTTACTGAAAATAATCTGCCAGTTCCTTTGGGAATTTTCAAAATATATTCAATCAATCGCAATCAACAGGATAGCTTCTGAAGATTATTCTTCCCCATCAGTAGGATATTTCCGTATCCAATATTGGATGCATAAAACCTTGTGCCTCCAACGTAACGCTCTCGTTTTCGAAGTTCTCCAAATATTCATTCATTCAGAATGAATTCAGATTCAACTTCATACAAATGATCTCTAAATCAACGATAGTCCTACGTCACCCTTGCGGTTATACCATAGATATAACCCACTTCCTGTTTTTATCCTGCATACGACTCCAACGAGCGAACAAATCGTAATGAATGTATTTTTTTGCCATCGCTCCCTTTTAACGCTCATTCGTTCGTCTCGTTGGACTCACCCCTCTGGCTGAGTCTGCCGATTTGTCTCTATCCTGTGAGTGTGTACCGCTAGAGTATAAAACACGCGGACCCCAAAAAAATATCTTATTTTCTTTCAAACCGTAAATCCGTGTGGTTGTACGGCATCGGCATCGTGGACGTATCAAAGGAGGACAAGTTAAGGGAAAGGCAAAGTCTCACTCGAACCGTGCAGGTCTCCAGTTCCCTGTTGGTCGCATTCACTGATTGCTCCGCAAGGGTAACTAGGCCGAACGGATTGGTGCCGGAGCACCAGTATACCTAACAGCGATTATAGAGTTTCGGCCGTCGGAGTGCTCGAGTTGGCTGCATCAAGAACAGAGCAGCTTCGGTTCGGCGCTCATCAAGGCAACAATTAGTTTCAGTGAATGGCAAAGTGTTTCTCCGGCACGTCGTATTAAATGTAATTTACTGAACAACATGTCACAAGCTGGATGGGAAGAAATTTTCCAACTGTGAAAGCTGTGGCGAGTGGCAAACGCAATAGCTAAACAGGAAGGTTTAACCGAACAAGATGGGAATATCGAGTGATAACAAAAACACAACACCAAAGGTTCTTTTCAGAACCATCAACATACCCATAAAGAGTAAACAGTAAACTAATCCATTTTTCAAGTAGATAGGTAGGTATTCACGTAGGAGAAGAAAATAAAACAATATATTTAAAATATATATTTAACAAAAGCTGTCCCCTTTGTATAGTCCTACGTCACTCCGGTTATGTCCCCGACATTACCCACCCGTCTTTTTGATCCTAAACTTGTTTCAATAGTCTTAAAATTGCTTTCAAAACAGGCTATTGAAATCACACCAATCGGTATATAAGCGAGTGCCGCTCGGAAATCCACTCAGTCATGATTGCGCAACGATTGAGGTACGATCGCTGGAATGAATGGATAATGCCCTAACGCAGACTTCAAAACCATGGAGCCAGGGTAAATCGACATTGCAAAATAGATGCAAGCAGCGGTAACTTTTGTACTCGCTTGCGTATGTGGAAATTGGAATGTTTCCCTAACACAGACTTCAAAACCATGGAGTTTGTGGAAATCGGCATAGCAAATTAGATACAATCAGCGGTAACTTTTGTACTCACTTGCGTTTCTGGAAATCGGAATGTTTCTCTAACACAGGCTTCAAACCCATAGAGCCAGGGGAAATTGGTATAACAAATTAGGTGCAAACAGTGGGTGTTTTTGAACACGTTTGCGTTTTTGCAAATTGGAATGTTTCCCTAACACAGACTTCAAAATCATGAAGCCTAAGGAAATCGGCATTGCAAAGTAGATGCGAGCTGCGGGTACTTTTGTACTCGCTTGCATTTTTGCAAACCGGGATGTGTTTTGCCAATACAGATTCCGAAACCAAGAAGTTGGGAAAATCGGCATTGCAGATACATTCAAGTCGGCAATACTTTTATACCCCCAAGCATTTTGACGTAGGATTACGTCTTTCGGGAACATATTGGGGTACAAATTGAAAAT
Source organism: Toxorhynchites rutilus septentrionalis (assembly GCF_029784135.1). Taxonomy (NCBI): domain Eukaryota; kingdom Metazoa; phylum Arthropoda; class Insecta; order Diptera; family Culicidae; genus Toxorhynchites; species Toxorhynchites rutilus. The sequence goes on from NC_073744.1 coordinate 125,814,509, forward strand.
CGAAAATCGAACACATCGTGAAAATTGTCCAATTTCAAACGCTTATTGTCCAGTCATTTCATGATGAATTTATGAAATTTTTGCGTCAATCGATTTCGGCACTCCACAACATTTTTGACGTGGGATTACGTCTAACCGGAGTATATGGGGAGCAAAATGAAAACCCAAACACAGAACATGTAGGAAAAAATGAAAGATTCCAAATGCTTATAACTCGAACATTTCTTACTGGATCGGAAAGATGTTTGCATCAATTGATACGGAATATTTCTACGCTTCTATCGCAATTATAAAATGTTATTTTTCATTAAATAAACAATTGAATAACTGTGAAATGTCAAGCGTTATCTAAAAGCCCTAACTGCCTAGTTTTGATTGACCCGATTTACGGTTTCCCGAACACAGACTTCAAAATCAATGTACCTGTGAGAATCCGCTTAGTAAATATACATGCAAGTAGGGGGTATTTTCGTTCCAACTGAGCTGTGTATCTCTAACACGGACTTCAAAATCAATGTGCCTGGGGGAATCCGCTTTGCAAATACATGAACACAGTCGGGGGTATTTTTGTTCCGACTGAAATGTGTTTCACTAACACAGATTTCAAATCCATGAAGCGTGGGGAAATTGGAATTGCAAATACACGCAAGTCGGGGACATTTTTATTCCGACTGAAATGTGTTTACCTATTACAGACTTCTGAACAAAGGTGTCTGGGGATCTCGGTGTTGTAAATACATGCAAATCGGGGGCATTTTTATCCGACTGAAATGTGTTTGTCTAACACAGACTTCAGAACCAAGATGTCATCATATCAAACGTAAAAGGACTGTCATTAAATTTACTTGTAACGAAGAACATAATCTATCAAAATGCATGAATTGACCTCACATGGCGTTATACAATCTTTTTACTCACAAAGCAAATATATTGAATTCAATTGAATTCGGAAATTGTTTCATTCAATCAAAAACTATATCAATACAAACAAATGATTGCCAAGCTAAGGCAGTCCCACGTCAACCTTGCGGTTATATCATAGATATGACCCACCCATTTTTTATATTGAAGAAAGTAATATATGCCATTAAACTTACTATCGAACAATTAAAAAAACCAACCCCAATTCTAACGGAAATACCCACTTCTGATTGGTCGAAATTGACGACACATGCAGCGGTTCTCTAACAGAAACATCTGAACCAAGCAGCCTGGGGGAATCAGCATTGCAAATACATAAAAGAAGAGGAAGCTTTTGCTCCCACCGAAATGTGTTCCCTAACAGAGACATCAAAACCAAGCTGCCTGGGAGAAATCGGCATTGCAAATACATGAAGGTAGTGGGAACATTTGTTCCTACCGAAATGTATTCCCTAACAGAGACATTAAAACCAAACTGCCTGGGGAAAATCGACATTGCAAATATTAGGCTGTCAAAAAAGTCCTGCGGTATTTCCGCGAGGTGTCGTTGTAAGCGCGTAGTTCTAGTTGTATTCATTGTATCGAGTCATACTATAGCTTGTTGGAAAGGTATTTTTGTTCCCGCTATAATATAGTCCTTGACAGTGTTTTGTTTGGTTAAGTCATTCGTGAGTTATAGTGTCGCAAATATAGAGCAAAATAAAGAGAAAATCCGACATATTTTACAGTACTACTATGACAAAGGCAAAAATGCATCTCAAGCTGCCAATAAAATTTTTGCAGTTTATGGACCCGATACAGTTTCCATTTCCACCGCACAATGATGGTTTCAACGTTTTCGTTCTGGTGTAGAGGTCGTCGAAGATGCGCCACGCTCCGGAAGGCCTGTCGTCGAAAATTGCGACAAAATCGCTGAATTAGCCGAGAAAGACCGGCATAGTAGCAGCCGTAGCATCGGCCAAGAGCTGGGGATAAGTCATTCACAAAGAAGCTCGATGTATGGGTGCCACACACGTTGACGCAAAAAAACATCTTTGACCGTATCGACGCATGTGAATCGCTGCTGAATCGCAACAAAATCGACCCGTTTCTGAAGCGGATGGTGACTGGCGATGAAAAGTGGGTCACTTACGACAACGTGAAGCGCAAACGGTCGTGGTCGAAGCCCGCTGAAGCGGCTCAGACGGTGGCCAAGCCCTCATTAACGGCCAGGAAGGTTCTGCTGTGTGTTTGGTGGGATTGTCAAGGAATAATCTATTATGAGCTGGTTCCCTATGGCCAAACGCTCAATTCGGACCTGTACTGCCAACAACTGGACCGCTTGAAGGTAGCACTCATGAAGAAGAGGCCATCTTTGATAAACAGAGGCCGCATTGTCTTCCATCAGGACAACGCCAGGCCACACACTTCTTTGGTGACGCGCCAGAAGCTCCGGGAGCTCGGATGAGAGGTTCTTTTGCATCCGCCGTATAGTCCGGACCTTGCACCAAGTGACTACCACCTGTTTTTGTCCATGGCGAACGAGCTAGGTAGTCAGAAGTTGGCCACAAAAGAGGCCTGTGAAAATTGGCTAATCGAGTTTTTTGCCAATAAGGAAGCGAGTTTCCGCTCGAGAACGGGTCGTTCGGTTGAAGCTGTCCGTTTGGTTGTGCTCATCTTCGTCCAAGAAAAGTTTATACAGCGAGAAAAATTGGAAAGGTGAAGAAATATTAGAAAAAGTGATTTCCCATATGCTCTATATATAGTATTAAATGTTGTTAGTACAATAAAAAATGGAATTGGGTTGAATAAACATTCAGAAAGTAAAAATTATAAAAGAAAATTACCTTTTCCATTTCAAATATGTTTTCCCTTTATTAGAGTAACATGATTTTACTGATGAGAAAAATTGATAATTTATTGTATTGGTTATTATCTTATATCACATTGGTGGTTTTTTTTCCTATATTTCATCCATACATTACAAAGGAGGCATCTCGTCTTGGATGAAAGAGTGCGGTTTCCATCATATCTCGTCCCACTTCGGTCCACTGGGTTCCACTATGCATAAGCATTATCTGATACGCACCATCCAATGACTGTTTACCATCCCTCTATCATCATCACTCGGTAAACATTGGTGTAGTGAATAAACAATACCGAAAAACCAAACAAAACGGACCTTGACAGGGCCACCAAATCATTATCAAAGAGTTTACGATGTAATTCTTTAAACATATCCATAATCAACAGATAGCCTAACGGAATCCTACGTCAACTATGTGGTCTCCGACTCAACGGTCTACAAAAGCGAGTACCAATGCAACGCTTTGGCTCGATTATTCAAGACTGCATTGGAAGATATCTCTTCATGTTGCCAGCTCACTGAACTTCTACGCATACCGTTTGATGATTAGGCAAAATGTTGATAACTATTTGCTGCGATAACTACTACCATAATGCATGAATTGACTTAAATTGAGATTTGTTTGCAATTGAATTCGTAAAAAGTTTCATTCATTCACTAGTTTAATCAATAATTTAATCAATACACACTAAAGATAGCTCTGCGCAGTGGTATCGTACCCAATGTTGAACATCCGAGGTGGTATTATTGCTAATTGAAGAAATACAATTGATTACTAAGCCAACGGCAGTCCTACGTCAACCTTACGGTTATATCATAGGCATAACCCATCCATAGTTTTTTTTGACAACATGAATCCAATATATGTTGACATAAATCTTGAGTTTTATTCGGATTGACAACAGAAATCAACAAATATGGACACTCCAAGTTCATACCACGGAATATTTCCAATAGCACGACAGAATCAGCCTCATTCCAGCGCGACGGTCGTTCAGTTCCGGAACTAAAATCTCGTCTCAATTCAGTTCTTCTACAAACTCGAAGAAAGTTATCCGTGTGCCATTCCGTTGCGTGCGGTAGCTCCGGGAGGGACAAACGGTCGGTGGAGGAGATAATTAAGCTGATAAAAAGACGAAATGATACTTGGCAGCTGCACAGGGAAGCTGTTCTGACGTAAAGTCACCGCACTTCCGAAAGCATTCCCCGGGTTGGTCTCCACCGCTGGATTTCCGTCTGTATAATCAGTGCAAAATTGAATTAAGTGTCATTAAGCTGTTCCCGGGCTGCTCAAGAGCCACAGTAGAGTTTCAACAGGCTGTTGGCTTCCCTGAAGTGCAAGTGCTTGGTTCCTTCCCGTTCATGGAGCTTCCATTCAGCTCTCTCTCAACCAATGAATGGTGGAAATAACTCGGTTGAAAGAAATTTAATTGCTATGCTCCATCCAAAGCCGATGGTTTTGCGGAAACGAGGTGTGAAAGTAAATGGATAATTTTAAGTTTTTTTGTGGAGTACGTGATTGCAATTTTTGATGGTTGAGATAAAATATTTAGACACGAATTCAATATGATCAGCGAAGAATTAGCAGAAAACACAATTTGTTCACAGAGTTTTGCTTGATGCAATCTGAAAGTCTTAATATTCTCACGACATCCACACACCATAAGCAAATTTCCACCGCATAATTGAATAATCAACACAATCCATTAGCTTTCATCACCTTAGACAGACCATCCTATATTGAATCACGCACCTCCCGTGTCCGTTTCGTTGAAATTTGATCAGTTTGTCATAATTTCGACCGGCTTTCGACGGCACAAAATCGTGTGGAATAAACGGAGCCGAGTCGAGCGAAAATGGAGGGATATCGTATGGCCACACTTCTGTCGATCAATTTTCGTTGTTTTCCGTTGATGGCCAATTTGTTTCGCGTGCTGAAATACAGACGAAAGACCCACGGCAGTAGTTTTGCAATGTACCGTTGGCGAGCAAACGCCCGGACACTGCCGCAGAAGAGGTCGGAGGACTGCATACCGCAATCAGCTCCACCACAGTTCATTTAACACAAATCAGCGGGAAATTTATTGGAGTTAAACACGCGAACTTCTGGCTCGCGTGCCAGGTTTGCTAAAACCCGATTTTTGGTATGTTAGATACAGAAGGGGTTGTTTCCGATCATATGCACTTTACCATGGATTGGGCAAATTCGATTTCTGATGAGTTCGAAAAGTTCTTCATATCGAATTCTCATATTTGAGAAGGAGACCATTGAAAAAAAAAAAAAAATATCCCAACACGAAAAGCAACTGAAACAGTACTCCACACATTAATTTCAAAAATGGAGAATTCTTTTAACACTAAAGGAATATTACAGCTATTCTTGATATTGAAGTAGGGATCCATTCTAATAACGAAAATCATTTTAGTGAGAGGTAAATGTAAGTGTGCTATTTCCAAAAAAAAATCCAAAAATCAAAATGTTATAACTATAGACGACTCAATTATAATCCTTGAAAAATATTTATAATTCAATCTATGCGGAAAATGATAGTGCATCACTTAAGCTGCGAGAAGTACAATTGTAAACGAATTGAGGATTTGCTGAATTCATCATGCCAAAGCTAAATTATAATGACCATTTGGAGTATGAAATCTCGAAAACCCTCTTTGCTTTCTAGGCTTGTAGCAGAATATCCGAATAAACAATAAACTCGACAATAGAGAGACCAATATCATATCAACTCGTTAAACGCTTGATAAGTTGCAACGTTTGGCATGCGGACCAATGGCCAGCGTTTTCCTCCGAAGCCTAAATGCTTGCTTAATCTTCTACCCTCACACCAATATGTATAAATAGAGTATACGCTTAAACGTGCACAACCAGGACACATTCTTTGTGTGGACACCGACTGGACAACATCGTTGCTGGACGAGCTGGACGGCGAGGGATCGAGTGCCTTTCTCAAGGCAAGAGGGCGGAGGTGGTAGCGCTGAAGTAGAGTAGAGTAGAGTTTTCAAAGGGCCTTTCTCAAGGCTAGAGACGACTGAACTGCAAAAGTTTAAAGTCTCTATAATACAATACCTACCTACCTTCATACGTGCACAACGATCATTCATTCTGTTGGCGGTACTCAACCAGTCCGGACGGCTCGGATATAAGCTCCTGCAGTAGTGGAAATAACATTAAAAGCCTTTCTCAAGGCTCTGGATTTCGGGCAAACTGCATCGTGTACAGTGAAACAGTTTAGCATGACTCGAACACGCAATGCGGCGCGGAAAGGCAGCGAACAGCCGGCTGCGAATGACGTAATTGAATCGAACCCCTTCAACGAGCTCCAGAATGCTCCGGAAATTGTAGAGGAGATAGTGAAGCCACCATCAATTATGGTGGAGAATGTGTCGATGGGAAAAATAAGAAGTGATTTGTTGGACATGGACGTCATTGCGTATAAATGTTGTATGGACATCATTAAAATCACGCGAGTGGGTACAAAAGACGGGTGGGTAATGTCGGTGACATAACCGGAGTGACGTAGGACTATACAAAGGGGACAGCTTTTGCTGAATATATATTTTAAATATATTGTTTTATTTTCTTCTCCTATTTGAATACCAACCTATCTACCTAAAAATGGATTAGTTTACTGTTTACTCTTTATGAACATGTTGGGGGTTCTGAAAAGAACCTTTGGTGTTGTGTTTTTGCGTTTTTTTACAAACTTGATTCTTGATTTTTTGACGTAGGATTACGTCTTTCGGGAACATATTGGGGTATAAATTGAAAATATAAAATCGAGCACATCGTGAAAATTGTCCAATTTCAAACGCTTATTGCTCAGTCATTGCATGATGGATTGATGAAATTTTTGCGTCAGTCGATTTGGACACTCAAGAACAATTGTTTATATTGAAGAAAATAATATATGTCATGAAACTAATTATCGAACAATTGAAAAATCTCAACCCCTATCCTAACGGAAATATCCACTTCTGATTGGTCGAAATTGACGACACATGCGGCGGGTCTCTAACAGAGACATCAAAACCAAGCAGCCTGGGGGAAATCGGCATTGCAAATACATGAAAGTAAGGGGATCTTTTGTTCCTACCGAAATGTATTCCGTAACAGAGACATTAAAACCAAATCATTATCAAAGAGTTTAACGATGTAATTCTTCAAACATATCCAAAATCAACAGATAGCCTAACGGAATCCTACGTCAACTATGCGGTCGTGTCAGGGACACAACCCTCCTGGGCATCTTTCGACGTATACACATATCGTACAATCAAAATAATGGCTGTGATAGGGAATGCATAGGTGGTCATCAGCTGGTTACTATCATATATTTCACTATTGAGCACATTACCGTGCCTTAAGCTGTGGTTTCGGAGACGAATGAATTGTAAGATTTGTAGTCTCCGCAAACAAAGTAAATAAAAATGAAAAAGAACTGAGGTTTTGGAGACGAACTCTACTATCTGTCGAGAAATAAACGAGCTATAAGCGTTCTGAAAAACCAACAGTAAATACAGGGACGGATGACCTTCGGATTAAAGTCCTTTAAAATAAGAACAGAGCAGCAGGAAATACATAGCTCATCGTGTTGCTCCTTAGTTATTTCTCTATGCAATGCAGATGTAACGTCAGTCAATTTTCAACATCAGTTTTCAACCAAAGAAAGCAGTTCTTGCTACCGAGAAAAATCTCAACCCCTATCCAAACGGTACTGATTGGTCGAAATTGACGTCTTTTTTTGCCTGCTTCGCTCCTTTCGATCCCCGATATAAAAGGACGGTGGCATTTTTGGATTTCTCTCCTAGAGATGAATGAACTCTCAGAGTTTAAAGTCTCTCTAATTCAATACCTTCCCTTCCCTTGGATTTCTCATTCTCGTTCAACGCTCTGATCGACAAACATCTGGGCTTCTAGTGTGCAGTACTCTACAAATCAACCAACACCATACGGTGCGGCAAAGAAGAGGAAGCCATCGGCAACCAAAGATGGATGCGGTGCGGCAAAGGGAGCAAAGAAGAGGAAGCAGCGGAGAGCATCGAATTAAATCTAGTGTGCATTGCTGGTGCGCTCCTTTTCACATCAACAATTGGATGCGGCAAAGGAGGCAGAGGAGCGAAGTGCATTGCATCGCATCGTATCACACCCGCTATCCGTCGTTTAGCTCGTCGTGGAGGTGCCAATCAAACCCTCGCAAATCGACGCACAGAGCCGATAGCGCCAAAGTCAAGGAAAGCATCAGCGAATCCGTAAAAGCTACCGCTCCCAAAACTAAACTGCTACATCCGACTGAAACGCAGCAGATTCCGTACAACTCATTAAACTATTCCAGTCCTTCTCAGGACTATAAATTTGTTTTGAAACAAAAGAGTTTATTTTACTGTTTTCCACTTACCACAAAAACTACATAAAACCGATCAAAAATACTATTTATTTTTACATTTTCTACTAACAAATAACATGGAACATATCACGTCAAAAACTTACGTTTCATCAACCACCTTTTACTGGATTTGGCAAAAGAAGCGTAGGACATATGCATGCATGTATATAACGGAACGCTCCAGTCATACACAGCCCGTTAGGGACGAATGACCTTTGGGTTAAAGTCCCTTCTAAAACAAGAACGAACGATACACAGCCCGTATCAGACAAATGCATGAATGAATTCAATAAAATAAAAATAATATTTTTGCGGTGCCTTTGCGCCAACTACACGAGCGAGTAGCACCATAGTAGCAAAAAATGTCGAAGTTCGTGACATCTGGTAGCAATATTTTTCTTCTTTTGAATTATAGATACTTCAAACTTTACGTTCATTCGTCTCTAGCCCTGAGAAGGGCCCTTGCGAAGAAAACTAGTTCATACTCTTTCTTGACCTACCTTTAGAAAGATATTTTCATTGTCGCTCAGCACTCCTCAGCAAACGAGTCTGCATTCGGCGGCACCAAGCGACGCCATGAGCACTATTCATTTAGGGAGGCAGATTAATCTCCCATCGAACTAGCAGGCCCGAAGACAGTTTTGAATTGATAAAATTTAAATGTATTTATTTTTTTGACGTAGGATTACGTCTTTCGGGAACATATTGGGGTATAAATTGAAAATCGAAAATCGAGCACATCGTGGAAATTGTCCAATTTTAAACGCATATTGCTCAGTCATTTCATGATGGATTGATGAAATTTTTGCGTCAATCGATTTCGCCACTCCAAAACAATTTTTTATATTGAAGATAATAATATATGTCATGAAACTAACTATCGAACTATTGAAAAATTTCAACCCCTATCCTAACGGAAATAACCACATCTGATTGGTCGTAATTTAAGACACGTGTGGCGGGTCCCTAACAGAGACATCGAAACCAAGCTGCCGGGGGGAAATCGGCTTTGCAAATACATGATAGTAGGGGGAGCTTTTGCTCCCACCGAACTGTTGCTTCGTGGAATTGCATATCAATGACTGATCGTGTATTGTGAAAAATTTATCACAAGTGTAAGTGTAAAATAAATGGTAGCAGTTGTGTTGAAAATTACTTGATATATGAAACGATTTATTTCAATTTTCATAAATAAAAACCAAGGTGTGTTCCCGCTCGAGAACGGGTCGTTTGGTCACCAAATCATTATCAAAAAGTTTAACGATGTAATTCTTCAAACATATCCAAATTCAACAGATAACCTAACGGAATCCTACGTCAAATATGCGGTCGTGTCTCGGACACAACCCTCCTGTGACTTTTTCTTTCTTCTACCTGCTGCCGTTTTGCGATTGGGTTTGCCACTCGCTGAAACTAGTTGTTGCCTTGATGAGCGCCGAACCGAAGCTGCTCTGTTCTTGATGCGTGTTTTCTGATTGTCGTGAGCAGCTTTGCAAGCCAACTCGAGCACTCCGACGGCCGAAACTCTATAATCGCTGTTAGGTATACTGGTGCTCCGGCACCAATCCGTTCGGCCTAGTTACCCTTGCGGAGCAATCAGTGAATGCGACCAACAGGGAACTGGAGACCTGCACGGTTCGAGTGAGACTTTGCCTTTCCCTTAACTTGTCCTCCTTTGTTACGTCCACACGTCCACGTTGCTGCTTGTTTTCTTTTTATGATGTGATGCGATGCGATGTTAAACTATGCCGTACAACCACCCTGATTTACGGTTTGAAAGAGAAAGATATTTTTTTCAGCGGATCCGCGCGTTTTGTACTTTAGCGGTACACGCTTACAGGATAGAGACAAATTGGAAAACTCAGCCAAAGGGGCGAGTCCAACGAGACGAACGAATGAGCGTTAAAAGGCAGCGATGGCAAAAAAATACATTCATTACGATTTGTTCGCTCGTTGGATTCACATGCAGGCTAAAAAGGGTCCTTTTCAGGATCACAAAATTATCTTCAATCTAAAGAGTTTAATGTTTTGTTATCACTCGATATCCCCATCTTGTTCGGCTAAACCTTTCTGTTTAGCGATTGCGTTTGCCACTCGCCACAGCTTTCACAGTTGGAAAATTTCTTCCTATCCAGCTTTGTGTACAGTGTCGACTTTCAATGTGGGGTCATAATTTGGATCTCTATGTTTACAAAAATGTCCAACTAAACATGTCGCATTACTTGTCCGTCCAATTAGCTAAATGTCGAACTAATTGTAAATTACTGTACTTTCAATCTGGAAACAATTCAAAATTGGTGAAAATTGAATAATCAGGAATATCCCCAACTATCAATAAGATCAGAAAAACTGCCAAATTCACATACTTCACATACTAAAATCAATTTGTGTTTTAATATTATTTTGGATATTATTTTAGAAAGCATTGAACTGTATTTCGTAAACTCTTTTTTGAAAGGTTTAATGGCCCTGATAAGCGCCGTGTTTTATGGAATGGTTCCAATTTAGAAAACTTAGTACTCGTGGTTTTGAAAAAAACCATTTCGAACGCCCTCAATGCCGCCTTGTTCTGGATTTGCCACCAAAGCAGTAACAAACTTTTTTCTTCTGCTACCTGCTGCTGTTTTGCGATTGCGTTTGCCACTCGCCACTCGCTTCAACTGCCTGTTGTTGTCTTGATGTCCACCGAACCGAATGTGTTCTGTTCTGAATGCGTGTTTTCTGATTGTCGTGAGCAGCTTTGCAAGCCAACTGCAAGAAGAATTTTGTATTTTCAGACATGTATTTTCTTTCCATCTTTTCAGATGGCCTTAACGTTTTTAGTGGCACTTCGCCAACTCTACGTAGTATTACACATGTCATTCGTATTGGTACTTAGTACTTATTTTGAAACCCGTTCGACTTCGATTTTTTTTACCAAATTTGTTTCTCATCATTGCAAGGATGCTAAATTTGTGGACATGTTCGCCATTTTCAGTGCATTTGTCACTAAATTTTCTGTTCGTATGACATGTTCAGTTGCAGACTGCAGGGATATGGTATTTCTTCTCTTTATGACTTGATTCCCTGCGCTAACAACTTCTTTTTTCATACATTACTTTGCTATTCTCGCAGTTACAAAAATATCTGCCATTTATACACATCAACGTTTCAGATTTTTGACGAAATCTGAAACGTTGATGTGTATAACCAAGGATTTTTGTATACATTATACATCAAATATTTTGTGCCAGCCAGCTGTCCAAACTGGACTACCACAAAACGCAAGTTACGCATCTGATTAATATTTGCTACCAGGGAGACTTCCGGCATGTTCTACGGTCCTTCCAGGCCAGTAAGAAGACTCGCATCATGTGGCTGCTGCGGAAACTTTACCAACCGGGCGCGGAACGGCTACGCAATGAGATAATGAACTTCACAACGCCCTTGAACCGGAAGATGGAAATCAGGACCATCAGCAGTAATTACCACATGGAGTTGAATTCATCGGTTGTCGGGATATATAACAGGGTGGTCGTGTCGTATTTGATCAAGCAAATTGATCCCAATGAATATGAGACTCGTCTTGTCCGAGGTGGATTAGTTGACCAAAGATACTCAGGATGCGCTGAGAAGAACCATTGAAAAGTATTTGTCTACGTGCAGATTGATTTACGGCGCCAATTATACTTCACGGGTTATTCCCGCGGTTAGGAGTCGTTGCTTGGGAATAAAAGTGCCGACTCTATCTTATGAGGATATGCTTAAAATTTTAAATGTACGATTGTCATTTGTTCGTTTCTTGAATGTAACAACACTATTTGCATTTCAGCACATTCCTTCGGAGCTAGCGAAAAAAATTATGCTTCGTGGCTCAGTTTGTGGCACTGTATAAGAAGTTTCTCAATAAAGCCTCAATGGAAGTGGATTATTTTTGAGCGATTCTTCGAGATCACAATTTTCTTTCGTTTTATGAAAAAATAAAATGTTTGTGTTCATCTCACGTTTATTAACTAAACTTCAGTAGTTCTGGTAATTATTAACTCTAAATAAAAACACGCCTTGTCGGTTTTCAATCGGACCGTTTTCATGGTTCGCAATTAATTATGAAATGGTAAATTTATCAATATACTTAAATACCATTTCATTCAAAAACCATTATGCTGCATCATGTTTATTTTAAAATTATATTTAATGTAACTTTTAGAATTCTGACATCATAATATTTTTTATTATAAATGTCTGTTCATTTTGACTACAAGAAATAAATATTCGCTCGGTTAATCGAATTCTGAAAGACAATTGTTCGAATGAATCGTATATTGGCTCCACGATTAATCGGTAATCGAATAAACGAAAAATTTAGACACCTCTAACAACAACAACAACTTCTACTTCAACAAACTAATTTAAACAACCGTCGCGATTGTCAAAAATGATTGGAACTGTCTGATCACTCACATTTCTACTACCATCATACGCCACAATCACCGCTCTCATAACGTAAAGTTGAAAACAGAGCGATCGGCAGTGAGAGGCATTGGAACCAACCGTCATTTGGTTAGGTGTCAGAAACAAAAAAGTGAGTATCACTACTGAATATTTGGATCTCACGTGCCGTGAGAGGAATTGAGTGACTATGGTCAGTTTTTTTGTGACATTGACGGTGATGGATTGCAGCTCTGCTGCTTGGGTTGGTTTGTGGATATGTTGTGATGCGAACTGATGTGGTGTACGGTTTGAATGAGAATGATCGTTACGGCAGCGGAGCGGGGATTTTTAAGCTGACTGGCTGGCTCGAGAATTACGCATGTGTGAGACTGCGACCAATGTTTCGTTCATTTTTTTTCTTTTTCCTTTCCAATCGTGCTTCATTCTATTTCGCTGCTGCTCTGGTTGCCCGTTTTGGTCGGTACGATTTGAGGAGCACAAAATGGACCAATCAAAAATGGGCACATAGTGCATTTGGACAATACTTGATATTTCACAATTATTCAATTATTTATCTCAAGAAAAATGAAATGTTATTCATTATGATAGATGAGTAGATATATTTCCTATCAATTGATGCAAAAACCTTTGCGATCTATTGAGAAATGCTCGAGTTATAAGCGTTCCAAATCTTGCATTTTTTCCTACTTGTTCAGTGCCTAGATTTCCATTTCACCCCCTATATCTTCCGGTTAGACGTAGTCCTACGTCAAAATAGTTCTATAAGTCTGGCACTGTTGAAACTCGAACATATGAGTAGAAGAATTTTCTGCATCAAATATGATCATCTATCACCTCCTGAGAAATGCAGGGAAAAAATAGGTGTATTCTGACTTTAAGGGGATGAATCAAAAATCAAATTCTTTTTTTATTTTCAATAAACGAAAAATGTATGCATGAAAAACAAATAAAAAAAATTGTTTTTACTCGATTATATACAGGATTCGAATATATATGGTAAATGATCTTGGTTTGTCCAGTCGAAAATATGATCATGGTTTGCCCACTTTTTTGAATGCTCTAATTCAGCGCTCCTGTGTCAAATAAGGCCTTCGAATGTTTCGAAACATATAAATGAAATTGTCTTTTACATGATTTATAGTAGTTTGATAGTATATTTTTACGAAATCACATGTTTTAAAGGATTATAAAATACACCTTCTATTTGTGTCAATGCGCCCCTCATTCGAGCTAACTTTTAATCGATCACCAGATGATTATTTGGCACGTATTCAGACCTTTTCTGGATTACAACACTTATAAATATTGTAAACATCATGCTTGCTCACCATTTGTATCGGATTTACATAGCTAAACCATTAAATTAACGCATTTTGATGAACTCAATTCTGATCATGAGTTGTCCAATTCAATAATGTTGTTTTGTCCACATGATTTCTATGGCAACCGCTTGGCGCGCTGCAGTTTGTTTATGTTTGTTTATGGTGTGCTTCGCGCATAGCAGAAGTATGGTTTTTCTGTGTTGATTGTGTTGAGGTGAACACTTCTAAAATGCCCAAGAAAAGGCAATATTCTGAAGAAAGCCTAAATTATGAATGAATCAATATGATGACAGTAAACTCAAGCAATGATAAATGCAACATCTAATTGTGAATTCGAATGTTTTCATTCAAAAATGGAGAAACCATGATCAGAGGTGGTCAAACCATGATCATTTTTTTGGGCAAACCATGATCAGAGGTGGTCAAACCATGATCATAATTCTTCCTTAAGGAAAATCGTTAAAAAACATAAAAATTTGAATAATTCCAACACCTTATGGTAGTATTAGCAACTAGAGACTTGGGGCTTTTCAACAAACCCAAACTCGTATCGATTATGTGTGATTTTCATGAAGAAACATCGATTTGCATTTACTAGTTGCGTAAAAACACCCTAAATTGGACAAACCAAGATCATTTACCCTACAGTGAAAATCGAAATCGAAAACTGTATATAATCGAGTCCGCGTTGTACTGACAAGAGATAAACTTCCATGAAGTTGCTCTAAAGTCCAAAAATGGTAGATATAAGAATACTAGTTCTGATATAAGAAGAAATCAAAGAAAAATTAAACATTTTAGCTCGTGACATGTTCTGGTTTTTTTTAAATGAAGAATGTAATGCGTAAAATAGTTTTTTGCAAATATATCATTAGTTTGTGTATATTCTCTTTCAACGTTATTCGTTGACACCTAGGTAGTGCGGACTGAATCAAAACGGCTGTCAAAAAAGATCCAATTGAAATGTCAAAAGAGATCCAACGATCAGGAGTGTTATTTTTCTTATGATAATCAACACTATAAAAAGGGTATTGTTATCAAGAGTAAAAATAATTAAAATAATAAAATGCACGAACTACATTTTTCTGTAAATTGTTTGATTAACCTTTGCATCTCTGAAAGAGCATCTCAGCCTCTCACTGAGCAACGCATTTTTAATGTCCCCTTTCTTTGACATAACGTTTTCCTGAACGGAATAAAAACAAGCGAAGTCAGAGTCACGTAAATGTTTACTCCTGCGATTTGAAAATATTCGATAAAAAGTGGCACGAAGTGATGCTAAATGATTTTTAAAAAAAGTCTGTAAAAACATGTGAATGTGTGTTAAAAATGTGGAAAAGCCTGTAAAAGTGTGTAGATCTATAGAAATGTCTTTTAACGTTAATTTTTACACATTCATTAATACTTTGTACATCGCGTCATTTTTGGGAAAAAGTGGAAAAAATTGATTATTCGGACCATCCTAAAATAGAAATGGGCACCTTAATGAAAAAATAAAAAATAACTTATGTGTTGTAAGTGTGTTTAAATGTTTCAACGATCTACACATACATACATACACATACATACGCGTTGTTAATTTTTATAAAAATCAGTATTTCTTCGTTGATATATTGGACATCCACCAAGGCTTGCGGTCTTGTCGTTGGTGAAATTTATAAGAAAATGCAGTGCATATTTTCCATCCGCCATGCAAGGCTATACAAGTATTAGATCACCACACGGCCATGAACCGTCTGTGGTAACAATATTGAACAGTAATATTTCGTCATAAACAGACCCGAAAGCAAATATAAGTTGTTGAAAATAGAAAGAATAATTTTATTCGATGTTGTTTAAATACATAGACATAGGCGTGACCCTAACTTAACTGTGTTTCTATAAATCTCCTTGCATTTCAGCAAAACAATCGTATCCAGAACAGGAAATAATTATCAGAGACAATTTTCGTTCAAGATTTTTCCCTACCTGCAGAGAATACAATTTTTCATTAATTGTGAATAATCGTATCCTCTCTTTCGTCTGCAATGATGTCAGGGCAAAAGTACTTATGTGTATGAGTTCCAAACTTCATACACACCAGATGAACCAACCAGAAAGTCTGCCGGGCCGCAGATTGAGTAACTAAATATAATAACTTTTCTGTATTAAAACTATGGACAAATGTCATACGGTGAGTCAAATATCTTTGATGTGATGAATAGAGCCTTTTATTTTTCAAAAACCTGTGAAATATTGTTATATCCAAAAAGTCTGCAACAAAAATAAAAAGTTTTACAGATATGTCTGTAAATGTACAAACATATTTGTAAATCTGGCATCTCTGGTGGTCTGAGAATTTATTGCAAGAAATCGCTTGAAAACATGCATGAATTTGCTTGAAAATGAAGTGGATTGAGTCCGCACCACTTAGGTTGACACATTCAATTTTGTACCATTTGAGTAACTGACTGGTATGCATGGTAAGTGAATTTCCAATCTTCCTGGCTACTAACACAATCAAAGTTTAACACAACCAAAACCCGTGAATCTTCGCACCTTCTATTCTTCATCTCGGCTTGCTGTCATTTGTTATTTGTTTACCGCGTACGATGAAGGTATATCGCGACGTCGTAGTAAAGTTGTTTGCGAGAGGTGAGCGACCCGACGGCAGCTAATATGTCGTAAGGGAAATGGGGATAAGACGGACATGTTAAGAAGAGTTTCAATTGTATATTCGGAAACTCATGTTATCCAAAACCTAAAAGCAGTTTCTTGCAGTTCAACAAACTGGTTTTCGAAATAATTGGCCAAATGTTTTATACAAAATTGTTTTTCCATGTTTTTTACTGAAATTAAAACAAGCCGAAAAGTAGAACATTTTTATCGATGCGGGTATAATGGACATGTAGTGGGGGGAATATGAACAAGTTGAAAATATATGAAGCGTAGAAGTTTCGCTATCTCTCAGTGTTTGTGTGTCCAGTAACTTAAAAAGAATAAAAAGATAAAGCAATATTTTTTATATTTGAGAGTTGAATATTCTTCCCTTCACATGTGATTATGGATGTGACTGTCCATTTCAACCCCATCAGTGCAATTATTTTAAAAATTTAAATTCATCACTTACGAAAGCATTTTATTTTTACATACCTAATATGGCTTCTCCGTCAACTCACAAACCGAAATATAATTATCAGCGAGTTCAATTATGCAATTATACCACTCAGAATGCTTAATATCGAAGCCGGAAAAATTACATCCACACGCGGAATCATGTTTGATTTTAGGTTTTTGTTTCACTATTCCACTTTTGATCAGTATTCATTATCATAGGAGAGTTTAAATATTATAGAATAGGATGTAGAAGGGGTTCCCATCAACAGAAATTTGAAATTAATAATGCAACTATACAAATCAACCACCTGTCCATTATACTGTCCCACTGTCGTCTTACCCGCGGTTCCCCTAGAGCAGGGTTCTCAAACAGTTTTGGGCGAGAGACCCCTTTTCCAGAATGAAGTGATACCAAAGACCCCCATAGCAAAATTTCTTTAAAAATCTCTAGTTTTTTTTCTTATTTATACATAATACTTACCAATTTAAAAACTTTGCGGTTGATGGGATGAGAAAACTTGACCTAATTGTTTATTAAAATTCAACAAAAATGATAATTAAATAATAATTTTCAAATACACATTACTTACAAATACTAAAGTAGGTAATTAATTGTTGAAACTAACTTTAAAATCGCAAAGTAAGGATAAAAATATGTTCCGGAAAAACGTAATCCTACGTCAAAAACTATGGGTGGGTTATACCTGAAATACAACCGCAAGGTTGACGTATGACTACCTTTGGCTTAGTAGACATTTGAGTGTATTGTTTAAATTACTGATTAAACCAGTGATTAAATGAAACAATTTTCGAATTCAGATGCGAACGAATCCCAATTTAGGTCAATTCATGTATTGTTAAAAGATTACTTTCTTTGTTGTAAGTCGTATGGCATGATGCCTTGTTCATTTCATTCATTTTTCGTGGACTTCCAAAATGTGTGAACGAAAGAATGGCTAAACGATCAACGTATTTTGCATTTCCCTTCGAATTTATTGCATCTCCCAAGTGTACATACTTCTCGAACCGCAAACTAGCTTAATTTGTTGAACTTCAAGCACTCAGTTTTGATTTTGACAAGTAAGCTGAACGCATATTGTTCAATCGACGTTATCGCAGCAAATTGTTATCAGAATTTTGCCAAGAGAGCCAAGTTCAATTAGCTGAATACATCAAGGAATGTCCTCCAATGCTATCTCGAATAACCGAGCCAAAGCATTGTGGTCATACCGCTTTTGAAGTTTGCACATATTTCCGAGCGTAAAAATGCATGCGGGTACCGTCCAGAATCATATTTCGGACGCTTAAGGCGTATGATGCAGAAAACAGATCTAAACTTTATGCACAGGTATTATTTGGTAGATATTTTTAATAAATTAGTTCAATATCCTTTCAAGCTTTCTACTTTGGTACCTATTTGATTGAAAACATAATTAAATCATCGAATAAAATGCTTTTCAAATGAAGCGAATAAAAATCAAACTTCGGACACTAAATCAAATTTCGGACAGATTGAATTCAAATTTCGAACACTTTATTTTGTAATTTTATGGACGAAAATTACATTACACTTGATTATATTTTATAGTCAACTGCGAAACACTTACCAAGCAATCACAGTAAACTGTTAACGATGATGAGAACTGATGAAACACGGGAGAAATTTAAATATTTATTACGTGCTCACGCAAAACAAACGTCAAACACAAACGATAATGAGTGGTGATGTTGAATTTTTTCCTACTATGTGATAATTGAAATGTTATTCTCAAATAAAGTGATAGTGAAACCAAGGGATCACTCTAAAGAAGCAATTGTAATATTAAATATATAGTTATATCATCAGTGCATGAAGCATTTCAAGATATTAGAACAAAGTGTCCGAAATATGATGTTGTCCGAAATATAATTCAGAACGGTGCAAAAGTACCCGCATCTTGAATCTATTTCGCAATGCCGACATCCCCAAGCCCATTGAAATCTGTGTTGGAGAAATTCATCAAGTAGCCGCACCTTGCAACAAATTAATGTGGCGAATGAACAGTATTGTATAGAAAATTTGCATTAGGCACCAATCAACGTAAAAAACGAAAACCAAGAAAACCGAACATTCATAATTTTCGATGACAAGTATCCTGAACGCTACGCTCATTTAAATTATTTTTAATCACTTTTTTTTTATTCCATTTATTTATTTAAGGCTCATTAGCATTTTAGCTGTAACAGAGCCGAATTTTAATCGTGTACATGTCACATGGTTATCATATCTATAATTAGCACATTACACAGTTGCCATTCGACAGTATTTCTTCTATACCATTACATATGGTACATTCATACAGTAGCCATTTAGGCGTAAGGGTATTCTTTCTGTTCTTCCGTTATCCAGTTGGACCACCGGACAGCGGAGACAGTTGATTGATCATTGTTGAGTTATTTATAGAACAGCAGCCCGATGTGTCTTGTAGAGCAGAGCAGTTGTATGGATGAATCGATCTTATTTCGACCGTGGATCGATCTCCATCGCTGATGATTGTTGCGTGGACGTAGCTATTCTGTAACAACACAAAGATGGTCCATGAGGGCCCTGAGTTTTGAACTCACGATCGATCGCATACTAAGCGAACGCGCAACCAATGTGGCTACGGAGACCCCCCTTTTAATCACTTCATTGAAGTTCACTTTCACTGTGTAATCACGTTGTAATCTCTTAAATTAAATTAGTCGATGAGTGTATTATCATTCAGGGTGGAAACTCAACCAAGAAAACCAGTAAAACCAGAAACTTCCATTCAAAACCAGGAAAAATCAGATGGACTAATGTTTTCAATTGTTATTTAAATACAGTACTCTTGTATGTTTTATATACATTGAAATTCAATCAGAGAGTCAACTGAGTTTTCGTATTTAGTCGACGCAAGATTAATTTTTCATCTTCCAACAAACACAAACACAAAGCATTACACCATTTCTTTCGATTGATTTATAATTAAAGCTGTTGAAAAACGTGAGTATTAAGAAATCAATTACTAAAAATAATAAAAATTATAAAAATGAAAATAGGCGCTGCCAAAGAAGATTCAACGAAAATTGCATTCGTGGATACAAACTCAAGACAACTATAATTAGTCCATTTCCACTGGAACGCAGAATACACCCACGAGTAAGGTCGTGAGCTCATTTGGGCAAACTTCCTCAACGAGTGGTAGACATGATCCCATGGAGCTCTAGTGCTCTAGTGCTCAGCAGAACTAAAATGAGCTACCTGATCACATACGGTATTGAGCCATACTCTTCGAATGGCATCCTTCGTTTACTCGAAAATTGCAAGGATATCGTTATCGGATTCGACGAAACGTTAAATAAGATTTCACAAAAGCAGCAGATGAATGTTAGCGTCCGATACTGGAATGTAACGAAAGGGAACGATGGAATCCAGGTACATTGACTCAGCTTTTCTAAGCTCAACGCGTGCACTGGACATGTTCGACGGATTGGATAAATATTTTGAAGCTAAACCTAGTTTGAAGTGGGTCAACTCAGCATTGATGGTCCTCATTTTAATTGGAGAGTAGTGAAGCAGTTCAATGAAGAAATTCGTGAAATCCGAAGCAGCCAAAACTACGAGCTCACGAATATAGGTAGCTGCAGTTTGCGAGTTTTGACATTTCATTCATAGAAGGAATGAAAAAGACTGTTTGGAAAATTGATGTATTCCTCCAGTGCTTGTACAGCCTGTTTGAGAACGTTCCGTTGAGATGTGCGGAGTATTCTTGAACTATTGGATCGGCTGAAGTTTTGCGGAGTAAAACGGATCGAAAACCAACCGATGGTATAAATAGCCCTTGACATTCTGCCGTACCTTAAAACCTACGTAGCCGCAGTCTAAGCACAAACGAACTTACGTTCCTAAGTACAAAGAAACACATCCAAACTTCCGTAGAAGCTTTGCTGCTGTTTTCACAGCCAGTACCTTTAGAGTAGTTGCAGAGGCTATGGATGATAAATTGTTGGGGCCTTTTTTTTAACATCAGCTGCTGCAGTTCAACCATTTATGACGAGCTTTCAGAGTGACGAGCCTATAGCACTTTTTCGAACTGACGAACCTTTTTAAACCAGTAATGAATAAATTGATCAAGCCAGCACTTTTGAGAGGGAATCTGAAGTCCCTTATAAACGTCGATCTTTCCGATGATTCGTTTCTGCTAAGCAGCGGCTAAATTTTTTTTTGTAGCGGCGGCCAAATTTGGATTTTTCAAGATAAGCAGTTTTAAAATGACAGCATAGATAAAGGTGTTTTATTAATTCGGTCAGTTCCTATACGTCAAATTTCTATTAATGTAGGACAACCCTACATACATACAAACAGTTCAAGCTAAATAAAACTGTTTATTAAAGTAATTTGCTATTTTGTGATTGCGGCCATCTTGGATTTGGATTTTTCATGATCTACTGTGATCTACTATTCAAGCCCTTTCATTTGATACCCATACTAATCGGGTTTTGAGAGAATATGTAGCTCGTCATTTGGTAGTGGCAGCCATCTTGAATTTGCATTTTTTATGAATAACTGTGTTCTACTAGCCAAGCCGTTTCATGTGATACCCATATTAACGGGGTTTTTACATAATATGTAGTCCACCATTTGATATTGGCAGCCATTTTGGATTTGCATTTTTTCATAAATAACAGTGTTCTACTAGTGAAGCCCTTTCATTTGATACCCATATTAACGGGGTTTTGACATAATATGTAGTCCGCCATTTTGTTGTGGCAGCCATCTTGGATTTGCATTTTTCATAAATAACCGTGTTCTACTAGTCAAGCCCTTTCATTTGATACCCATATTAAAGAAGTTTTGAGAAAATATATTGCCCGCCATTTTGTAGTGGCAGCCATCTTGGGTTTGCATTTTTCATAAATAACTGTGTTCTACTAGTGAAGCCCTTTCATTTGATACCCATATTAATAGAGTTTTGAAAAAAAATATATTAATATGCCGCCATTTTGTGGTGGCGACCATTTTGGATTTGCGTTTTTCATAAATAACTGTGTTCTACTAGTCAAGCCTTTTCATTTGATACGCATATTGATGGGGTTTTGGAAAACCCCATATTGATAAGGTTTTGAGAAATTATGTAATCCGCCATTTTGTAGCGGCCATCTTGGATTTTAAAGATCATGAAATATGCATTTTTATAATAACAGAGATAAAGGTGTGTTCCAAATTTCAGATCAATCGGTCAACAGGAAGGGTTTCAAATTTCTATTGATGTGGTAAAGCGTTACAGACAAACATGTTACAAACTTACAAACATAACAACATACAAACAGATTACAGGGCAAGCTAAATAAAACCGTTTAAAAAGCACATGAATTTCGCTCTTGAACATTTCTTCGAGTAAAATAGAATCAGTGGTACCCTAGCGAACGAAAGTAAACAGGAATTCCTCGAGTTTTGTGATACTTTGGGTTCGTGCGGTATGCTAAAAAGACGGGTGGGTAATGTCGGTGACATAACCGGAGTGACGTAGGACTATACAAAGGGGACAGCTTTTGCTAAATATATATTTTAAATATATTGTTCTATTTTCTTCTCCTACGTGAATTCCTACCTATCTACCTGAAAAATGGATTAGTTTACTGTTTACTCTTTATGAACATGTTGGTGGTTCTGAAAAGAACCTTTGGTGTTGTGTTTTTGCGTTTTTTTTTACAAACTTGCTTCTTGATTTTTTTCTGAAGGCTTTGTACTTATTAAATGTTCAACGTCGGGCATCTTTCGGCGTATATACATATCGTACAATCAAAATGATGGCTGTGATAGGGAATGCACAGGTGGTCATCAGCTCGTTCACTATCATATATTTCACTATTGAGCACATTACCGTACCTTAATCTGTGGTTTCGGAGACGAATGAATTGTAAGATTTGTAGTCTCCGCAAACAAAGTAAATGAAAATGAAAAAGAACTGAGGTTTTGGAGACGAACTCTACGATCTGTCGAGAAATAAACGAGCTAGAAGCGTTCTGAAAAACCAACAGTAAATACAGGGACGGATGACCTTCGGATTAAAGTCCTTTAAAATAAGAACAGAGCAGCAGGAAATACATAGCTCATCGTGTTGCTCCTTAGTTATTTCTCTATGCAATGCAGATGTAACGTCAGTCAATTTTCAACATCAGTTATCAACCAAAGAAAGCAGTTCTTGCTACCGAGAAAATTCGTTAATGCCATCCTGCATACAATGTGTTGTAATTTGAAGCCACTTTTAATTCGGAAACCATACATGGGTTTGTGAAAACTGAATGATCAATTTAAAAAATTCCAACCACCAATAAGTTCAAGAACAAGCATAAACAAAAAAAAACAGTTTTTATTATTTATGTCATATTATGTCACTTTAGAATGCATTGGTATTGTGAAAAACTTCTAATAACTCTTCTTTGAATGGTATAATGGCCCTGAAAAGCGCCGTGTTTTACGGTGGCTGGTTTTGCCACCAAAGCAGTCTGTATAAACAAACTTTTTCTTTCTTCTACCTGCTGCCGTTTTGCGATTGCGTTTGCCACTCGCTGAAAATAGTTGTTGCCACCGAACCAAATGGGCTCTGTTCTGCAGGCGGGTTTTCTTATTGTCGTGAGCAGCTTTGCAAGCCAACTCGAGCACTACGGCGGCCAAAATTCTATAACCGCTATTAGGTATACTGGTGCTCCGGCACCAATCCGTTGATGCGATGCGATGTTAAACGATGCCGTACAACCACACTGGTTTACGGTTTGAAAGAAAATGATATATTTTTTTGGGATCCGCGCGTTTCATACACTAGCGGTACACGCTCACAGGATAGAGACAAATCGGCAGACTCAGCCAAAGGGGCGAGTCCAACGAGACGAACGAATGAGCGTTAAAAGACAGCGATGGCAAAAAAAATACATTCATTACGATTTGTTCGCTCGTTGGATTCACATGCAGGCTAAAAAGGGTCCTTTTCAGGATCACAAAATTATCTTCAATCTAAAGAGTTTATTGTTTTGTTATCACTTGATATCCCCATCTTGTTCGGCTAAACCTTCCTGTTTAGCGATTTGTTGCCACTCGCCACAGCTTTCACAGTTGGAAATTTTTTTTCCATCCAGCTTTGTGACATGTTGTACAGTAAATTACATTCAATGACACGTTGCATTACCACTACTCAGTGTCGGATTGGAGGTAATTTTAACCTGTAATTGAACATTTGCGATGACAGTGGTAAAGTGTCGACTTTCAATGTGGGGTCATAATTTGGATTTCTATGTTTACAAAAATGTCCAACTAAATATGTCGCATTACATGTCCGTCCAATTAGCTTAATGTCGAACTAATTGTAAATTACTGTACTTTCAATCTGGAAACAATTTAAGAATTGGTGAAAATTGAATGATCAGGAAAGTCCCCAACTATCAATAAGCTCAGAACAACTGCCAAATTCACATACTCATCAGATCCTGGCAAACAAATTATGAAAAAATCAATTTGTGTTTTATTATTATTTTGGATATTATTTTAGAAAGCATTGAACTGTATTTCGTAAACTCTTTTTTGAAAGGTTTAATGGCCCTGATAAGCGCCTTGTTTTATGGAATGGTTCCAATTTAGAAAACTTTGTACTCGTGGTTTTGAAAAAAACCATTTCGAACGCCCTCGATGCCGCCTTGTTCTGGATTTGCCACCAAAGCAGATTGTATACAGAACAAACTTTTTTCTTCTGCTGCCAACTGCCGTTTTGCGATTGCGTTTGCCACTCGCCACTCGCTGCAACTGCCTGTTGTCTTGATGTCCACAGAACCGAATGTGTTCTGTTCTGAATGCGGGTTTTCTTATCGTCCGAGCAGCTTTGCCAGCTAACTCGATCACTTCGGCGGCCGAAACTATATAACGTCGGCTAAGTGGACTGGTACACTGGTACTAACGCGCTCGGCCTAGCTACCCTTGCGGGGAACTCTAGATCAACCCGGTTCGAGCGGGATTTTGCCTTTCCCTTCACTTTTCCTCCTTTACCATGTCCAGACATGGCTGCTTGGGTTGGTTTGTTGATTTGTTGTGATGCGAACCGATGTGGTGTACGGTTTGAATGAGAATGATCGTTACGGCAGCGGAGCGGGGATTTTTAAGCTGACTGGCTGGCTCGAGAATTACGCATGTGTGAGACTGCGACCAATGTTTCGTTCATTTTTTGACGTGGGACTACGTCTAACCGGAATATATGGAGGGTAAAATGAAAACCTAAACACAGAACATGCAGGAAAAAATGAAAGATTTCGAATGCTTATAGCTCGAACATTTCGTACTGGATAGGAGAGATGTTTGCATCAATTGATAGGGAATATTTCTACGCATCTATCGCAACTAACAAAATGTTGTTTTTCATTAGATAAACAATTGAATAACTGTAAAATATTAGGCGTTATCTAAACGCCCTAACTGCATCGTTTTGATTGGCCCGATTTACGGTTTCCCTAACACAGCCATCAAAACCAAGCAGCCTTGGGGAAATCGGCATTGCAAATACATGAAAGTAGGGGGACTTTTGTTCTCATCGAAAAATGTTCCCTAACACAGACTTTAAAACCAAGCAGCGAAATCGGCATTGCAAACACACGAAAGAGCCCAGAGGCGAGTGAACTGAAAAGTTTAAACCCTCTTAAAGCCAAAACGAAGAAGAAGAACACACGAAAGTAGGGGGAGCTTTTGTTCCCACCGAAATGTGTTCCCTAATAGAGATTTCTAAACAAAGGTGCCTGGAGAAATCGGTATTTCGAATTCATGCATGTCGGGGGTATTTTTGTTCCGACTGGAATGTGTTTCCCTAACACAGACTTCAAATCCATGGAGCGTGGGGAAATCGGCATTGCGAATTCATACAAATCGGGGGTATTTTTGTTCCGATTGAAATGTGTTTCCCTAACACAGACTTCAAAACCGAGGTTTCTGGGGAAATCGGCTCTGCAAATAAATGCAAACTGCGAGTACTTTTGTCCTCGCTTGCCTTTGTGCAGAGTGGAATATGTCTGTCCTAACATGATCTTCTAAACATAGTAACCT
Organism: Toxorhynchites rutilus septentrionalis; assembly: GCF_029784135.1. Lineage (NCBI taxonomy): Eukaryota > Metazoa > Arthropoda > Insecta > Diptera > Culicidae > Toxorhynchites > Toxorhynchites rutilus. Next base: position 125,840,609 of record NC_073744.1, read on the forward strand.
GGGAAAATCGTGCAGACACTAGAAGCGAATGAACTTCCCAGTTTCAAGCAAATTCGAGATTCGAGAAGTATGTACACTTTTGGGATGTAAACTTCAGAGGGAAATGTAAAATAAAATAATCGTTTGATAATTTTTGTTGTTGTCTTTATTGGAAAGATTTTCAGCCTTAGGCTGGTTCATCAAACGTTTGATAATTCTTCCGTACATATATTTTGTTCTAGTCATCATACCAAACGTAAAAGGTCCGTCATTAAATTTACTTGTAACGAAGAACAATCAATCACAATAAATGAATTGACTTTACACGGCATTTGTTCATTTTTTTCACTCGCAGAGCAAATATATTGAACTCAATTGAATTTGGAAACTGTTTCATTCAATCAAGAATTTAATCAATACAAACGAATGATTGCTAAGCTAAGTTAGTTCCACGTCAACCTTGCGGTTATATCATAGATATAACCCACTAATTTTTTTTTCTTTTTCCTTCCCAATCGTGCTTCATTCTATTTCGCTGCTGCTCTGGTTGCCCGTTTTGGTCGGTACGATTTGAGGAGCACAAAATGGACCAATCGAAAATGGGCACATAGTGCATTTTGACAATGCTTGATATTTCACAATTATTCAATTATTTATCTCAAGAAAAATGAAATGTTATTCGTTATGATAGATGCGTAGATATATTTCCTATCAATTGATGCAAAAACCTTTGCGATCTATTGAGAAATGCTCGAGTTATAAGCGTTCCAAATCTTGCATTTTTTCCTACTTGTTCAGTGCCTAGATTTCCATTTCACCCCCTATATCTTCCGGTTAGACGTAGTCCTACGTTAAAAACTATCGTCGAAAAGAAGAGCGTTTGGACCTTTTGTGGGTGAAGAAACTCATAGGCGCAGAGGGAAAACAATATAGAGGAGATGTGTCTAAAACGCGCCTACCGGCCAATTTGACCCGCCTGATTTTCTCGTAAACCAGCATGAATAGAAATGCAATGGATACAGACAATCGTGCTAGTCAATGATAGAATCACAACATGCAAGTTTTACATTTGTAACATGCTTTGAAAAAATAAGACAAATAATTTTCTTTTGAAGCGATTTACGATGTAATTTTCTACATCACTTCTATAAGGTTTTTGTTGCTTGAGACCGATTCAGAGGCGATAACTGTGGGTCATATTTATTGAGTCGAGTTCCCAGTGAATATCTCAGAAAAGAAAATGGTAAGAAAGGATTCATTTCCTTCTCAATTTGATATTTTCCGCATCAGCTTACCATCCGGCAGTATGGCATACCCTCGATCGGGGCAATACGCTCGCTTTTGGCCGGATAACATTCTCACGAGAGAAATAACTTGGATTTGAGGGATGCCAGATGATTTTTTCAAATATCTTTGCATGGCACGAATGAATGTCTTCAAATGTAATCATAATGAACACAAATGAGCAGACCATCACGTTATTTCTAAATCATGTTCGATAAATCACACAAACAATTGTTTTCACATCATTAAATGTCTTCAAAACGAAAACATATCTTCACATTTGGCATCTGTATTATGTGCTCAGAGAATGCAGGAAAACAAGAGCGTGGACTGAAGAATTAATACACGAGTACTGGGAGAACACGCTCACCGGAGAAACGGTTTCTTCTCTTCGCTGGTGGGCATGAAGGGAATAGATTGATGTAATCTCTCATTCATACCTGAGACGAGACATGACAATAGGGGGCCGATTCCGGATCACTTCTTCTGTCAAACTCGGACCACTTGCAACTCGGCTCCTGATTGGTTGATGTGGAAAACAATTGACAAAGATACATATACAAAAAAGGGATTTCCAACATTTTTACAGTGTTGTCAAATATATTTAAAATTGAATAAACGTTACTTTATACTTTGAGATAGCATAATTTTATCAATATTTCACTACTGTTAGTATTTGAACGATATCAGGGTTGAATTATAAGGTCTTATTCCCGTTTAGACTTCATGGTGAAAACGAACTGAAGTGTATCCGCGATGACAACGATACGACATCTGAATACGAAATTAGTTTTTAACAAATCTTACTACTCTCTATCAGATCAGCCGGCCCGAAGGCACTTTTGAATTGTTAAAATCTGAATGAAAATTTTTAGCTGAAGTTATTCATTTACTCGAAGCACGTTTTTGTACCCTAACTTAACCTATTTTCTATACACCTTCCGATATTCTCACCAAAACTTATCATGATAATATAGAATTATCTTCAGGTACAATTTTTGTAAGAGATTATTTTACCACATGAGAAAAACAAAGTTTTCCATTCACATTGAACACTAATTTGATACCGAGAAGTTAATTTTCATTCATAATTTCTATTTGAAAAGTATTCATTCTCCCTGAAAACCCATCATTATCTTGCCGCTTCACTATCTCGTAAAAGGAAGTTCAATGACGTGTCGTTCATTTCGTCCTCATCGTGAAGTGTATACAGTAGGGCCCATAATATCTTGATAAATAAAATAAACTCTAAATTTAATTCATGTATTTCATCATATCATACTCCTGTTGTCGAATCTACGTTTTCTAGTTTTCTTTATTTCTCCACATTTGATTTTTTTGAATACTCTTTTAGTACAAAAATAGTACATCTCATAAAATACGTGATACGAAGAACACATGTTTCTCACATGGGAAAATACTCTTCGAAATTTTATAACATCTCCTGTTATCTAGCACTTGGTTGACGAAAATGCAGAAAGAAAAGTAAGAAGCCAGTTGTCACGTCTTGTCTTAGATTCATACGAGCTGTTTCTCTGAGCTTCATAGTCTCTGAGAGAAACAACCCATGGGCATATTATACTTCTGCTGGGCCATTTAACACCGTATGATTGGAAATTTAGAATTTGGGCGCCTTACAAAATAAAATTCGTAGCACTTTTGTTATTCAGAATCTAAAACACAGAACGATTGCAGATGACTGAGGGTTAACTAATCTACGTACTGACGTAGTTGTTATCTTAAATTTTAAGAGCACGGTCAAGATAAATCCATTCTCGCTTAGGGGGTGCGTATTACACACTTCTCCTATACAAACTTGTCTGACTTTGTCAAAGAGATCCTCATTCTGCCGCATGGCAATGCTCCATTGGAGCGAGGTCCTCCGTGAACAAAGTATGTTTGGTGATCCGAACTTGGTAGCTCAGCGCATTGTTCACAATGAATTCATCTTATTTTGCAAACAACTTGCAAACTAAATGCGAGCTTTTTTGTGTGTTTGGACTTGAATTCGATCATGGCTTCATACTAAAATATTAGTCCTCGCCGACCCCCAAAATCAATTTTCGTTTGTGTTGAGCCCTTGAAAACCGAGATCGTCCCAGGGGGTCGATATCGACCACTTTGAGAAACTCTGCCCTAGAGGTTCTCAATAAATATTCCCTCAATAAAAATTGATGCAGAAAAGAATATATTGTATTTTCATTTTTTAACACGAACTTATTGAACACCATGTATACATGAAAACATGAAACACGATTTTAGTGAGTCAAAACGTTGTCACGTCACGCTGGAATAGATCAAAGCGTTCACCTAATGTCTGAGACAATTCAATGAAGGAGGGTCTCGAAGCGATAGTGGAGACTTCGAATTCTAATAAAACGCTCGTTCGATCTTAAATCAAATTACGTTAATAAATTTCCATTACCTAATTCTACGACAAAACAACCAGCATACATCATTGTATCGGTTTCGTCGCGATGTAGAAACAACACTCCACTGATACACCCCAGAACAACACGAGCGGAAATATAAAAAGTAACTGTAAAACGAGCGGAAATAAACTAATATCCTTTCGTTCACCCTTTTAAACGCACTGAATAGGGTAGTTACCGGTAGTTAAAGAGTAAAATTGAATATGCATACAAAGCTCGTCAGTATACATCCCCCTACAAACATGCACACAAAACACACAAACACCGTAAATCCAACTTCATGAAATGGAAAATAAAATGCAATAAATAATAAATGTGTGTAATAAAAAGATTTATGCAAACAAATTTATCACGCGCCACTATAAAAATCTGTCGTACCCTACTCAATCGGACCGTTGGCCGGTCCGAAGGATGCATCCCACACATACTCCAGAGAGGTTCCGAAACATCGGAATGGACGAACGAGTCGAGTGTGGGACCAGTCGATGCCGATCGCGTACATACGACGTTTATACTCGTTTTCTGTGTTCATCAGCTGCAGTTGGATTTTCCCTTGAGCGGAATTTGCTCAGAGCAAACTCTCGTATGCCGTGCGTCAAATCGTTGTCTGTGATACGTAGTTTTTTACCATTATCGCACCATCCTTTTCAACCAGAGGAAAAACTACACTTGTTTTTGTTTCCCATCCTGGCTAATTCAAATTTCACACATTTTTGAAACCAACTGAGGTTTGTCAATTGTATCGGCAGGAAATTTGATTCGCGATTCTTCGTTCGAAAATGTAAATTGAAAGTTAGAATTGGGGTTGCATTGCAGCTAAAGCAATGACCAAATTTATTTTTCATATCCGCTTCATAGATTCGTGTGGACCGAAGATAAACCGTTGCACCTAGCAGAACATTTTGGTTATTGTTATTGCAGCACGTTTCCGTTTCTCCGTAGCATTTCGTACCATTAGTCTGATTAATTTTTAGCCGCACCAGCATATGTGGCTGCTTCCCCATTTCGAATGGTGCAAAGTTACAAACTGCAGATAAGTTGAATCCAACCCCTCGTCGTGCAGCATAAAAATTTAGCCCCATATGGAACATCAGCCGGAGGATAATTTAAATTTCCGAAGGCGTAAAAAAACGAACAACAACCTGTGCTCGATGTGTGTCTCGGAACGATGTGTTAAAACGATAAATTCACCCACTTGGCGGTTAGTGCAATAATTATACGGTGTAGTGCAAAATGCAGCATAGTCTAAACACTTTTTGCGTGACAACACCTCATTATGTACTTTTCCGGTTGAATGGGCCATTAGGTTCAGGGGCTTCTCAAATGCGCAATTACATGCATCAAACTTTCTCTATTTGTATTTTATCTACGATAAAAGTGTTTCGGAACATTTGTTTCACTAATCAATCCCAACTCGAAATGGGAACTTCCGCTACCTGCGTGTTATGGTTTCGATTCATTCTTGCAGGCAAATGGGTCCATATTTCAAACGATCAAAATCGGAATAATATCAACCCCTGCCGCCTTCGACAGCACTGCGAAAGTGAAGATAATTTACAATACTGTATTTGCGGTATCGACTTCATTCATCAATGATTTATAATTACAAATAAGTTTATTAATTACCATCTCTTAACGGTTCCGTTCCGTTTCCCCCTCCCTAGACGGTGCCAGCGTTGAAAGGAAGTGTCGCTAGGTGCGAACGACGCCATAACCTGGCTGTTTGCCAGCCCCCGGAAGAAGTGATTTCGCACCGAACGGTTGGTTCGACTCGGGGTGCCTTTGGGAATGGTACGGCACCTTTCGCAACCGACCGATAACTGTTTGCTGGCCTAACGTTGGTCTTGATTTGCTGTTTGACTGATAAACTCGGTAATCAATCCTGGGTAATTAGTTCGCTGATAGTTTGTGTCTCGGCGTGCGAAAGGGAAACGGAAGGATGTTTGCCGGCTCAAATGGTGGGTGGATTTTGAGTTTCATGTTTGAAATCAATCATTAGCTTGCGAACCTTTACGCTTCTTTAACAGAGCACTATTAGTCGACATTAGTGATTCCACGGCCTAGCCACAGATAATCCAGAAGGAATACTTAGTCCATTAATCATTATACTGCAACAGGGATCAATGTAAATTATATAGAAATGGTAACAATCATCTGGGTGGAAACTATAATGCTGTTGTTCCTAAGTCGGTGTCAAAATTAGAAACAATGTGCAGTGTTTATAAAAAATGGGTGGGTAATATTGCGAACTTAACCGGAGGGATAGTACTACACCAAGGGCTGTCGATCGAACTATCTTTTCGAATATCCAAGTAGTTTTTAGTAGCAGTTTCTTAGCAAAACTACATCTCTAACGATCCCAGACACATAATTTCTAAAGAAATTCTACTATACAGCACCTTTTACAGAACGACAACAAAAAATCCGAAATCGCAGTGGAACGAGTTTCCATCTTCAGTTTTTAACCGAATAAAACAGCACTTACTATGTGTCACGTCTTCTGCACTGAATGCAACCGAAGGCGATTCTACATATGTATCATCACCACCATTACATCAATGTATGTTGGATCGGGTTAGGTTTTCCTCTGGTGCGAGGAAAATTGACTCCGGATGACACAAAAATTAAAACTCGTTTGCTGCTGCTAAAGTCTGTTTCTGTTATAATTTGTTCGCATAAAGTAGGACCTAGAAATAACTCACAAAAAAAAAGAAAGGATGTTATGTACGTGTAAGTCATTGTAAGTTCTTTGACGTAGGATTACGTCTTTCGGGAACATATTTGGGAACAAATTGAAAATCGAAAATCGAGCACATCGTGAGAATTGTCCAATTTCAAACGCATATTACTCAGTCATCTCATGATGGATTGATGAAATTTTTGCGTCAATAGATTTCGGTACTCCATAACAATTTTTTATATTGAACAAAATAATATATGTCATTAAACGAACTATCGAACACCGAAAAATCTCAACCCCTATCCTAACGAAAATACCCACTTCTGATTGGTAGAATTGACGACACATGCGACGGGTCATAACAGAGACAACAAAGCCAAGCTGCCCGGGGAAATCGAGATTACAAATGTATGATGATGAAAGAAGATGTTGAATTAAAGAGACTTTGAACTCTGGGAGTTCATTCGTCTCTAGCATACAAATATATGCAAGTCGGGGGCATTTTTATATTGCAAGTAAGGTGATTGACACGATTAATTCCAGCAAATAAAATTTAAATTTGGAACATTTTATTTTGTTTGCTTCGTAAAATTTCATATCAATGACCGATCGTGTATTGTGAAAAATTTAGCACAAGTGGAAGTGTAAAATTTTATATGGTAGCAGTTATGTTAAAAATGACATGATATATGAAACGAGTTATTTCAATTTTCATACATAAAAACCATAGTGTGTTCCCGCTCGAGAACAGGTCGTTTGGTCCAAGCTGTCTGTTTTGTTGTATTCATTTTCACCAAAGGAAAGTATTAGATTATCAGATTATTAGAAATATTAGAAAAAGTGATTTCCCATATGCTCTACATATAGTATTAGTTGTTGTTAGTCCAATTAAAATTCGCATTGGGTCGAATAAACACTCAGGAAGTAAAACTTATAAAACAAAATTATCTTTTCTATTTCAAATGTGTTTTCTCTATATTAAAGTAACATGTTTTTACTGATGAGAAAAATTGATAATTGTGTTCGGTATTAGCAATTGTCTTATAATTGATTTTTTTTCTTTATTTCATCCATTCATAACACAGGAGGCATCACGTCTAGGATCACAGAGGACGGTTTTCATCATATCTCGTTCAACTTCGGTATCTTTTATCTGATACGCACCATCCAACAACTGTTTACCATCCTTCTGTCATCACCACTCGGTAAACACTGGTGGAGTGAACAAACAATACCCAAAAACTAAACAAAACGGCCCTTTTGACCAAATCATTATCAAAGAGTTTAACGATTTTTAACGAATTCTTCAAACATATCCAAAATCAACAGATAGCTTAACGGAATCCTACGTCAACCCCGGTCGTGTCTCGGACACAACTCTCCTGTGACTTTTTTAATGAACTTTAATACTACGTTGAGACGGCGAAGTTCCTCTAGGAACGTTAGTGCCATTGAAGAAGAAGAAGAAGAAGACTAACGTTCCCAGTGGAACTTTTGCCACTCGGCCACGGGAGCACATAAAGTGCACTCATTCTGTCGTGAAAATTCATTTCCTTTGAAGGCTTATTTTTCAAATGAATTGAAAATGCACAGCACAAAGCGAAAAGGAGGGATTAAATCAGAAAATATTGAAGCTCGAACCATTGAAAATGCTGAATTTGCCCACTCTCAATAGAATCCGTCGTTAAACATAACCTAGAGAGATTCAACTACGACTGTTTTACTGTTTTCTGTTTTCTATTTTACTGTTTTTCGAGCTACGTTTTGCTATTGATTGTTGAATTGAACAAAACAAACTTATACACCTGAATTCAATCAGATTAATTCGGACACCATAATACTTTATCTTACATTCTTGAGTAATCTATGCCAAGAATAATACATCAAATCTGATGTTCCAGGACCAGACTTTGGAGATTTAGAAAGGTATCTGAAGATATCTACGTCTATCTAGATGTTGAAGATGTAGAAATAGAAGCTTCTGAACTGAGCAAGAACAAAACAATAGCTTTTAGGACCATCTGTTGAACCATCAAATGGTTGGACGACTAAAGTTTGAATAAAACATAGAAATTTAAATAAAAAAATATCCGATTGATTTGCTTAGAATGAAAAATTCCTGTCATGTCCATATCCTAAGCGTTAGCTACATAGTAACTTTATGTGCGTTTCTCAAACGTTGACAGTTCTCCAGTTTAGCCTTATTATTCTACCTTTTAATTTATTACTACCATTACATTTTTGTGTGTGCCTGAAATATATTATAATGTGAACAAGCATCCCCTGATAACTGAATAAATTTCCATTGCACCTGAATAAAGCAATGTATTTTTGGTATGTGGATACCATCAGCATCGTCTAATCAATAATTTCTATGCCAATCAATGATGATCATGAGAGATTTCAACTGGAAAGGAATATATTTTAAGTATGCGGGGGATCGTTAGTTGATAATCTAGCGATCGAACGATATTCCCTCAAAGCAGAATAAAACTTCAAAATCGATGAAGCGGAATTAGTACGATATTAAGCCGAGTTGCTCGTCGCGTAAGGACATCCTAGAACCTTTTCAAATAGTGAAATGTAACGACAGGAACTGCCTCATTGAACCAAGGAGTAAATACATTTGTGTAAATCAACATCAATTTATATCAGACCATGTTCCTCTCAGCTTAATGACAGATGGGATGAAAGCACCAATTCCAACCGATGTCACCATAAATTTTCCGTCTATGTTTGTTCAAAATTCTATGCACTTGTCGAAAGTTTCTCCGATGTCACTACTTGCATATAAGGAACATCCGTAAGAACATTTGATTACGATCTTAGCAAATATCTAATTTTTATGTTGAGCGAACGACTTTCAATTTGCTGCTGTTGCGTATGCTCTGTTGTTTTGACGTAGGATTACGTCTTTCGGGAACATATTGGGGTACAAATTGAAAATTGAAAATCGAGCACATCGTGAAAATTGTCCAATTTCAAACGCTTATTGCTCAGTCATTTCATGATGGATTGATGAAATTTTTGCGTCAATCGATTTCGGCACTCCAATTGCAAATACATGAACATACGACATTGCAAATACATGAAAGTAGGGGTAACTTTTGTTCTTACCGAAATGTGTTCCCTAACAGAGACATCTAAACCAAGGGTGCCCGGGGGAATTCAGCATTGCAAATATATGAAAGTCGGGGCCATTTTTATACTGCAAGTAAGGTGAGTGATAGGATTAATTCTAGCAAATAAAATTTAAATTTGGAATTTAAATGTTAGTTGCTTCGTGAAATTTTATATCAATGACCGATCGTGAATTGTGAAAAATTTAGCACAAGTGTTAGTGTAAAATTGTATATGGTAGCAGTTGTGTTAAAAATGACTTGATATATGAAACAATTTATTTCAATTTTCATAAATAAAAACCAAGGTGTGTTCCCGCTCGAGAACGGGTCGTTTGGGTTAAGCTGCTTGTTTTGCTCTGTTCATTTTCACCCAAGGAAAGTTTATACGGAGAGAAAAATTGGAAAAGTGAAGAAATAGTAGAAAAAGTGATTTCCCATATGCTCTACATATATTATTAGGTGCTTTTAGTCCAATTAAAATTCGCGTTGGGTTGAATAAAAAAAAATTATAAAAGAAACTTACCTTTTCCATTTCAAATATATTTTCTCTATATTCAAGTAACATGTTTTTACTGATGAGAAAAATTGTTAATTGTATTCGGTATTGGTAATTATCTTATATTACTATGGTGAGTTTTTCTTTTTTTATTTCATCCATACATAGCAAAGGAGGCATCTCGTTTAGGATCACAGAGGGCGGTTTCATCATATCTCGTTCCACTTCGGTATCTTTTATCTGATATGCACCATCCAACGACTGTTTACCATCCTTCTGTCATCATCACTCTGTAAACACTGGTGGAGACAATACCCAACAACCAAACAAAACGACCCTTTTCAGGGCTATCAAATCATTATCAAAGAGTTTAACGATGTAGTTTTTCGAACATATCTAAAATCTATAGCCAAGATAGGCAAGCGGAATCCTACGTCAACTATGCGGTCGTGTATAGACTACGTTTGTGAGTACTTTTTATGCTTCGATATAACGTACAATTCGATACAACGTACAATTTTGAAAGTGAAATGTACGTTATATCGAAGTTTACCTGTAGAATAAAAAATCGATTTCTTTCTGTTTTTCCGAACTTTTTGTAGACAAACATATTTTTTAACTAACCAACTCAAATATATTTCAACGTATTAAAGTTACACTGTACACACATGTGCTGGCAGACTTTCGGTCTTTATAAATATTAGTTTGTATTGTGACACTAAGCTTTGCGATATTGGATGGATTTTAGATTATATGTACAATAGAAATGCAGAAAACTTATGTAGTACTTGGTAACACTGACCCTGAACTAGCGCTGCGCAGTGGGGCGATTTTCCCCATTATGACTTGGTTGAGAAAAACATCTTTTAATATAAACGATTAACGTTTGTTTATTCAAACTCTTTCGATAGCTTGGGTAACATAAGAGAATGTATTGAAGTTTCCACAATTTAAATTAGTTTAATAATGCTTTAAAAGTCTTATGACAGATGCGACCAAACTGCATGAAATCATGCAGTTTTTATACATTGCTACATTTTGAAGCAAAGTGGGGTTTTATGTGGTTACTTATTTACTAACATTACATTCAGTAGTATTAACGATCAAAAATGGGTGAGTTATATCTATTATACAACCGCAAGGTTGACGTGAGACTACCGTTGGCTTAGTAATCATTTGTTTGTATTAATTAAATTATTGATTGAATGAAACAATTTTCGAATTCAATAGAATTCAACATATTTGCTGTACAAGTAAAGAATTTGAACAAACGCCATCTAATGTGAGGTACCTTGGTTTTGATGGCTATATTGGAAAATCGTAAATCGGGCCAAACAAAACGGGGAAGTTGGGGCGTTTAGATAGCGCTAGACATTTTATAGTTATTCAATTGCTTATCTCAGGAAAAATACCACATTATTAATTGTGATAGGTGCGTAGAAATATTTCCTATCAATTGATGTAAACATCTTTCCTATCTATTAAGAAATGTTCGAGTTATAGGCATTCAAAATCTTTCATTTTATCCTGCATGTTCTGTGTTTAGGTTTTCATTTTACCCCCCATATATTCTGCTTAGATGTAGTCCCACGTCAAAATGCAATTTTTTGTCGATAAATTATCCTTGTACTAAATTCTGTCGATTTTTTCCTCGTTTACCTTTCGATTTGCAGTGCGATCATTATTCATTGAATTATTCATCATCAAAGGCGAAGGGGTAATTATTCATTCAAACAGAAATATCTCTGTATACATACGTCCTACATTACATTATAGCAATCACATGAAAGCTGTTTGATTAGGTTGATTCTATTTGTTATAGAGTTAGTCAGCAAAAAAATATGTAAGCCTACAAAAAGTTTGAAAAAAGAGAAATAAATCGATTTTTCATCTCTTTCCAATATTTTATTTCATTACATCTAATTACACTCCGATAAAAATGGTTTCATAGACTCTTCCACACTTGGAAGTTGAAGCTTCAAAATTAAGGTTTTTTCGAGTGCATATGCTGAACATTTCTCAAATTTTATTTTAAGTTGATACTACTGACATTGATATTATTGTTAATTTTGAGTGCCATCTGTCATTTAGTTTGCTCGGCGATTTTTGATGTAGATAACTCTATTGGTCAATGATATTATGTGAAATTCGGTGTTGCAAACGAAATTTCTTGTGCCGAAAGGTTGAAAATGATACAGAATACTTTTCATGACTTAACAATGTCTAAAATACGAGTTAATGAATTATATAAGCCATTCAAGGGTGGCCGAGAAGAGATGAATGATTTGCCACGTCAAGGACGACTATCCAACTCTTCAACTCATGAAAACCCAACAAAATAAAAGGGATGTTGCTCGAAAATCGTCATTCAAGTTTGAAAGGGCTAGCTCGCGAATGAAATATTTCTCGTTTGTGCGACTTTTTTTGTGCGATTTTATTATGACATAGGGTCTTGAATCACACAAACCAATCGCACAAATAATAAAATCGCACCTAAACAGTCACACAAATGAGAAATCGCATAAAAAGCAACCGCACAAAAACAGGTTTGCCTGTACTCATTCCTATTTCCGAAACTCAAATTACCGCTTCGTTGGACCCGTTTTGACAGCATTGAAGACGCAAAAACGTATTTGCTGCGTGAACAGAAGGCAATTGATCGTTGGCAAGAGTAAATTGCTTCAGAAGCAGTCTATTTTGAAGGCGATAATATAAATGATAAGTAAAGCATTTTGCTTAACACGTTGAGCCTTTTGGTAGAAAAGTGCTGACTGACTGGAACTGACAGTTACAAAATATGAACATAAATTATATATGGTTTGTTTTCGGATGATTTACAAAATGTGGCTTCTTTCTAGTCGAATTGCTGACTATTTTATATTCATACAATAAGTGTCTTTGGAAACTGGGATCGATATTACGTAAACGCTCTTAACACGTTGGGACCCAAATTTCTTCTGCTGCGCTTTCCATTCAGCTCGCATCATGAGTGTTTGCACATTATCTCGGTCCCAGCTGCCAAAGATACTTATTGTATAAATAGAAAACAGTCAGAAATTTGACTAGAAATTAGTCACATTTCGTAAAACATCGGAAAACAAACCGTTTATATTTTTATTTTCTTATTTTGAAACTGTCAGTCCCAATCAGCCAGCGCATTCTTACCAAAAAGCTCAATGTCGGCCCCTAGGGACTGAAGCGGGGCTCAACGTGTTACAGCGCGCTGAATGGAAAGCGCAGCAAGAAAAAATCGGGGCTTAGTGTGTTGAACACACGAATTATGATACATATGAGAGAGTATAGATGCATATCTAGATTATAAATTGTCCTATAGGCTCTGTCCAACTTCTATAAGACCACCCTGATTATATTTCGTTGCAATACAAACAGTTAGAATTTCAACAAGATACATTCATATATTGTAGAATGCTTATAATAAACTATATTTAACGTCAATTTCGTTCAAAAGAATTGTTTGTTGATTTATTGTGCCTAACACTAGAAAGACCGAAACTTAGTATTAGGCTGTCAAAAAAGTCCTGCGGTTTTTTTTTTGAATTTTCATTTGTTCATAAAATTAGTTACAATCATCTGTTTTAAGTCAAATATGCGCCGTTTTGTTCGATGACTTGTTCCCAACGAGATGCCAACTTCATAATACCCCTGTTATAGAAGCTCGCTTCCTTATTGGCAAAAAACTCGGATAGCCAATTTTCACAGGCCTCTTTTGTGTCTAACTTCTGACTACCTAGCTCGTTCGCCATGGACAAAAACAGGTGGTAGTCACTTGGTGCAAGGTCCAGACTATACGGCGGATGCAAAAGAACCTCCCATCCGAGCTCCCGGAGCTTCTGGCGCGTCACCAAAGAAGTGTGTGGCCTGGCGTTGTCCTGATGGAAGACAATGCGGCCTCTGTTTATCAAAGATGGCCTCTATGTCTGTGTTAGGGAACACATTTCGGTGAGAACAAAAGTCCCCATACTTTCATGTATTTGCCATGCCGATTTCCCCAAGGCTGCTTGGTTATGATAGCTTTGTTGGGGAAACCGTAAATCGGGCCAATCAAAACGAGGTAGTAAGGGTGTTCAGATATCGCCTACTATTTTACAGTTATTCAATAGTTTATCTAATGAAAAACAACATTTTTTTAATTGCGATAGAAGCGTAGAAATATTCCCTATCATTTGATGCAAACATCTTTCCGATCCAGTAAGAAATGTTTGAGTTATAAGCATTCGGAATCTTTCATTTTTTCCTTCATGTTCTGTGTTTAGGTTTTCATTTTACCCCCCATATACTCCGGTTAGACGTAGTCCCACGTCAAAAGTAGATGGTAACCTCCCGAGAACACCAGTTTCGTCAAATTTTGACCACACAGTACCATCGACAACTGTTTCGGTCATCTGGAATGTGTTTTCTGTTTCTTCATCAGAGTCTGCACTGCTAAGCACCCTACACCTTTTCCCGGATATATTGATGACATTTTCATTTTCATCATTGGTTATCGACTGCTCAGCGTTATCTTCAGTGTCAGATGTTTCACTTTGAATACAATCTGCCTCATCTCCACATGATAGTGCAGAATTTATCGCATCTGATTCTACAGTTCATCGAAGCACTCTTCACTTATGTTCGTTTACTTTTTCAATAACTCATTTTTATTCAACATTCATTTCCTGCATTTAGGCCACAAAAGAAATAAAATAAACAACTTGTTAGAACTAGTATTACTGCATATAAATTCGAATAACAATAACTAATTTAGATTTTTGAGAAACTGTAACATATCAAGAATACGCCCAAAGTGACAATTTATTATGTACTTGTATGTCATCATGTGACGGTGATCGAAAAAATCGATTACGCTCTCTTCCGCTGTGATCGTAATGATCTTACCAGTCGTCACTCCCGGGGTGGTGGGGTTCTAATTGCTGTCAAAAACTATCTAGTGTGTGAGCCTGTTTCGATGACCAACAGTGAAGTACTCGAACAATCGCAGTTCGGATAAAATCTCAGCTTCGTTTTCTCTACGTCGTTGCCATCTATCTCCCACCAAATTCTAGCAGCGAGTTATATACTGCTCACGCAAGTGCAGTGCAAACAGTAGCTGATCGTCTCTCGGAATCAGACTTAATCTTGTCGATCGGTGATTTCAATCTTCCTAATCTACGATGGCATCTCGACGAGGACATCAATGGTTACATTCCCTCAAACGCGTCGACTGAAACAGAGCTAAATTTTATTGAAGTAATGTTTGCGAATGGATTAAGGCAGATTAATCGTTTTATCAACACAAATGTCAGACTTCTTGACTTAGTATTCACTAACCTTCCCTAGTATCTTGACGTGATCACACCGCCAGCTCCATTGTTACCTACCGATGACCACCACGCACCTTTCATATTACTACTTGACGAGAATGACGCACAAAAATTAATGGAAGATCAGAATAGATGTACCAAACTTGACTATTCGATATGTGACTTTCACTTTTTGAATTCCGTTCTCACCGGGGTCGAGTGGAATAGACTCCCGAATTGCAATACAGTAGACCAGATGTTAACAACTTTCTACGAATTACTTTATAACGTTATCAATCGTCACCTACCTCGAAAGAAACGAGCTTCTGTATCTGTTTTCAACAAATCTTGGTGGACTCCCGAGCTGCGGAGACTTCGCAACCATCTCCGAAAAGCACGCCACCGATATTTCCATACAAAAAATGTAGCAGACAAAGCAACACTTCGCGAGATTGAGTTGGAATATAAAGTCATTCTTTCTGCAACGCATCGAAACTATCTGCATAGAATTCAGACTACCGTCATACAGGATCATTCTCGCTTCTGGGATTACATCAAGCACCTGAAAACTGGCAAGAGCATCCCTGGTTCTGTAAACTTGGATGGAATGACATCTCGCTCAAATTCGGACGCAGCCAATCATTTCGCTACTTTCTTTGAGAGCGTGTTCACCCGTTCAACGACAAAACTACTTTGAGTATGTTACTCCGCACAACATTCATCTTCCACGCATCCAGTTTCCTCAAGACGATGTTCGAAAAGCTCTCGAAGACGTCGATTCGAAGAAAGGTCCCGGAACAGATAATCTGTCTCCTGTGCTGTTGAAGAACTGTGCCGCTTCACTCTCGATGCCAATCGCTGCAATTTTTAACCGCTCGCTTCAGGACAAAGTATTTCCACTGACATGGATGTGATGTCGTCACTACAGAAGTGAAATACGATGTCAACGCTTTCACTATACAACTCAGAATGAACTATCTTTATTAAAGACAAGGGTTTCTATCTATTTAATCTCTGAAGTTGAACCCATTTATACTCTACAACTCCTCCTCTTTTCCGAAATCAATCGCGTTGTTCACGGTTCACCATAGAACCCTTCAAACGGGCTGATCTTCTAATTTCACGATTTGGTCTTTGTTCTTCTCGTGGACTTTCTTCCTCTGATGCATTAGGTCTATCTTCTAGAACAGTTTCGTTTGAAGAATCTACATTGCTATCATCAGTTTCGTTAGACACTAACAATTTTATATGGGCCAGATTCCGATGGATAATTCGATCTTATTCTTTAGATAATAACTTGACATCTGAACCTTTCTGCTTTATCACTGTGAATTCTTCTGGACTATAATTCGATGCAAGCTTACTATCCCTAACCATTCGTTTTACCACAACTGTATTCCCAGCCTTGAGCTGGCGTGATTTAGCTCGGCGACGTCGATCAGAGTTCTCAGTACTTTTAAGCTTTTGTTCCTTGTCCCTATCCTTCACTTCTTCCGAAACTATATTATAGTTACCCTGAACAGCTGGGAGTTTGTCCTTCATGATTCGTCCAAACATAAGGACGGATGGAGCCACCCCGTGGTACTTTGTGGCGTTGAATTGTACATCAACACGCACATACGCAGATCCCATTTCCAATCCGTATCTTCGGCTTGACTAATCTTGAGATGTTTTTTTTTATCATACCACTCATCCTTTCGACTTCTCTGTCAGAGCTTCCCTTTCAGTTTGAAAATATATTTTTCTAAGTCGGTCAGAGACTTACTAGCAAATGCAATGATTGTCTTCTCGCGCTTTTGGTTTTCCTGCAGTATAACCGCTTTCCAAATGAACGAAACACCCTCGCACAGAAGATCAGTGGATCAGTGTACCATTGATTGAAAGTTCATGCCCCAGGAATTCTAGTTTCTTGACACTGAATCTACACTTTTCTAAGTTCAGTAATATATCAAAGCTCCTAAATTTTACCAGCAATGCTTGAAGACATCTATCATGTTCCGCTTTTGATCTTCCTGAAACTATTATATCATCGAGATACACTACAATCCCGTCCAGGGCAGCCACTACAGTCTCCATCACTTTCTGGAATAGCACTGGAGCAGAACTGACACCAAACATCAGCCTATTATATCTATGAAAATAACAAACAAAATTGTTAGTTTATTTTTTCATTTATTTATCAGATGAAAGAAAAACAGACATCTTGGAGTCGCATTACCTGAACAATCCAAATTTTGTGATAAAAGTTGTTATCTCGCGTGATTTCTCTGAGATCTCAATCTGATGATACGCTTCTTTCATATCGAGTTTGGAGAAAAGAACTGCTCCACGATTGCTGCTCAGTAGCTCATAAATTACAGGCAACGGATGCTTCTCTCGAAAAACAGCGCGATTCGCTCTACGCATATCTACGCAAAGTCGTATTTCTCCAGAGTCTTTAAGGATCGGTACCAATGGCGAAACCCATGGAGATGGATGAGAAACTTTTTCAATTACGCCTTGATTACGCCTTGATGCTACTTCATCAAAACCAATTTTTAGTACTCGTAATTCTGAAGCCGTCTTATCGCCGAGCAAACACTGACTATCTCCATCAACTATGTAGAATTTGGCAATTGCTTTATTCTGACCAGCTTGAATCTCAGCGGAGAACATCCCGATGACTTTCAAAGCCTGCTTGCTAGCATAGGCTCTCAATACTCTGTCTCTTTCCTCTGAAAAATTATGTATTTAAACATTCGCGTCTCTCATCTGTATCCAAACCGTTGTGGATATAATATTCGCATCCGCCCCGGAATCAATTGTCATGGGAACCTCGAGCATCCCAAATATCTGCGATCGAAATTTTCTTACCAAAATAATACTTAATATACAATTTGAGAAAATACCAAAGCCAGCAACCACTGAAAACTGATATCTTCCTACACATAACATAATATTCCTAATGTTCCACTATTGTTGCGTTTTACATACCGAACCATATCGATTATAAATTACCAGAAACACTTGCTAACCATTATTGACACCAGCAGACATCACTCTCATGACATAATCGTTTCCAAACCCAATGATTTAAATACATCCAATCAAAACTAATGATCCAGACCAGCAGCCAATACATCGAGACCAGCAGTCATCGTTATCTTTTCGCAACCGTATTCCAAAGATCACAACTCAGTTTTATCATTTACCATCCTTCCGATAAATAACATTTTCACTACAGGTGATTTAACGTTCAGTGCTTCCATTAAAAAATGTTTTTATTGAGATCAACAGAATTGGCATCTCAACGTAAATGTATTCAGAACCAACAGTTTTGAGTCTACCAATCGAGGCCAGCAGCCAATGATCGCTTACACAGTAAACATTCAGATAAACAACAATTCGACTACTAGCAGCTTATTGATAAGCCCTTCGTTGGGAAAATATTACATCTAGACCAACAGTCATTGCCATCTCCACACAAACTTATTCAAAACTATCAGTTTTTGAATCATCTAATCCTGCAGCCGATCGCTACTTGGCATCAGCACTATACCTCTTCCCACAAATTAAAATTGATGAAAATGAAATAAAAGTAACTCATGATGGGTTACACGGTTATCCATTTTTTCAACTTGCTATTCATCCCAGCGGTATGACACCCGCCATGTTTTTGATGCCAACATCTCAAACGCATTTATTTTCTTCAAAACAGCGATCCGCGTTGGCGGCATTGTGCTTCGTTTACTAGTTTAGGGGAGCGTCAACGAATAGCTGATTTGCAGTCGGAATGAACGTTTCCAAAATTAAAATTATGAATGAAAATTAGCTTTTCCATATGAAATTAGTATTCCATTTGAATTAAAAAAATTTTTGTTTGCAGTTGTTGAAAAAGTCTCATTCGAAAATTGTTTATGAAGACAATTTTATATTATAATGAAAAAAATCAGCAACAATTTTGGAATCGTATAGCCATATGGTTGAATGTAAGTCAGAAATACTTGTTTCAAGTAATTCAATACATGCTTACTCTTCGGTTCACAGAATTATCCTACAGATTTCTCATCCGTTGCAAGATCATGAATCCATTGGTGATTGATAACTTCGAAAATCTACTCCAACTGACTCCTCAGTCAAGTTTTATGTCTTTATACCATGAGTAAGGTACTCAGGTACCCACGACGTGCACCCTTCACCAGGCATCTCCAACCAAGTTTGCTTCCCTTACTTCTGCAATTCCTCTGTCATTTTTGATCTGTCCATGCGACAAAAAATCCATGGAATCCCAGATCACCTACGCTCCGATTCTATTCCGCTGATATTTTCGGCAGAATATGGGAAAGTTGGATCTGATAAAATGTTCTTTACTGACGGTTCATTCATAAACGGGTCCACTGGCTTCCGCATCTTCAAAGAAAATTCCAGTACCTCTTTCAAACTCAAAGATCCTTGTTCCGTGTATGTCGCTGAACTGGGTGCGATATATTACGCATTAGGGATCATTGAAACATTGCCCATCGACCACTATTTTATTTTTTCAGACAGTCTCAGCTCAATAGAGGCAATCCGCTCAATGAAAGTTACGCTCATCTTATTTCCTAACAAGAATAAGACAACTATTGAGTGTTTTGGTCGAAAAATTATTCAAGATTACCTTAGCATGGGTTCCCTCTCATTGCTCGATTCCGGGGAATGAGAAAGCGGACTCGCTAGCTAAGGTGGGCGCTTTAGAATGCACATTTTTTTTTATCTGAATTACAGTGACTTTCAACTCATTTGGCTGGTTCGTCACTTTTACTTCCATTTTTGGAAGAATTTCGGGAGTGAGAATTGAACTCGTGACCTTTAGCGTGAGAGGCATGGATGTTACCACTACGCCAGATCGCCTCCACTTTTAGAAGGCACACTTTTTGAAAGACAAATTGCTTATAATGAATTTTTCCCCATTCCTCGTCAGTATACGCTCGTAAGTTGGCAGCGCATGTGGAGTGGTAATGAGTTCGGTCGTTGGTTACACTCGATTATCCCTAAGGTCTCGACGAGTGCATGGTTCAAGGGATTGAATGTAGGTCGTGATTTCATTCGCGTGATATCTCGGCTTATGTCCAATCACTACAACCTAAACACGCATCTCTATCGCATTGGGCTCGCAGCAAACAATCTTTGTGATTGTGGCGATGGCTACCACGACATCGAGCATGTTGTCTGGTCGTGTATCCGGTTCCATGCTGCTCGCTCTCAGCTCTCTAGAGCACTGAGAACACAAGGCAGACAATCGGATATCCCCGTCCGGGATATCTTAGGTAGCCGGGATCCTGATCTTCTGCTTCATCTATACCTGTTCCTCAGAAACGCCGATGTCAACGTTTAATGATGTTTCCTTCGTTGTGTCCCCGTTTCATATCCCTCCTATCCGATCGATAAACTTTTACTTAGTCGCGGTAATACATACACACACTCTTTACAGATGCACGGGCCAAAGGTTGTGCAGTCCACTGATCATTCAACAAGAGCCAAAGGTTGTACCGCTCATGACAACTCTACACGAGCTGATGATTGCGCCGGCTAGTGACCATTCTATCCTGGATTCCTCGAGTCGAGAAAGACGCACCACGCTAGATATGGATTACAGACTAGGGGGGCGTTGCTGATTAATGGTCAGCTGCATCCCAATAGAAAGTATCCCGTGTCGGGCACACGTACAGAGCATCGAAGACTGCAACATACCGATTATTAGAACACTTGTAATACTAACCTCGAGCCAACAATTACTCGAGCCTCGAGTAATCGGTTACATATTACTAACATAGTTGTAAGACAAAAATTGTCAAAATATTGGACTCCCGGCCCCGTCAGGCTAACGCCACATGTGCCTTAATAAAATATATATTTTGGAAAAAAAAAGTAATTCAATAACATGATGTAAAAAATTTCATTCAAATTTTGAAATTTAAAAACCGGCTTCGTCTGACATATCGTGATGTCGATGATGAACATTAACAGCAGTGGGATGGTGAGATATGCGATGACGGTAGGTAGAGTGAGATAGCGACAATCGTGCCATACATCTGATTTATCCACATACTCCGACGCCATAGCAACACCATAGCGACAGCAAAGCTACTACCCCACTTTCACTTTCCTGTTTCTAAACTGTTAATTGAAAGGAAAAAAAGAAAAAAAAAACCTTTCTGGTTGATTCCGCCACCTGATGAAATGGTTGTGGGTTCCGTTGTCACGCACTGAATAGACAGAAAAAAATTCCTTCTCGTGTCGTCATTTTGTGATGTCGTCACTACAGAAATGAAATACGATGTCGACGCTTTCACTGTACAACTCAGAATGAACAATCTTTATTAAAGAGGGTTGCTATCTAATTAATCTCTGAAGTTGAACCCATTTATACTCTACAATGGAAAATGGCATCCATAGTACCGATTCATAAATCCGGAAGTAACAGTTGTGTCACCAATTACCGTGGTGTTTCAATACTATGCAGCCTAAGTAAAGTGTTCGAAAAACTGATTCACGCAGTTTTGTACAGAGTTGTTTCACCGATGATCTCTAACAGCCAACACGGTTTCATGAAACGACGTTCTACCACAACAAATCTTATGTGCTATGTGTCAGCAATATCACGGCTGTTAGAAACTAAGCAGCAAGTGGACTCGGTATATGTAGATTTCGCGAAAGCTTTTGATACAGTGCCGCATAACCTCATCATTAAAAAACAGGAAGTGGGTTATATCTATGGTATAACCGCAAGGGAGACGTAGGACTATCGTTGATTTAGAGATCATTTGTATGAAGTTGAATCTGAATTCATTCTGAATGAATGAATATTTGGAGAACTTCGAAAACGAGAGCGTTACGTTGGAGGCACAAGGTTTTATGCATCCAATATTGGATACGGAAATATCCTACTGATGGGGAAGAATAATCTTCAGAAGCTATCCTGTTGATTGCGATTGATTGAAAAACCCCAAAACCAAATGTATTTGGTCACAGTGTTACATGGATAGAAAACATTCAATTAAACTCTTTCACATGAATATATTTTGAAAATTCCCAAAGGAACTGGCAGATTATTTTCCAGCAATGATTAGATCTTTCCGGAACTTTCTCGATGCTGAATGGCATCCTAACGGAAAGAGTTCTGCGCGTGTATGTGTCGATCCTTCGCCGTCCACCTCCTCCAGCACATTAGGCAACGATGTTGTCTTGTCGATGTCCTCACGAAAAATGAATGTGTCTCACCACCAGAATATCGCTTAAGTATGCTTTTTGTGTGTGATTGAATCGAGAGAAGGTGTGGTTTACAATGGCAATTTGGAAGGCAAACTAGAGGGGAATGAACTCTCTGAGCTCGGAACTTTCGGCGATTGAGCAATAATCGATTGCGGGCGCATACAATATTGGATACGGAAATATCCTACTGATGGGGAAGAATAATCTTCTGAAGCTATCCTGTTAATTGCGATTGATTGAAAAACCACAAAACCAAATGTATTTGGTCACAGTGTTACATGGATAGAAAACATTCAATTAAACTCTTTCACATGAATATATTTTGAAAATTCCCAAAGGAACTGGCAGATTATTTTCAGTAATGATTAGTTATTTCCACATTTTCCTCGATACTGGAAGCCCACCAGTGGTTAATGCCAACTCGATAACCACCTGTTAATAGCACTTGATTGAAACATATTTGGTCACAGTGTTACATGGATAGAAAACATTCAATTAAACTCTTTCACATGAATACATTTTGAAAATTCCCAGAGGAACTGGCAGATTATTTTCAGTAACGATTAGATATTTCCACATTTTCCTCGATACTGGAAGCCCACCAGTGGTTAATGCCAACTCGATAACCACCTGTTAATAGCACTTGGTTGAAACATATTTGGTCACAGTGTAACATGGATAGAAAACATTCAATTAAACTCTTTCACATGAATATATTTTGAAAATTCCCAAAGGAACTGGCAGATTATTTTCAGTAACGATTAGATATTTCCACATTTTCCTCGATACTGGAAGCCCACCAGTGGTTAATGCCAACTCGATAACCACCTGTTAATAGCACTTGATTGAAACATATTTGGTCACAGTGTAACATGGATAGAAAACATTCAATTAAACTCTTTCACATGAATATATTTTGAAAATTCCCAAAGGAACTGGCAGATTATTTTCAGTAACGATTAGATATTTCCACATTTTCCTCGATACTGGAAGCCCACCAGTGGTTAATGCCAACTCGATAACCACCTGTTAATAGCCGCGCGTGTATGTGTGTGTAGCGATGTCTTCCCAGGGAACCGTTTGTGGCATCACTCTCCTCCTGATAGATTCCCTTCTGGCCTAGGGTGCACAAACAGGCTCTTGGTGACACCGTTCATCCGCGCTTTCATGATAAATAAAGAGTTTCACCGCAACAGCGACAACATGCTCCAATCGCTGTTCATTTAGAACTGAGTGGATTTCCGAGCGCCGCTCGCTTATATACCGATTGGTGATTTCAATAGTCTGTTTTAAAGCAATTTTAAGACTATTGAAACAAGTTTTTGGATCAAAAAGTAACAAGTATATAACGCGTAGACATTTTATCTTTCGAATGAAGTGTTTATCATACCATTTCGTTCAGTTGTTTAGGAGCTATTAACGCTCAAAATCTCGGTCTCCGGCGTAACGCTTTCGTTTTCGAAACTTTGATTTTACACCCCGGTATAGAAATGAAAGACGTAGTCCTACGTCAAAATTGAATCACTTAGGATTTCCGAATTGGATTACTGAATGGCTGCATTCTTATTTATCAGCCCGCAAGGCTTTCGTCGTGGTGAATTCCGTGCGCTCTAGGACATTCAACATTTCATCTGGTATGCATCAAGGGAGTGTCCTGGGTCCATTGATATTTATTCATCATATATATCAACGACCTGTATGAGTTGCTTTTGTCATCCAAACTTGTTTCGCCGATGATTTAAAAATTTTCCGCGTGATTACATCCATCAGCGATTGTGCCACAATACAAGAGGATATAAATCGTCTACTGATCTAGTGCGGTGACAACGGTATGGGCGTAAACAGTAAGAAATGTAAAACAATATCATACACTCACTGCAAAAACTTCATTAGTCATCATTATTATATGGGATTGGATTCCCTGGAATGTGTGAATTCGATTTGTGATCTGGGAGTAACGATCGACTCTAAATTGAAGTAGCACATAAGTATCGCAACCGCTAAAGCACATACTGTACTTGGTTTTATTCGTCGTCATACCTCAGGTTTCACCGATGTGTATTGCCTCAAAACGCTGTACTGCTCACTGGTTCGCAGCAATTTGGAATATGCTTCTCCAGTTTGGTCTCCATTCCAAGTTACGCAAATGCTTGCAATAGAGCGGATTCAGAGAAGTTTCATGCGGTTTGCCTTGCGTCAGCTCCCATGGAATGACCCAGTCAACCTTACCAGCTATCCTGACCGCTGCAAGCTGATCAATTTGGAAACCCTATCTGACAGACGTAAGAAACTATAGCGGATTTTCATCTTCGACCTCATAACAGACAACGTGGATTGCCCCGAACTGCTACAGCAGGTTCCGTGGAATATTCCTCCTCGCCGATTTCGGAATTCTCCATTGTTTCTAATACCTTTCCATAGAACGATCTATGGTTTTAATAATTGTTTTTGTTTGTGTTTGCGATCGTTTAATGATGTTTGTGAGGAGTTTGATTTTACTTTGACCAAAAATGTATTTAGTGTTAGAATTTTTTTATTTATAATGATACTACATCCCATTGAGAGATTAGATCTTCTTCACAATTTTTCGCCAATAATCCCGATCCATGGCTGCAGTTCTCCAACTCCCGGCTGCACCG
Organism: Toxorhynchites rutilus septentrionalis; assembly: GCF_029784135.1. NCBI lineage: Eukaryota > Metazoa > Arthropoda > Insecta > Diptera > Culicidae > Toxorhynchites > Toxorhynchites rutilus. The sequence goes on from NC_073744.1 coordinate 125,865,771, forward strand.
ATTCTTGCCAAGTCCTGCTCCACATGCTCCAACCACCTCGCTCGCTGGGCTCCTCACCTTCTTGTTCCTATCGGATTCGATGCGAACACCATCTTTGCAGGGCTGCTGTCTGGCAATCTTGCAACATGCCCTGCCCATCGCACTCGTCCAGCCTTGGCGACTTTCTGAATGCTTGGGGTCGCCGTAGAGTTTCGCCAGTTCGTGGTTCATTTTCCTTCTCCATACTCCGCTTTCCTGTACACCACCGTATATTGTTCTGAGCACTCGGCGTTCGAAAACTCCAAGCGCTTGTGAGTCTTCTTCAAGCATCGTCCATGCTTCGTGCCCATAGAGAACAACCGGTCGAATTAGGGATTTGTACATGGTACACTTCGTACGGGGTCGAAGTTTGTTGGACCTCAAGGATTTGCGGAGCCCATAGTAGGCTCGACTTCCATTGACAATGCGTCTTCGAATTTCACGGCTGTTGTTGTTGTCAGTTGTTATCAACGAGCCAAGGTAGACAAATTCCTCTACCACCTCGAGCTCGTCGCCGTCGATCACAACACTACTACCAAGAAGAACTCTGTTGCGATCAGTCCCTCCAGCTAGCATGTATTTAGTCTTAGACGCATTGATCCCAAGCCCAATCAGCCCTGCTTCGTGTTTCAGTCGGGTATACAAGTCGGCTACCGTCGCATGTGTTCTTCCGATTATGTCCACGTCGTCAGCGAAGCAGATAAACTGACTAGACTTGTTGAAAATCGTGCCCCGCATGTTGAAGCCCGCTCTCCGCATAACACCTTCCAGCGCCACGTTGAAGAGCAGACAGGAGAATCCATCGCCTTGTCGAAGTCCCCTGTGAGCCTCAAATGATTCCGACAGCTAACCTGAGATCCGCACACTGCACCGCACACCGTTCATCGTTGCCTGAATCAGTCTTGTCAGCTTTCGGGGAAAGCCGTGTTCGTCCATGATACTCCATAGCTGTCGTCGGTCGATTGTATCATATGCGGCCTTGAAGTCGACGAAGATGTGGTGTGTAGGGACCTGATACTCGCGGCACTTTTGGAGGATCTGCCGCAGTGTAAAAATCTGGTCCGTCGTCGAGCAACCGGGCATGAATCCGGCCTGATAACTTCCCACAAATGTACTTACTTTTGGCGATAGACGGCGGAAGAGGATCTGTGACAAAATTTTGTAGGCACCATTTAGGATTGTGATGGTACGATAGTTCCCACAATCCAACTTGTCGCCTTTTTTATAGATGGTCCCGTCCTTCCACTCCTCCGGTAGCTGTTCTGTGTCCCAGATCCTGACTATCAACCGGTGCATACACTCTACAAGTTTTCTCGGACCTCCCTTGAAGAGCTCCGCTACGAGGCCATCCTTACCAGCTGCTTTGTGGTTCTTGAGCTGATTAATGGCCTCCCTAACTTCACCCATCGTCGGGGGTGGTACGTCGTCGTTGTTCATTGCACCGGTATAGTCCTCCTCAACGCCGTCTTGGTCTCCTGTCTGCGCGCTGTTCAGGCGTTCATCGTAGTGCTGCCTCCACCTTTCGATTTAGTGTTAGAATAAGAAATTTAAATTAATTTATTATATAAGTAAACAGTCTGTACGACGTTGTCGAAGATGGTGAATAATAAATAAATAAATATCTCCGGAAATGAAGGAGGAGAGAGGCAACTACAATTACTAAAATAACACAGTTATATGTTGTGTAAGAAGTCATAACATTCTAAGAAACTGTGCCATTATACACATAACAGCTTTCCTAATTGAAATTGAAAAGTAGTCAAAATGACTTGCTTGGGCAATCTAGTGTTAAATATGATAATTTCAGCTGTCAAGTTTCTAGAGGACCATTTCAATATGCATATGTATTATCAATGAAAAATTCAAAACTATTGCCTGATTTACATGTCAATAATTGGAAACCTTGTCATTTTGGGCTTATAACCTGGAAAATTCGTGTTGGCATTCTATCTACCAAATTTTTGACGTGGGACTACGTCTAACCGGAATATATGGAGGGTAAAATGAAAACCTAAACACAGAACATGCAGGAAAAAATGAAAGATTTCGAATGCTTATAGCTCGAACATTTCGTACTGGATAGGAGAGATGTTTGCATCAATTGATAGGGAATATTTCTACGCATCTATCGCAACTAACAAAATGTTGTTTTTCATTAGATAAACAATTGAATAACTGTAAAATATTAGGCGTTATCTAAACGCCCTAACTGCATCGTTTTGATTGGCCCGATTTACGGTTTCCCTAACACAGCCAACAAAACCAAGCAGCCTTGGGGAAATCGGCATTGCAAATACACGAAAGTAGGGGGAGCTTTTGTTCCCACCGAAATATGTTCCCTAATAGAGATTTCTAAACCAAGGTGCCTGGAGAAATCGGTATTTCAAATTCATGCAAGTCGGGGGTATTTTTGTTCCGACTGGAATGTGTTTCCCTAACACAGACTTCAAATCCATGGAGCGTGGGGAAATCGGCATTGCGAATTCATACAATTCGGGGGTATTTTTGTTCCGTTTGAAATGTGTTTCCCTAACACAGACTTCAAAACCGAGGTTTCTGGGGAAATCGGCTCTGCAAATAAATGCAAACTGCGAGTACTTTTGTCCTCGCTTGCCTTTGTGCAGAGTGGAATGTGTCTGTCCTAACATGATCTTCTAAACTTAGGAACCTGGGAAGATCGTGCAGACACTAGAAGCGAATGAACTTCCCAGTTTCAAGCAAATTCTAGATTCGAGAAGTATGTACACTTTTGGGATGTAAACTTCAGAGGGAAATGTAAAATAAAATAATCATTTGATAATTTTTTTGTTGTCTTTATTGGAAAGATTTTCAGCCTTAGGCTGGTTTGACAATTCTTCCGTACATATATTTTGTTCTAGTCATCATACCAAACGTAAAAGGTCCGTCATTAAATTTACTTGTAACGAAGAACAATCAATCACAATAAATTAATTGACTTTACAAGGCATTTGTTCATTTTTTTCACTCACAGAGCAAATATATTGAACTCAATTGAATTTGGAAACTGTTTCATTCAATCAAGAATTTAATCAATACAAACGAATGATTGCTAAGCTAAGGTAGTTCCACGTCAACCTTGCGGTTATTTCATAGATATAACCCACCCATTTTTTCTGAACGGATTTCTCGATATTTTTCCATTTTTCCAAAATTGCGACCTTGAGTTCTTCAATCGTGGTGTACCGCCTTCCTTCAGTGTAGATTCTACGTACAAGGATCCCCCAAGATTTTCAACAGAATTAAAATCTGGAAAGCGAACCAGTCAGTCCAAAAAATAAAGTTTTTGATCCTTAATCCACGCAAAAACGGTAGGAGAGAGGATTTCAGAACATGTATGTAATCCTTGAATGATGTGAAAACTATCTCGAGCTTTCCGGTTGCACAGAATCCTGCCTCCCCCAAAATTCTTGGTTGAAAAATATTGTTCCTCCTTCCGTAAATCACGCCAGTACCCGTTGAAACCATCAGGACCATCCAAAATGAACTTTTTTTCGTCACTGAAGATAACCAAGCAAAGCAAAGCAAAGCTAAAAGTAAAAAAAATAATTGAAGACCTCTTCGTTATGGTATATAGCAAAATGTATCCTTTTGAAAATGTTTTTTTTGTCGTGACATACCATGTCTCACTGTTGATTCATGTGAGCTTTGGCAAAACTCAGACGTCTTTCGATGTGAGATGATGTAAGATTAGGAGCTTTAACCTATTTAGCCCTCTTTATGTAACTTTATGGACTTTTTACCAAATTTTGACGAATTGTCTCCCGTGAAACATTTAGATTCAAAGAGTGCTTCAATTCGAAACTGTTCTAACTATTTCCCGATTATCCCGGTCAGGGAGCTTCGATTTACGTGGAGTTCTCTTCTTTTTACTTTGAAGATTCGTCAAATAATTGAGAACTACTTGATGGGCTCGTCTAATCCGACGAGCAATTTCTCTCATTCCAACATATTCTTGGTGAAATGCATCGGTTTACCTTTTTTCTCTATCCGTGAGCATTTTTCCTTTCGGCATTTTCCAGATTTATTAATCAAACTAACTAAAACCAACGGAAAACGTTACTGGTCTTATAGAAACTTGACACTTGAAAAATACAAAAAGATTTGTTTACGATCAACGCTTGCACGCACACATATGAAAATCATGCAGTGTATGATAGTTACCAAAACAAATATACTAGAATACAAATTGAAGCGTTGTTTGTTTACAATGACACAAAGCAGCAAGATCATCACCTGGTCTTATAGATGTTGGTTTCCAATGCAACCTATTTTAGTAGGATATTTTAATGATGTGAATTAAATGAATACTGCCAGTTTTCAAGAACTTAACTGTTATTATAATGAAATCCAATAAGACGCAGAAATGCGTAGTAATGATTTCGCATTCGAAAATTTCCCGAGAACAATCACTTGTTTACACATGACATGTACACAAATGCAAACCCGTGAAGGCAAAATAAACACATCGTACAAACATTTATCATCTCACCTTCTAACTAGTTACACTCGGAAGTCACAGGCACCGCTAACCCATCGCTAACAACTCCTGTGGAAAGCTCATCAACCCAGCCAAGGGTTATTAGGCAATGTTCAACATCACCGCAAGAGTCCCCTTTCCACCACACGAATGACGGCAGCATGGCAAATACCGGGTTACGAGTCAGGAATAATTTCGATTTAAAATGAAATTTATACGCCAAGTTTTCCATCGTTTCCCAACAATCCCCGCCGCTTGGCATGATCAGCTTCGAGCACCCATTCATCCGTTCCGGCCGACACAAAACTATGCTCTGGGAAACGCGAATGAGAACACTAACAGGTGTTAATCAGTGATTTGAACAGCAACAATAACAGAGAGCGACTTTGCATGGCAACGCCAAACCGGTGGACACAATCCGTATCGGGCCCGCAGGCGCTGTGGAATGGGGGCGGCAGTGCGAACAAATGTTTTCTTTGGATAAATTTATGTAAGTTTTGAAATAGAAAAAAATGTGAATGCATTTTTAATCACGAGAGACCATTTTTTGGTGTAACGAATGAGCTTTGAACGAGAGAAAATTGTATTCATTAATGTATTCATGAATTGCGAAACGAAATTATGAACAACTCAATAGTTTTGAATTTTATTTTATGAAAGAAAAAATCACTTTTATCATCTGTCCCCGTGTTCAAACTGCCGTCAAACACACATAAGTCCCGAGGAAATACGGCACGGATCGTATCATTTCGAAGGCTGTTGTTGGCAGTGTCACGGTCAATTGAATTATCCTTGTTGGACCGAATTGGAAAGCTCTTGTCGACCGTGCATAACGGGAAAAACGGGTTAGCATTCCACCAGTGCTGATTTGAATTTACAATTGCGAATCGTCACGACTTTCGGTGTAAATACAGAGAAATTGTCTCTCGATTTGGTGTTTCTGACGGTAATCATCCACATTACCGTTAGAGGTCGAATGATAACGTAAACTAACATAAACACACACTCATCATTCCCACATGGAAAGAATTCGTGCCATATTCCATTATTAAACATCAATTACGGATGGTCCCCATCGGATGCGGGGCAGAAGAAAGTGTGTAAACTATGCCCTATAATCGCAGACACAAGATGGTGGAACTCATCAAGCAAATCCTCCGCCACCGCATGGCAACAATTCGCTGGGGCAGCAAATTGACAATCGCGTGCTTTCCATAGTTTTAATTAAAATTCCCTCCATCGCTGCTGCTGCAAACTCGCTGCCAGCATATGCCCCTCCTAATGCCCGTGAGAAATAGCGCGAAAGCTCACCGAGCGGAAGAACCATAATTATCCTCTTCCGCTCATTATAGCGCCATCACTTCCTTAGGTTTTGCTCGAAGCTTTGTGATGGCCTGGAAATTCCGCCGAGTCTACGAGGGACCATTCTTCAGGGGGGAAAGAATAGTTCAGATGGGTTTCACAGAACGTTTGTTGTGCTCAAAGGATATCAAAATAAACAAACGTTGAATCGGTTCATTTTGGTTCATTTTAGTCTCCTCACGTTGCCGCAGTAAACATAATGGTAAATCTGCGACGGCACATTAAAAGGACACTGAGGGTGTGACGAAACATCATCATCCGGTCATGAAATTCGCGAGAGTTTATTAGAATCGGCGTGTTGATGTTTAAGAATAACTTTTATTAACCCGTCATTGTGTAATGCATTTTCACCCCGCCCCGCTCAACCCAACTTCTTTACGAATGTAAATGAAACACTCATTTGTTTTTTTTTTCTGTAAAGCCATTATCCATCCCAGTGCGGGCAAAAGTTGGCAAGAATATGTCGGATGTGACGGGAAATGGGATTTTAAATTGGTACACGCTCTTTTGATTTGTGGAAGGCGTTTTTTTACACCCGTGAGAGGCGGAGATCCAATTCGAGTGTTTATTTCCGTCGCGTTTCCGTTCGGGCGAATTTGGCGGGAACTAAATGACTATTGCGATGCTTCGGAACATTAGGCAATCACTGAAATCGTTGTTAAATCGAGATATAACTAATAACTAATTTTCATTCTATCGAAAATCATAAACTAGAAATTAAGAAATCAGTTAAAAATGAACTGAAAAGGAGGTATTACATACGCAAATTTTCAGAAATTTAGATGAAGTGACGGCACATGTATTTTCATTTACGGACAAAAATCAAAATTCTGGCCTGTTGTGTTCGAAGCTCAAAAGGTATTCGCTAAGGTCGAATGTCTACAATCTCAGAGAGTGTTCAAGAGAATTCCTAGGTATTATGAGGGTGCAAAATAGCTCGACCCACCTTGTGGCCATTACTGAAGAATTTGTATAAATATTGAATGCAGCAACCACCTCATATAAAAATTCTTTGTGCATGTTCCGATCAGCACTAGGTTTATGTTTGATAATAGCCTCTATTTAGAAGAATTTGATTACGAGATTAAAAACAGACCTGGAAAGCAGAACATCGTAGCCGATAGTCTTTCCAGAGTACGAGAGGAAATCAACGTCAATGAAGCGGAAGAAAACTCTTCTTCCACATCTGAAAGCGACACTTCGTCAGACGGAGCCACGGCCCACTCTGCTGATACCGACGATTCTGACTTTATCCCAGGCACAGAATAACCATTAAACGAGTTCTGTAACCAGATTGTTCTAAAAATCGGACCCAACGAAGAAGAAACCTATGAAGAAATATTTCCACGAGTTTTCCGACGAAAAATTACGAAATTGATATTTGGAGTTCCATACCTAATTAAAATGTTTAAAGATTACATTGATCCCAAAAGATCAAACTGCATCCTTTGCCCGGAAAAGTTGATACAGACGATTCAAATCGTCTATAGAAACTACTTCAGTAGAGGCAAACCTTTCAAAATTTATTTTTCTCAAAAAATTCTCGTAGATCTGAAAACGGCCGAGGAACAAAATATTGTTATAGAACAAACCCACGAAAATGGGCATAGAGGGATATGGGAAAATAATAGACAAATAGCAAACAAGTACTATTTCCCAGCAATGAAAAGAAAAATACGACAGTTTGTAAGGCTCTGCCGCATTTGTAATAAAAATAAGTACGAGAGGCATCCATACAAAATCATGCTCGGACCCACTCCGGACCCAAAAAAGCCTTTAGATTTAATACACCTAGATATATTCTTAAAACCACCTAATATATTCCTTTCCTTTTTAGATAAATTCTCGAGATACGCTACGTTGATTCCCATCAAATCTAGGAACATTCAAGACGTACGTAAAGGATTAACTAAATACTTTTGACGTAGGACTACGTCTAACCGGAAGATATAGGGGGTGAAATGGAAATCTAGGCACTGAACAAGTAGGAAAAAATGCAAGATTTGGAACGCTTATAACTCGAGCATTTCTCAATAGATCGCAAAGGTTTTTGCATCAATTGATAGGAAATATATCTACGTATCTATCATAACGAATAACATTTCATTTTTCTTGAGATAAATAATTGAATAATTGTGAAATATCAAGCATTGTCAAAATGCACTATGTGCCCATTTTTGATTGGTCCATTTTGTGCTCCTCAAATCGAACCGACCAAAACGGGCAACCAGAGCAGCAGCGAAATAGAATGAAGCACGATTGGAAAGAAAAAAGAGAAAATGAACGAAACATTGGTCGCAGTCTAACACATGCGTAATTCTCGAGCCAGCCAGTCAGCTTAAAAATCCCCGCTCCGCTGCCGTAACGATCATTCTTTGTGTGGACACCGACTGGACAACATCGTTGCTGGACGGGCTGGACGGCGAGGGATCGAGTGCCTTTCTCAAGGCAAGAGGGCGGAGGTAGCGCTGGAGTAGAATAGAGTAGAGTTTTCAAAGGGCCTTTCTCAAGGCTAGAGACGAATGAACTGCAAAAGTTTAAAGTCTCTATAATACAATACCTTCCTTCCTTCCGTAACGATCATTCTCATTAAAACCGTACACCACATCGGTTCCCATCACAACACATCAACAAACCAACCCAAGCAGCCATATCTGGACATGGCAAAGGAGAAAAAGTGAAGGGAAAGGCAAAATCCCGCTCGAACCGTGTTTAGTTTCGGCCGCCGAAGTGATCGAGTTAGCTGGCAAAGCTGCTCGCGACGATAAGAAAAACTGCATTCGGATCAGAACACATTCGGTGGACATCAAGACAACAGGCAGTTGCAGCTAGTGGCGAGTGGCAAACGCAATCGCAAAACGGCAGCAGGTAGCAGAAGAAAAAAGTTTTTCTTTTTACTTTGGTGGCAAATCCAGAACAAGACGGCATCGAGGGCGTTCGAAATGGTTTTTTTCAAAACCACGAGTACAAAGTTTTCTAAATTGGAACCATTCCATAAAACAAGGCGCTTATCAGGGCCATTAAACCTTTCAAAAAAGAGTTTACGAAATACAGTGCTTTCTAAAATAATATCCAAAATAATAATAAAACACAAATTGATTTTTTCATAATTTGTTTGCCAGGATCTGATGAGTATGTGAATTTGGCAGTTGTTCTGAGCTTATTGATAGTTGGGGACTTTCCTGATTATTCAATTTTCACCAATTCTTAAATTGTTTCCAGATTGAAAGTACAGTAATTTACAATTAGTTCGACATTTAGCTAATTGGACGGACATGTAATGCGACATATTTAGTTGAACATTTTTGTAAACATAGAGTTCGGGGTCCAAATTATTCGTCATTCGGTTCGGTGGACATCAAGACAGCAACAGGCAGTTGCAGCGTGTGGCAAACGCAATCGCAAAACGGCAGCAGGTAGCAGAAGAAAAAAGTTTGTTCTTTACACAATCTGCTTTGGTGGCAAATCCAGAACAAGGCGGCATCGAGGGCATTCGAAATGGTTTTTTTTAAAAACCACGAGTACTAAGTTTTCTAAATTGGAACCATTCCATAAAACAAGGCGCTTTTCAGGGCCATTAAACCTTCCAAAAAAGAGTTTAGGAAATACAGTTCAATGCTTTCTAAAACATTATCCATAATTCCTGATTATTAAATTTTCATCAATTCTTAAATTGTTTCCAAATTGAAAGTACAGTAATTTACAATTAGTTCGACATTTAGCTAATTGGACGGACATGTAATGCGACTTATTTAGTTGGACATTTTTGTAAACATAGAGATCCAAATTATGACCCCACATTGAAAGTCGACACTGAACCACTGTCATCGCAAATGTTCAAATACAGGTTAAAATCGCCTCCAATGCAACACTGAGTGGCGCTTCGGCACGTCGCATTGAATGTAATTTACTGTACAACATGTCACAAAGCTGGATGGGAAGAACTTTTCCAACTGTGAAAGCTGTGGCAAGTGGCAACAAATCGCTAAACAGGAAGGTTTAGCCGAACAAGATGGGAATATCGAGTGATAACAAAACAATAAACTCTTTAGATTGAAGATAATTTTGTGATCCTGAAAAGGACCCTTTTTAGCCTTCATGTGAATCCAACGAGCGAACAAATCGTAATGAATGTATTTTTTTGTCATCGCTCCCTTTTAACGCTCATTCGTTCGTCTCGTTGGACTCGCCCCTCTGGCTGAGTCTGCCGATTTGTCTCTATCCTGTGAGTGTGTACCGCTAGAGTATAAAACACGCGGACCCCAAAAAAATATCTTATTTTCTTTCAAACCGTAAACCCGTGTGGTTGTACGGCATCGGCATCGTGGACGTAACAAAGGAGGACAAGTTAAGGGAAAGGCAAAGTCTCGCTCGAATCGTGCAGGTCTCCAGTTCCCTGTTGGTCGCATTCACTGATTGCTCCGAAAGGGTAACTAGGCCGAACGGATTGGTGCCGGAGCACCAGTATACCTAACAGCGATTATAGAGTTTCGGCCGTCGGAGTGCTCGAGTTGGCTTGCAAAGCATCTCACGACAATCAGAAAACCCGCATCAAGAACAGAGCAGCTTCGGTTCAGCGCTCATCAAGGCAACAATTAGTTTCAGTGAGTGGCAAAGTGTTTCTCCGACACGTCGCATTAAATGTAATTTACTGAACAACATGTCACAAGCTGGATGGGAAGAAATTTTCCAACTGTGAAAGCTGTGGCGAGTGGCAAACGCAATAGCTAAACAGGAAGGTTTAACCGAACAAGATGGGAATATCGAGTGATAACAAAAACACAACACCAAAGGTTCTTTTCAGAACCATCAACATATTCATGAAGAGTAAACAGTAAACTAATCCATTTTTCAGGTAGATAGGTAGGTATTCACGTAGGAGAAGAAAATAAAACAATATATTTAAAATATATTTAACAAAAGCTGTCCCCTTTGTATAGTCCTACGTCACTCCGGTTATGTCCCCGACATTACCCACCCGTCTTTTTCATTTATGGTACCCCAAATTTGATCGTTACTGACAACGAACCCTCAATGAAATCCATCGAAATTAAAACTCTTCTGGAAAACTTAAAAATAGACATCCATTTCACTCCCCCGAACCATAGTTCAAGTGGTACAGTGGAGAGGTTTCACTCAACTTTGGGCGAAATCTATCGTTGTACTAAGCCTAATTATCTCGACATAAACGAAAAAGAAGTTTTTAGAATAGCTTGCACCATATACAACAACACAGTCCACTCTACCACAAAAACAACTCCGGGAAATATTCTACGGAATAGGGGATGGAGAGGAAAGCCTCTTGATATGGAAAAGATTTTAGAAAACAGAAACAAATTCTACAATGAAATTATTGTACAATCAGATAAAACTAAAAATAAAAATTTGGGTTACCATAATAAGAAGAGAGAATATCCACCGGTTCTTAGAGAGGAAGAAACCGTATATAATAGAAGACAAGGAATAAGGAACAAAGGAAATGAAATGTATTTCCCAGTCAAAGTTGTCCAAGATAAAGGTAGAACGTTTCTGGACCACTCTGGCAGAGAAATACACAAAGAAAATATTCGGCGAAAATGAAACCATACAAATTATTTTTCTAAATTATAGATGTTGCGGAGCCAACTTCTAAAACTAATTACGCTGACGTTCATTACGACCTCATCATCGAGAACGATACAAATACATGACCTGACCAGAAACCCGGGACTAGTGACGTTACAGACCGGAAACGTACTAATTAAGACTGGACGTCACAAGATATATCACACAATAGACTTGGAAGACTATAGACCATTACTAAACAACATCGCTATCACTATCGACGGACTTAAAATATTCACAGACTTCAGCGACGTTTATATCACATTACAGTCCAAATTTAAGAAAGCCCAAAACACGTATATGAAATTGTTACCAAATAGAAGAAACAAGAGAGGAGCATTCAATTTTCTAGGCTCAGCCATAAAGGCGATTACAAGCAATTTAGATGAAGAAGATCGAATCCAAATAGATAACGATATAAATGACTTAAAACAAGGCAACCAAGAACTTATAAGGCAAAATAATATTCAAGTAACTATCAACAAACATCTAGGAAAACGTATAAACAAATTAATAGATTCCGTTAATGAACAACAAAGAATAATCAAGCAACAAATTATATCAGCCAGACAATCTCTAATCACCAACAAACTTGTCAATCAAAATTTCACAGCAATCCGACAGGCATTTAAAATTTCTTATCAAGTCGACCTAATACAAGAACACCTAGACTCAATTTTCGAAGATATACAACTTGCAAAAATAAATATCATTTCTAAGAATTTTCTAGAAGCAGAAGAACTAAAGTTTATCTCAGATAAGTTAGAAGAACAAAATATTACCATTCTACATCCAGACCAAGCATACGATTACCTAGACATCAGAGCCCTCTTCAAGGAATCCATCCTCTACTTCATCATCGGCGTCCCGCAGATTTTACCACATCCATTCACCAGTCTTCTCCTAGAACCACTTCCAATCAACGGTCAAATCATCAAACTCCCTTGGCATAAAGCAGCAATCTACGGAAACTCCACCTATTTCATCAAAGGCAGTTGCCAAAGTATCGGCGAAAATTCCATTTGCGAAGAAGATAAATTAGACGATACCTCAGACGACAGATGCTTCTCCAAAATCATACGAGGCTCCCCAGGAAAATGTACCTTTACGAACTATCGGAATACAACCAACATAAAACGATTGACAGACAACCATGTCATCGTCATAATCACAACAGTCACACTATCAAGCGACTGTCTACATAACAACAGAGTTTTAACAGGAACGATGCTGTTGTTTTTCGAGAACTGTACAATCTCACTGAACAACAAAACTTTTAGCTCCATTACATTTCCATCGAGAATTATCCCAACAATAGTGCCTCTGGATGGCGTGAAAATTGAACAAAACGAATTCGAGCAGAACCTGGACTTTCACACATTAAAGAAATTACATTTCCAAAACCGAGAACAACTGGAGATAATTAAAACCCGATATTTCATCCAAACATCAACAAGTTTGGGCCTCTCATCTATATGCTTCATTATAGGCTTGATCGTCATAGTTTACCATTGGTACCAGAAGAAAAGGACACCCAATGAAGAAAAACCAAACATCAGTTCAGCAGACAACCACCAACCCAACACAATTGTATCGGGACGATCCAAACTTGATGAGGGAGTAGTTAACGCAAGCAACATCATTTTCCCCACAGCAACAGAACCGATCACTGTGGAACAGTTTATCGGTAGCATCAATTCGCGAACGCAAGCGAAACAACAATTTAGGACACCAACGTAAAACATCGATTCGGACTCTGTACCTGACGCGACAACGGACTGGATAGAATGTGCAGCGTAAGGGCTTTAGGTAAATGGCTAGGCTTCATGATGTAAAATTGGTAATAATAAAATCAGTCTAACTTGTACTCTCTGCGAAACCGGTCTTTCCTTTTTAAAAACTCTTCGATATCCTCATGTAACTTAATTTATATATATATATATATATATATATATATATATATATATATATATATATATATATAATATATCTACCATTCATGAAATTAGTCAAGAGCCGTTGCAAAATACTAATGTGTTGCATAATGATATTATGATAACTATGATATGATAATAACTAGAATGTAGGATAACACGGGGTGATTTGGACCACCCCTTCTCTCAAAAATTACGGCTCAACTTGGATTTTTTATAATGTCATATCCTTCTATTGTTGAACCATATGTACCTAAAGTAAAAAAAAACTTTGGTAAAACTTCACAAGTAGAGGGAAACAGTAGCATAAACACAGCAAGCACTTTAATCGTCAAAAAATGTGAGTTTTCCGATAGTGGTTTTAAGGTTTTTCCCGCTAATTAAACAAACTTTTCATATATTGTGCAGTAAAGTTCTGTTCGCCTACAGAAGAGGAACAATTTGATGTAGCGAAACTGTAAGTTTGATAACAATAAATTAAATTGATTGCATTTTAATTATTGCGTGTTGTGTGGGGTGAAATGGACACGTTTTTGTAGTGTGAATTGGTCCTACAGGTTTGAGACTTTTCTTTGGTCTAATTGATTCCAGATGCCGCTGAATTACAATAAGAGGATGGACAGACAGCGTTGGAAGAAGAAGGAGCTTGAAAGAGCAACGTAGGCCATCGAGAACGGATTTTCTTTCACCAAGCATCAAAAGCGTTTGAAGTGCTCGACCAACAGTGAAAAGATTCATGAAGAATTCGAGATGGTGGCAATCCACCTTTTCTGGTTTGGAATCTGGCCAATACACCTGGTATCGATCCCAAAACATGGTTACTGATTGTAACATTATCCCAAATTACTTTACATAAACATAAGTATGTTTTTTTCGATGAAACACATACTGGACCAAATCACTCCGTATCAAATTTTAATGTCCAAAAATCATCACTTTTATTTTATGATATATTAGGCTGTCAAAAAAGTCCTGCGGTATTTTTTTTGAATTTTCATTTGTTCTTAAAATTAGTTACAATCATCTGTTTTAAGTCAAATATGCGCCGTTTTGTTCGATGACTTGTTCCCAACGAGATGCCAACTTCATAATATCCCTGTTATAGAAGCTCGCTTCCTTACTCGGTTAGCCAATTTTCACAGGCCTATTTTGTAGCTAACTTCTGACTACCTAGCTCGTTCGCCATGGACAAAAACAGGTGGTAGTCACTCGGTGCAAGGTCCGGACTATACGGCGGATGCAAAAGAACCTCCCATCCGAGCTCCCGGAGCTTCTGGCGCGTCACCAAAGAAGTGTGTGGCCTGGCGTTGTCCTGATGGAAGACAATGCGGCCTCTGTATATCAAAGATGGCCTCTTCTTAATGAGTGCTACCTTCAAGCGGTCCAGTTGTTGGCAGTACAGCTCCGAATTGAGCGTTTGGCCATAGGGAAGCAGCTCATAATAGATTATTCCTTGACAATCCCATCAAACACACAGCAGAACCTTCCTGGTCGTTAATGAGGGCTTGGCCACCGTCTGAGCCGCTTCAGCGGGTTTCGACCACGACCGTTTGCGCTTCACGTTGTCGTAAGTGACCCACTTTTCATCGCCAGTAACCATCCGCTTCAGAAACGGGTCGATTTTGTTGCGATTCAGCAGCGATTCACATGCGTCGATACGGTCAAAGATGTTTTTTTTTGCGTCAACGTGTGTGGCACCCATACATCGAGCTTCTTAGTGAATCCAAGCTTCTTCAAATGGTTAATAACGGTTTGATGACTTATCCCCAGCTCTTGGCCGATGCTACGGCTGCTACTATGCCGGTCTTTCTCGGCTAATTCAGCGATTTTGTCGCAATTTTCGACGACAGGCCTTTCGGAGCGTGGCGCATCTTCGACGACCTCTACACCAGAACGAAAACGTTGAAACCATCGTTGTGTGGTGGAAATGGAAACTGTATCGGTTCCATAAACTGCACAAATTTTATTGGCAGCTTGAGATGCATTTTTGCCTTTGTCATAGTAGTACTGTAAAATATGTCGGATTTTCTCTTTATTTTGCTCCATATTTGCGACACTATAACTCACGAACGACTTAACCAAACAAAACACTGTCAAGGACTATATTATAGCAAAAATACCTTTCCAACAAGCTATAGTATGACTCGATACAATGAATACAACTAGAACTACGCGCTTACAACGACACCTCGCGGACTACCGCAGGACTTTTTTGACAGCCTAATATTTGGTAGATTGAAGCTTCATATAATGATTAAACATTATTTATTGAGAGCAAACAAGTGTAGCTCAGTATATAATGTGACACTTTTTATTTAGACTGTATAGGTTTGGAAATATTAGGCGATTTGCTTTGGTGGTCCAAATTCCTCCCTTTCCCCCTACTTGGTTCGCTCTGGCTGCAGAGAGAACGAAGTTTTGCGTGTCAAGCAGAAAAATTTTGTGTTTTTCATATTTCTAAAGGTTCTGAATCAGAAATTGACGACGATGTGTGCTTACAGCATGAAAAGTAGTACAGGTCAGACTCGATTATCCGGAATTTTTAGACTCGAGTATCTGGAGTATTTTTTTTTATTTCGGAAATTTTGAATAATTTGTATAAAGGGTGTGTCACATCAAATTGCTTCACGGAAAAAACGCTGTAGAAATTTAATTTTTAGTAATTATATCTTCAGCTTTCGCTTATAATCAGATAAGAGTGTATAGATCACGTTGGCCATGCTTCACTGTAAATTTTTCGTAAATTTGGAAAAATGTCGTCGAACGAAAAAGAGCGTCGTGAATTAATCCTGTGCACTCATTTCGAGAATCCGGAGTTGTCACATCGGGACATCGGAGGGAATCGTCCAATCCACGGTCAGCAGAGTACTAAAACGATACTTCGAGAACCTAACCATCGACCGGAAGGTGAAGAACGGCAAAAATGGATGCTCCGTCAGTGAAAAAGATCACAAGCGCGTAGTTAAGCAGTTTAGACGTGATCCGAGAAGTTCGGTCCGGGATGTCGCCAATAAGCTGAATTTGTCAAGTTCATTCGTCCAGCGGACCAAGCAGCGGGAGGGCCTGCGTACATACAAGGCTCAGAAGGCTCCTAACCGCGACGAAAGGCAAAACATGGTGGGGAATATGTAGCCTGGAAGCTGTACACCGAAATGCTGACGAAGCCGCATTGCCTTGTAATGGACGACGAAACCTACGTCAAAGCGGACTTTCGTCAGCTGCCGGGCCTGTTGTTCTTCTCCGCAGAGGACAAATTCAGCGTTCCGGAGATTCGCAAGCAGAAACTATCCAAGTTTGCCAAAAAGTACATGGTGTGGCAAGCGATCTGCTCTTGCGGAAAGCGGAGCGCCCTCTTCGTGATGACCGGCACGGTAAACGGGCAGGTTTACCTGAGGGATTCCTACAGAAGCGCTTACTACCACTATTGAAGCAGCACGAGGGCCCGACCATCTTCTGGCCGGATCTCGCTCCGTGCCACTATTCAAAGGACGTGTTGGAGTGGTACGAAGCCAACGGGGTCACCTTCGGGCCAAAGGAAATGAACCCGCCCAACGCGCCGGTGCTTCGCCCAATAGAGAAATATTGGGCGATTATGAAGCAGGCCCTCCGGAAGAACCCAAAAGTTGTCAAATCGGAGGCGGACTTCAAGAGAAAATGGATTTCTGTTCAAAAAAAACTACAACCTGACGTTGTACAGAACCTTATGGACGGGGTAAAGAGGAAGGTGCGAGCATACGGGCTTGGGCTCGAAGTATGAATAAAAAGAAAATGTCAAAAGTTGTTGAATAGTTTTTATTTTACTGTCTAAAATTTTCAAAAGGATCGGTCTACTGGGCGAATTTCTACAGCGTTTTTTCCGTGATGCAATTTGATGTGACACACCCTTTAATAATACCATATCGAATAGCTAATATGGGTATCAAATGAAAGGGCTTAACTAGTAGAATGCAGTTAATTATGAAGAATGCAAATCCAAAATGGCGGCCACTGCAAAATGGCGGATTTCATATTTTCTCAGAAGCCCATCAGTATGGGTATCAAATGAATGGGCTTTACTAGTAGAACGCAGTTATTTATGAAAAATGCACATCCAACATGGCCGCCACCACAAGATGGCGCCATATATATTTTTTCACAATCCCATCAATACGGGTATCAAATGAAATGATTTGACTAATAGAATACAGTACATCATCAAAATATTCCGAAGAAAGTTAGGTGTGGAATAAAAATTAAAAAAATATTTTTTTGAATGGTTTTAATGTAGAGAAGTATACTAATGATACAGATAATTTACCCAAAACTATAAAATTAAAAAATTAAAAAATAACTTTTTAAGTTAACGGTATAATGTACTAAAAACTAGAAAATAATTAGACAAGTAGCAGTTAGTAGTTATCACATCCGTTCCTTCATTAATTTAGGGCAATGTTGAGACTAAAATAAAATCGTGGGATATTTGATGAAACAACTAACTGTGGATAAAGAAAATCCAACGTTTATTTCTTACCTAATTTTCTTCGGAATATTTTCATGATGTACTGTATTCTATTAGTCAAATCATTTCATTTGATACCGATATTGAGGGATTGCAAAAAATACATAGTCGACCATTAACCCTTTCGTTACGCGCGACGAGCTGTGTGTACGAGCGTCGTCTTTAGACGACATAGAAATCATACTGTTCTTCGATCACACCAGCGCGATGTGCATACTTTTCGGCGCAGTGCGGCGGAGCACACTGCCGTAATGAAAGGGTTATTATGTTTTGTGTTCTCCAAGTCAAGATCATAGAATACGTAATTTTAAAATGACAGTAGAATTAAAGGTGTCTTCCATATTTCAGATCAATCAGTCAACAGGAACGGGTTCAATTTTTTATTAATGTGGGGCTACCCTACAAACATTTAAACATACATACAAACAGTTCAAGTTGAATGAAACCATTTAAAAAGTAATTAGTTGTTTGGGGATGGTGGCCATCGTGGATTTTCAAGATCATGGAATATGCAATTTTGTAATGACACCAGAGATAAAGATGTGTTCCAGATCAATCGGTCAACAGGAAGAGGGATAAATTTCTATTAATGTGATATAGCGCTATAGACAAAGATACAAAGTTACAAAGTCACAAACATACAAACTGGTCAATCTATATGAAATCGTTTATTAAATAAGTAAAAATCATAATTATATTACGTTTACCGAGAAAAAAATCGTTTCTGTTTATGACTCGATTATCCGGAGGATTCGATTATCCGGAGTGAAAAAAAATAAATACTCCAGATAATCAAGTCCGATCTGTATTTGGTAATTTGAAGCATGATATAATGATTAAACAGTATTGATTGAGAGAAAACAAGTGTAGCTCAGTATACAACGTGACATTTTTTATTTAGACCGTATTGGTTTAGAAATATTAGGCAATTTGCATGAGGGGTCCAAGTTCCTCCCATTTATCCTGCAAGTTTAATTTGTTGCTTTGACTAAAACAAATTTATTTTATTTTTTTGTATAAATTTTAAAAAAAGTACCAAAAACAGGATTTTAGAAAATCTTTTGTAATTTTGCAAATGTTGCAGTAAGTTTTAATGGTAGCAGGGAAATTCTTAGCCTAGTATATTTCCAAAACACTTGTGAACGTTTCATATTGATACGTTCAACCGTATCTTTTAGTCGATTTGGAGTAAATTAAAGAAGCACTTATACGCATATTGTACAAGATGTTCATAAATCTATGAGTATTTTTTCGTTTTCATACGTTTGTAGGTTCTAGGATTGCAAGGAGTGATGATATTTACACGTGAAGATCACAAGCGCGTAGTTAAGCAGTTTAGACGTGATCCGAGAAGTTCGGTCCGGGATGTCGCCAATAAGCTGAATTTGTCAAGTTCATTCGTCCAGCGGACCAAGCAGCGGGAGGGCCTGCGTACATACAAGGCTCAGAAGGCTCCTAACCGCGACGAAAGGCAAAACATGGTGGGGAATATGTAGCCTGGAAGCTGTACACCGAAATGCTGACGAAGCCGCATTGCCTTGTAATGGACGACGAAACCTACGTCAAAGCGGACTTTCGTCAGCTGCCGGGCCTGTTGTTCTTCTCCGCAGAGGACAAATTCAGCGTTCCGGAGATTCGCAAGCAGAAACTATCCAAGTTTGCCAAAAAGTACATGGTGTGGCAAGCGATCTGCTCTTGCGGAAAGCGGAGCGCCCTCTTCGTGATGACCGGCACGGTAAACGGGCAGGTTTACCTGAGGGATTCCTACAGAAGCGCTTACTACCACTATTGAAGCAGCACGAGGGCCCGACCATCTTCTGGCCGGATCTCGCTCCGTGCCACTATTCAAAGGACGTGTTGGAGTGGTACGAAGCCAACGGGGTCACCTTCGGGCCAAAGGAAATGAACCCGCCCAACGCGCCGGTGCTTCGCCCAATAGAGAAATATTGGGCGATTATGAAGCAGGCCCTCCGGAAGAACCCAAAAGTTGTCAAATCGGAGGCGGACTTCAAGAGAAAATGGATTTCTGTTCAAAAAAAACTACAACCTGACGTTGTACAGAACCTTATGGACGGGGTAAAGAGGAAGGTGCGAGCATACGGGCTTGGGCTCGAAGTATGAATAAAAAGAAAATGTCAAAAGTTGTTGAATAGTTTTTATTTTACTGTCTAAAATTTTCAAAAGGATCGGTCTACTGGGCGAATTTCTACAGCGTTTTTTCCGTGATGCAATTTGATGTGACACACCCTTTAATAATACCATATCGAATAGCTAATATGGGTATCAAATGAAAGGGCTTAACTAGTAGAATGCAGTTAATTATGAAGAATGCAAATCCAAAATGGCGGCCACTGCAAAATGGCGGATTTCATATTTTCTCAGAAGCCCATCAGTATGGGTATCAAATGAATGGGCTTTACTAGTAGAACGCAGTTATTTATGAAAAATGCACATCCAACATGGCCGCCACCACAAGATGGCGCCATATATATTTTTTCACAATCCCATCAATACGGGTATCAAATGAAATGATTTGACTAATAGAATACAGTACATCATCAAAATATTCCGAAGAAAGTTAGGTGTGGAATAAAAATTAAAAAAATATTTTTTTGAATGGTTTTAATGTAGAGAAGTATACTAATGATACAGATAATTTACCCAAAACTATAAAATTAAAAAATTAAAAAATAACTTTTTAAGTTAACGGTATAATGTACTAAAAACTAGAAAATAATTAGACAAGTAGCAGTTAGTAGTTATCACATCCGTTCCTTCATTAATTTAGGGCAATGTTGAGACTAAAATAAAATCGTGGGATATTTGATGAAACAACTAACTGTGGATAAAGAAAATCCAACGTTTATTTCTTACCTAATTTTCTTCGGAATATTTTCATGATGTACTGTATTCTATTAGTCAAATCATTTCATTTGATACCGATATTGAGGGATTGCAAAAAATACATAGTCGACCATTAACCCTTTCGTTACGCGCGACGAGCTGTGTGTACGAGCGTCGTCTTTAGACGACATAGAAATCATACTGTTCTTCGATCACACCAGCGCGATGTGCATACTTTTCGGCGCAGTGCGGCGGAGCACACTGCCGTAATGAAAGGGTTATTATGTTTTGTGTTCTCCAAGTCAAGATCATAGAATACGTAATTTTAAAATGACAGTAGAATTAAAGGTGTCTTCCATATTTCAGATCAATCAGTCAACAGGAACGGGTTCAAGTTTTTATTAATGTGGGGCTACCCTACAAACATTTAAACATACATACAAACAGTTCAAGTTGAATGAAACCATTTAAAAAGTAATTAGTTGTTTGGGGATGGTGGCCATCGTGGATTTTCAAGATCATGGAATATGCAATTTTGTAATGACACCAGAGATAAAGATGTGTTCCAGATCAATCGGTCAACAGGAAGAGGGATAAATTTCTATTAATGTGATATAGCGCTATAGACAAAGATACAAAGTTACAAAGTCACAAACATACAAACTGGTCAATCTATATGAAATCGTTTATTAAATAAGTAAAAATCATAATTATATTACGTTTACCGAGAAAAAAATCGTTTCTGTTTATGACTCGATTATCCGGAGGATTCGATTATCCGGAGTGAAAAAAAATAAATACTCCAGATAATCAAGTCCGATCTGTATTTGGTAATTCGAAGCATGATATAATGATTAAACAGTATTGATTGAGAGAAAACAAGTGTAGCTCAGTATACAACGTGACATTTTTTATTTAGACCGTATTGGTTTAGAAATATTAGGCAATTTGCATGAGGGGTCCAAGTTCCTCCCATTTATCCTGCAAGTTTAATTTGTTGCTTTGACTAAAACAAATTTATTTTATTTTTTTGTATAAATTTTAAAAAAAGTACCAAAAACAGGATTTTAGAAAATCTTTTGTAATTTTGCAAATGTTGCAGTAAGTTTTAATGGTAGCAGGGAAATTCTTAGCCTAGTATATTTCCAAAACACTTGTGAACGTTTCATATTGATACGTTCAACCGTATCTTTTAGTCGATTTGGAGTAAATTAAAGAAGCACTTATACGCATATTGTACAAGATGTTCATAAATCTATGAGTATTTTTTCGTTTTCATACGTTTGTAGGTTCTAGGATTGCAAGGAGTGATGATATTTACACGTATACATACGCATTCTTACATATATTAGGCTGTCAAAAAAGTCCTGCGGTATTTTTTTTGAATTTTCATTTGTTCATAAAATTAGTTGCAATTATCTGTTTTAAGTCAAATCCCCACCCACAAATTCATGAAAACGAAAGTTTATTAAATTATTCATCATCAAAAAACGAGGGAGAAATTTTTTATTCAACTAAAAATATCTCTGTGTTGAAATATCCTACATTATAACGTTCATGTACCAAACGAAAACTACTCGATAAGGCTAATTGAATTTCCTATTCAGTTGTTTAGCAAAAAATTGTGTAAAATCAAAAATTTCTGTAAGAACACAGAGAAATCTTTTTTTTATTTATTTCTTCTAGATAGTTTTGTCCACTACATCTATACACACCAAGATAAAAATATGTTAGTCAAATATTCTAAAAGCTGAAGCTTTAAAATGATGCATATATCATTAGTTTATTTTCGACTTTCTAAAGTAGTGGAAAAAGATCTGCATGGTACGATTACGAGTTTGAGTCACTGTATATCCAAAATCAGGGAGAAATAGCCTCACGTAATCCTACGTCAACTATGCAGTGGTGTCGTGACACAACTCTCCTGTAACTATTTGAAATAAGTAAAAATCGAAGATTATCCAAAACACGTGCAAACAAAGCATCTGTCAAAAATTAAAAGAACTTTAAAAATGCCTCGTTCGTACTAACCTAACCTTTGTTTTTGACGTAGGACTACGTCTTACATTAACACTCCTATACTCGCGCATTGGTCTGTCAGACCGAGAAATCAATAATTCGTTAATTTCTCAGAAAATATAAACACTACGACTTTGCGATTCTCTCTAGCTTCGTTATTTATGAAATTTCGACGCATTCGCAAATAATGTCCGAAATGATAAACCAAAAAATTTCAAAAGAAAAATATTGCGTAGTCCTACGTCCTAAGCGGTCGTGTCTCGGATACGGATACGGAATTTTTGATATAAAAATTATGATTAATTATAACCGAAGATCGAAAGTACCAAATAAACAGACAGACCATACTAGAGTTCGCCACGAACTCTCTTCGCTAGACCCAACCTGATGCATAACCACGTGCTCCAGAACCATTTACTACGCATCATCATTTTGGTTGTTTCCCGGCGAAAACAATCCATCCCCGCGTGCCGTTTTTGGGCGCGTGAGAAACGCGTCCACATCTGAGCGTGGGAGTGAGCCGAACCGAAGCGCCTTCGCCTTCGCTATACATAACTTCCTTAAGACTTCCCCCGCGCTCACGTTTCAGATAAATAACATCATCCAATAAAATAACACCAAACCCAAAAGAAGACAGAAAAAAACGCCACCGCCACCTCAAGCGGAACGGTCGTCGGAGGATGCGAAGCGTTGGCGGAGAGTTTCCTTTTCTCCGTCCACCCGAGAGTACTCTCTTTCCATTTTCTGAGAGGAGCTTAAACAGGCCGAAGTTTTTCCACCGAAGAGAGAGATTTTATTCGGCATCGAAGGTGAGAGAGAGCGTGGAGCCACGAGCCGGTTGCGAGTCCGCTTGTTTTGGTCCAGTGTACATCCCCATCTGATGATGGAATGGCAAATCAGTAATATTTGAACATGCTTGCGGTGCGGTCTAGTTTCAGGCGTCAAGAGACAAACATTTCGCCAAATGCGTAAGTGTCCATAAGCCTCGAATCTCGTTTCGCGAAAAGTGTGCATACGAAAACATTGAAAAGATTTGTTTACGGTTTTTCATCGTTTGGTCCTCTTTTTTTCCCGAGCACAAGCGATGTCAACAGAAACAGTGACATCAGAGGAAAGGGAAGTTTAACTTGTTCGGATGTGGGAAAAATCTTAAGGATTGGGGATTTGAGAGTGGGGGTGTGCTGTTCTCTTTACCGGTGATTTCAGCTCAAGTGAAGCGAGTAATCGTTGGATTGGTTCTAAGCTATGGTTAAGGAATGGGAGAATAATAAATTGATGGTGATTAAAGTAATTTATTAGTGTTGGCGTAGATTAGTGCACGTGTCGTTACTTTTGGCTCAGGTGTACACAGTGTTGTGAATGGAAAGTCAATATTCGGTCCGAAGTGTTGTCGGATGAAGAGTCGGTGACTAACTCGTGGGAACACCGGTGGAGATTCGTTAATTATTAACTCAATAGAATAATCGATTCGTGCTTTGTGTCGTACGATCTCACTGACATTACTTTTCGAATGGTAGTGACAGCATTACATCGTGATTGTAAGTATATTTGATATTTTCATAATTGCCATAAAAGTACGTAGTTATCTTCAAAGTAATTGTTGAATGGTCAGCATTCAATCAGTTCAATCTCCACTCCTGATCATTGAACAGAACATTGTGCGCGATCGTGGGTATAAATTCTATCCATCTAAACTATTCCATAAACTAGTACATACCCGGG
Source organism: Toxorhynchites rutilus septentrionalis (assembly GCF_029784135.1). Lineage (NCBI taxonomy): Eukaryota > Metazoa > Arthropoda > Insecta > Diptera > Culicidae > Toxorhynchites > Toxorhynchites rutilus. The sequence goes on from NC_073744.1 coordinate 125,890,270, forward strand.
ACTTCTTATGCGATAGAAGAACTTAACTTAATCAATCTACTAACAATTGATCTGACTGCATTCCCCTCCGCTGATCTGAAAATGTGCTCTGAAAACTTGTCTTGATCATTGAGTTTCCTATTAAATTATTCCATCCAATGTGGCGTCTTTCCAGAATTTTTTTTCCAGCAATCTTCTTAAGAACAATGACATTTCCAATTCTACAATCAGGAGAATTCTGGACTTGATCCACAGTCCAGAATTCTCCTGAAACTTTTTCATTTTATTTCAAAAACCTACATATTAAAACATCGTAATGTTGTTCGAAATCTAATTTATTGTGTTCTTCTCAAGTTTCAATGGTGAAACATTAATGAATGGCTAGATTGAATTGTCCAACAGGAATATCATGATTATCCAGAGCCGTTTTGGCTGCCGAATTATAAAGGTTATCACACCGAATTTTGGTGTAGAAATTCGTAATCATAGTTCCACTATTTTCCACATGAACCAATATTTCTCTGATCGTGATTTGCAGATTTGCTGAACATTACTATTGATTTCGTTGTCTATTTTTGGGTCCGTATTGCATTTCTTGTTTCTACTGGTGTGATTCAACACTGACCTTAACATTTTGTACTTCGAGCATTTTTTTCTGAGGGCTGCCTTGTTGAAACCGTACTATATCCGATAGCTCTTTGCTATTCACTATTTCCTACATCATTGCCGGATTCACACAAGAAGAAGTGTTTTTGAAAGCATTGCCTTGTCTATGGTTTCAACAATTGGAACAACACATTGAAAACAAGAATCAAATTGGAAACTTTTGCTTGAGCCAGCGAGTGTCTCTGTAAAATCATTCGTTTTTCACTCAATGAGCAATCATTGAGCCTCGATCGCGGCAGTAAAATATAGGTAGATAGTTGTTTTCTGTGCACTATTGCAATGGCATTTTTTGTTTCTAGTATGAAACGATCTAAACCAACGCAAAATACCATATCAACGCAAGTTATTGGTGAGCGGGAAGGTAGATTCATGTACACTTGAATGCTGACAAGAAAAGAGTACAAAGGAAAATAAAATCATACATACATGCAGATTCAGTCTATTTTGACTCACTCGTTATTTTGTTTCGTGCGATCCTTTCAAAGGTGTATTCACTCATTGAATGTTGTTTTACACTCTTTGTTTTGTTATGTTCACTCTCAGTCCCGATTGAAGATGGTTGGAAAATGAGAAATGATTCATCGTGCAATCTCACGATTGCTTGCTGCATTCTTTTCGCCATGATTATTCCAAGCAGATACAAGAGTGATTCATAATTGGGTATGGAGAAATGAGCGAAGGAACTTTGCCATACTTGATTATCACATTGATCCTGATGTAAAGACAGCAGTAAACTGTTCTGAAGTACTTCGTTGCACTTCTGACTGTTCGTTCGTGTTGATGGTAAGATATCTAAACCAGGCCTTTTTAAAAAAATTCTCCCCAAACCATAAAAATCCCATCTTCAAAGCTGCGGGTTCAAAAACTAATGGGGAATCTAATCCCATGGGTTTCACTATGTCAGGAGAACTAAAAGAAATCCAACTTCAATAGAATTTCTTCATACTGGAAGGACTTAAGGACGTGTTATGTCATTTTTATACTCGTAACTTTGCAGGCGGCAGCTTGATGGTTTGAGGAAAATATTTTCAAAACGGTCTGGTTCAGATAGCTTTTCATCAACACCAATGTACAGTCAGAAGCGCAATGAAGTACCTCTGTTTTTGCATCAAAAACATCTTGATAATTGGGTAATTTGGCATCAATTCAAAAAATCCGGAAGGTCGTGGTATGGTTTATTGAATAGGGACTTCAGATTCTGGACTTGTCTTATGAGGAGTGATCGTACGAATAGTAGAATCAGCTTACAAGCAGTATGAATGATTTGAAGAGCTTAAACAAGCAGTATCCTCTGCCGAGAATGAGATACACACTACAACATGTCGCAACTTGGTCAAAACCGCCCCGAATGGATTATTTGAACTGATTGAGAATTAAAGATGACTTACGAACTGGAAACTTATTGTGATTCATGTGAAATTGACGTTAATTTTGTAAAAGGAGTGACAGTTTTTCCATCTGGTTCTATAGTTAGGAAACACTGAAATTTTTGTTTTTGTTTCACGCCTGAACATAACAATAATGTTCAAATGGTCAGTCTTCTAAATGAAGATAGTTATTATATCCTACACTATATACTTCAATTTAACCGACTTCTTACCTATCTCTGGAAACTCAGAAAAAATGAGTGGTTCTATAGTTGTGAAACGCAGTGTATGTCAGTACAATCATAACTGCTACCAGCAGAGAAATTTGTTGCGAGAAAAGACGGGTGGGCAATTTCGGGGACAAAACTGGTGAGACGTAAGACTATACTAAAGGTTTTAAATTTAAACATATTGTTTTATTTTTAATTTTCAACATTTTACCCTAATATTTTTATCTTTTAGAAGGTACATATGTATTTATTTCTGAGAATCGTTGTAAAAAGCATCACATTCGTCTTGTACGAATTGTACGTGATTTTCAAAGTTATAAAATAAACGAATAGTTTAATTTTTATATTTATTTAATTTTTTAGTTGTGTATAAATGGTGGACTATCAAACCCCTTTTTTCAATTATAAATTTCATGCATTCATTTGGACTACGTAACACTTTAACGTAGAATAAAGTGCGATTCACATACAACATACACGTCACGTTCACGTCCCGTCACGTCACGATACGTCAATGATTCTACCATGCAATTCTCATGAAAACATTCACATACACCAGCAACGTAACGACCCGGCAGCATACGTTCAACGAAAACGACCGGCAGGATTTGTAGAAAAGAATAATTGACGGAGACGGACGGCTCGTTTGGTTTTTGTCTGGACTTTGTGTCTCGGCTTTTGTTTTGATTTGGTTGTACAGTAATTTACATCTGAATCAACATTAAGCTGATTGAACAGATCTGTGATGCAACATGTTTAATTAGACATGTTTACCTTTAATTGGACATTTTTGTATATATTGAGTTCGGGGCCCAAATTATGGCCCCACATCGAAAGTCGCCACCAGTCGCTAATGTCCAATTACTGGTCAAAATCGACTCCAGTGCGACACTGAGTGGTGCCTCAGCATATCGCATTATAAGTAACATACTGTACTTTTTATGCCAATATATCTCTTACCTCCAAATTTCGGAGTGAAAATCATTCGCGACTAGTTGAGAGAATTATTCTATTTATTATTATTGTTGAATAAGGGTCGGACTAGGGGTTCAAGCATTTTAATTCAATGATTTTCATTGAATTTTTCAAAATTTAGGACTGATTCTAGGCATGCTGATTCGAAAGAGGGCATTGCAATTTAAAATTGTTGTAGATGGCGACACCATGAATACATTAAATAAACCATTCGTTTGACATTTGACGTGACGGGCTGGTGGAAGTATTGACTGCATGTGTGAATTGGTGGAGACGTTGACGGAACGTAGACGTTCTTCTCCGTAACGTTCTATGTGAATCGCACATAAGGCTGTGAAAATATTCTATCAGTCTCCAATGAATTCATAGAAAAATATATTAATATCTGTTAAACGTACCTCCTGAAAGATAAATAATACACAAGAAACATAATGATAATCTTCGACAAACAACATTTTTTTGAGACGTTTGTCAAAGTTATTATTTTTATTATTATTTTCTGAATGAGACGTTATTCACACTAGCGGAAGGTTATGGTGATTTGCAGAGATAAATTTCCTTGCATTCTAATATGTTTGAGAAATAATTGATATTTAATTATCAAATCCAGTTTTATAGAAAGAATTTTTTAACAGTGCATTTGAAATGTTTTTTTCTTGAATAGTTCATTAATTTTCTAATAATTTTGTCAGACATTATATTTTAATCAGATATCTGGAATTTAATCACAATTTTTTTAAAGAAAGATACACCTTTTTATTGGGCCTGATTCTCGAATACACTACGAATACACTGCACGGTGGCAACGGAATGAAACGTATTCGCGATGACAACGGTACGGTGTCGACATCTGGATACGAGATTAGTTTCCCACTAAACTTATCATTATAATATCAAATTATCTTCAGATGGAATTTTGGTATGAGATTATTATATCACATGAAGAAAACAAAGTTTTTCACTCACATTGAATACCAGTTTGATACGAAAAAGTTAATTTTCATTGATGATTTTTTAATTGAAAAGTGCTTGGTTTGCCTGAAAACTCATTATTATCTTCGACACTTCACTAACTCGTAAAACGTAGTTCAATGGCGTGCCGTTTATTTCGTTTCCACCGTGAAGTGTATTCGAGAATCAGGCCCATTACAATGAAAATTGCCATCTTGGGTAGCATCCACCATATGTACCAAGTTTCAATAAAATCTAAGAGAGACGCATATAAATTTGTTGAAAAACAAAAACGAAAAAATATTAGGTCTACCGGTGAGTTTCTTCGGTTTTCCAACAGATGGCGTAACTTAATTTTTATTCCAGTGGATCAAGTTTCCAGACATTCGTTGGAAAGCTACTGTCATTGCGCATCTTTTTCAGTATATGTCAAAAAGTTTAAGTGTAAACAACATAATTTTTTGCCACCTAGAATATGTCGAATTTCGTACCAACGAGAGTCTTTTTGCGAGGAGTGTTACTTCATTATTTCAACATGAAGAAAAAATCTGCGGAAAGCTATCGCAATTTGATGGAAGTTTATGGTGACCATACTCCAACTGAGCGAACGTGTCAGACGTGGTTTGCACGGTTAAAAAGTGGTAATTTTGACTTGGAAGATGAAGAACGTTCCGGACCGCCAAAAATGTTTGAAGATGAAGAATTGGAGGCTTTACTCGATCAAGATCCTCCACAAACGCATCAAGATCTTTCAGATACACTTGGAGTAGCTCAACAAACCATATCCGATCGTTTCAAAGCAATGGGAATGATCCGAAAGACAGAACATTGGGTGCCGTATGAATTGAAGCCACGAGACGTCGAACGCCGTTTTATCAAGTGTGAACAACTGCTCCAACGGCATAAAAGAAAGAGCTTTTTGTATCGAATCGTTACTGGCGATGAAAAGTGGGTCCATTACGACAATCCTAAGCGTCGGGCAACGTATGGATACCCGGCCATGCATCAACATCGACGGCCGCGCGGAATATTCACGGCCAGAAGGTTATGCTGTCTATTTGGTGGGACCAGCTGGGTGTGGTGTACTATGAGCTGCTAAAACCGAATGAAACCATTACGAGGGACCACTACCGATGACAATTGATGCGTTTGAGCCATGCACTGAAGGAAAAACGGCCACAATACTAGCAAAGACATGATAAAGTTATTTTGCAGCACGACAATGCTCGGCCGCATGTCGCGAAACCGGCCAAAACATACTTGGAAACGCTGAAATGGGAGGTCCTATCCCACACGCCGTATTCGCCATTCTTGCTCCGTCCGATTACTACCTTTTTCGACGGATGCAACATGGCCTGGTTGAACAACACTTCTCCAATTTGATGAAGTCAAAAATTTGATCGATTCGTGGTTAGCCGACAAACCGGCCGATTATTTCCGCAAAGGGATCCGTGAATTGCCAGAAAGATGGGAAAAAGTTGTGACTAGCGATGGACAATACTTTGAATAATGAATTTGTAACCATTTTTGCAGAATGAAGCATTTAATTTTGAAATAAACGAAGAAACTTACCGGTACTCCTATTACTTGAAACAAATATTCTGGTTCGGCATATATTTTGAAATTTCTTATACATGTTGTTAAATACATGGATTTATGACGGGCATATGAATACATATTCACAAGATTCATTCCTATGCTATTAAACCTTAGACTAAGAAACTAAAAGCATGTTAATCATTAAATACATTTATAGGTCACCTAATGTAGAAATTGATTATTTGAGCAGAAAGAAAAATGTGTCAGAAAAATGTGTAACGAACCTTCGTTTAGCTGGAAAAGAGGTATTAACACTCAAAATCCTGTTTCACCAATATAACGCTCTCGTTTTCGAAACTTCGAACTTACACCCCATTATAAAAATGGAAGCCAAAGTCCTATGTGAAAATCGGTGAACACGTCGGACTCCCATTATTCACGTTTAGTGGTTTTATCATATGTCCCATGAATTTATTTTAGTTTCATCAATGCTCAAGATTAGCAAAGGAAGGGGTGCGATAACTGCTAACTGATACTTGCCCATTTAATTTTTATTTTCCAGTACTTTCTTTGTATTATGATTATGTTGAATCACAATGAAACCGTTCAACTTACAAAGCTTGTTTTACTTATTTTATTTTAGAGTGAAATTAAGGAAATCTTAAAATGCGTTTATGGTCCTATGCACCTCTGATTACAATATGTAATATCTATCAAAGTTTGTTGAATACTCTGACCGTTGGATTTTAAAATTTTCAAGGAAGGTTTGTCCCGATTCCGTTCCTGCACAAAGCGTCGTACGCGACATACCGCGATTATGAGAATTTTTCGATGGTGGAATTCTCAATTGCTCTTCTCTTATGTAACAATTCAGCTCCGGGGTCGGACAAAATTAAATTCAACTTGTTGAACAATCTTCCCGACTTGGCAAAACAGCGTTTGCTGAACTTGTTCAACAAGTTTCTGGACCTGAATATTGTCCCGCATGACTAGAGACAAGTGAAAGTGCTAGCAATACGAAAACCAAACAAGCCGGCTTGCGATCACAATTCGTATAGGCCGATTGCAATGTTATCCTGTATTCGTAAATTGTTAGAGAAAATGATTCTACTTCGTTTGGACAAGTGGGTCGAAACGAACAATTTGTTGTCAGATAGGCAGTTGGCTTCCGCCGGGGTAAAGTGACGAATGACTGTCTCGCGCTGCTATCTTCTGAAAACCAAATTGCATTTGCTCGTAAAAAACAAAGGCTTCTATTTTTCTTGATATCAAAGGGGCATTTTATTCAGTGTCCATGGAAATCCTCTCAGAGAAACTTCATAATCGTGGACTTTCACCAATTCAGAATAATTTCGTGTACAATTTACTGTCAGAAAAGCACATGATTTTCTCTCATGGCAGCTCGAAATATTCTCGTTACAGTTTCATGGGCCTACCGCAAGGCTCCCGCCTTAGCCCCCTCTTGTACAGTTTTTACGTCAATGATATGGATGATTGTCTAACTAGAGATTGCACGCTGAGACAACTTGCAGACGATGCAGTTATTTCCATCATGGGTGTTAATCCCGTCGTTCTGCAGAACTCTTTGCAAGATACCCTGAACAACCTATTCACATGGGCTCTAAATCTGGGTATCGAATTCTCTACGGAGAAAACCGAAATGGTTGTATTTTCTAGAAAGCACGAACCCGCCCAATTCCAGCTTCACCTATCCGGCAAAACAATCAGGCACTCTATGTTTTTCAAATACCTGGGTGTATATTTTGATTTTAAATGTACCTGGGGGAGACACATTGAGTATCTGAACTAGAAATGCCAGCAAAGAATAAATTTTCTCCAAATAATAACCGGAACATGGTGGGGTGCCCATCCAGGAGACCTCATTCAGTTGTACAAAACAACGATATTATCAGTGTTAGAATATGGCAGTTTTTGCTTCCGATCAGCTGCCAGGATTCATATTCTCAAGCTGGAGAGAATCGATAACGTTGCTTGCGCATAACCATGGGGTGTTTGCATTCGACACATACGATGAGTCTCGAAGTCTTGCTTACCCTTCGGTTCACAGAATTATTTCACATATCTCTCATCCGTTGCAAGATCATGACTCCATTGGTGATTGATAACTTCGAAAATCTACTCCAACTGACTCCTCAGTCAAGTTTTATGTCTTTATACCATGAGTATCTTACCCACGACGTGTACCCTTCACCAGGCATCTCCAACCAAGTTTGCTTCCCACACTTTTGCAATTCCTCTGTCATTCATTGATCTGTCCATGCGACAAAAAATCCATGGAATCCCAGATCATCTACGATCCAATGCTATTCCGTCGATATTTTCGGAAAAATATGGGAAAGTTAAATCTGATAAAATGTTCTTTACTGACGGTTCATTCATAAACGGGTCCACTGGCTTCGGCATCTTCAATGAAAATTTCAGTGCCTCTTTCAAACTCAAGGATCCTTGTTCCGTGTATGTCGCTGAAATGGGTGCGATATACTATGCTCTAGGCATCATTGAGACACTGCCCATCGACCATTATTTTATTTTTTTAGACAGTCTCAGCTCAATAGAGACAATCCGCAATCCGCTCAATGAAAGTTGATAAACGCTCATCTTATTTCCTTACAATAATAAGACATCTATTGAGTGTTTTGGTCGAATATTATTCAAGATTACCTTAGCATGAGTTCCCTCTCATTAGAAATTATTAGAATTAGAAAGCGAACTCGCTAGCTAAGGTGGGCGCTTCAGAAGGCAAACTTTTTGAAGGGAAATTGCTTATAACGATTTTTTTTTCTTCATTTTTTTTGGATTCCTCGAGTCGAGAAGACGCACCACGCTAGATATGGTGTTCAGACTAGCGGGGCGTTGCTGATTAACGGTCAACTGCATCCCAATAGGAAGTATCCCGTTTCGGGCACACGTACAGAGCATTGGAGACAACAACATCCCAATTACGAGAACACTTGTAATACTAACCTCGAGCCAATCGCGAGTAATCGGTTACCTATTACTAACGTAGTTGTAAGGCAAACATTGTCGAAGTATTGAACTCCCGGCCCCGTTAGGCTGACGCCGTATGAGCCTTAATAAAAATATATATTTTGCATAAAAAAAATTGTTGTTTTCTGTTTATAAATAAATGAAACGTTATGCGTCCCTCAAATTTCGTTCGCAATATGGCCATGTTCGGTCGTGTTGCGTGCACGTGGCGCCGTCCTGCTGAAACCACATGTCATCCGTATCCATATCTTCAATTTGTGGCAAAAAAAAAATCGGTTAACATGCGGCCATAGCGCTCACCATTCACAGTTACCGTCTCGCCGTCCTCATTTTCAAACAAATACGGCCCGATGACTCCACCAGACCATAATGCGCTCCAAACAGTGACTTTTGGCGGATGCAATGGCCTCTCAACAATCACGTGTGGATTTTCTGAGCCCCATATACGGAAATTTTGGGTGTTCACATAGCCACCGAGCTCGAAATGTGCCTCATCGCTGAAGAAATTTTGATGCGAAAATTCAGCATTTTGCTGCTGTTGTTCGTTCACCCAATTGACGTATGCCCGACGCATTTCATGGTCACCTCGCTTTAATTTTTGTACCAGTTGGACTTTATATGGATGTAGGTGCAAGTCCAAATGCAAAATTCGCCACAATGATGTGTTTGACAAGCCCAATTGCTGAGCACGCCGTGGAATCGAAACATTCGGGTCATCCTCCACAATGGCAGCAACAGCAGCAATATTTTCGGTCGAACGCACATTACGATGATGCACAGGTTTCACAATATCCGCTACGGATCCAGTTTGTTCGAATTTACGCACTACATTAGCGATTGTGTGCTCTGTAGGTCGTTCATGACGATCAAAATTCGTCCGTAATGCTCGAAAAACATTTGCCGGTTTTTCATCATTTTTATAGTATAATTGAACAAAATTAACACGTTGTGCGATGCTAAAACGATCCATATTGTAAAATGGCAGACATTCAACTAACGATATGACGCTTTGGTTGACAGCTATGTCAAACGGTTGTCAGCGCAGGGCTGTATACTTTCGGAAGCCCGAAATGGAAAACCCTGTATTATGTGAACTGAAGCATTTGTTAGATCGTCAGTAAAATAAATAGTTGAGCCTGCGATGCAGAAAAAAATCGTTCGATGCAGAGTAATAAAAACTATCCATGAAAACGAATAACCATAAATAGACGCTTATATTGCCGGTCTGTTGGCTGTGTTCCACGGAGATAGTGCTCCAGAGGGAGCGCTTGAATTTGCACAACCACTCTGACCCTGACTCTCATGACAGTCATGACAGTTGAGGATTAATTTCCAACCTGACAATTATCACACCAACAGGCGTCAACAGCATGTGTGAAGAACCTTCTCTCCGGACCGTTCCGCCGGCGGTCTGTTCCGGTGCATCGGACAGATTGTACAATAACAATAATCGTCATTATTAAAACCGGTAGCGATGGAAGTGGCTCTCATGAAATTATAAATTCATAAAATCACGCATACCGATTGATCTTTGATCCTCTCTGGTAGGGTCACGTACAGTGGTGGTCGTAAATATTTCACACGTTCCCTTTTGTTTCATATTTATGAATTCTATTCACCGTTAAAATTGTAACATAGACAATTCTATTAGCGCTCATTTTCTTTATTTTGACATGTCACTACGTCTTCCAGTAAAGGTGCCAAAAGGTGTTATTATTTTTCGCAAAAAGGTCAATGATTCTGGGTACGCATTTATAAAAATCAGTCGTATTGAGAATTGATCATCTGATAATATTTTTTTTGACGTAGAACTACGTCTTTCAGGAAGGGTGCCAAATCAGAATACAGGTCACGTTTTTATGAAATAAAGTTAACGTTAATAACTATTTTCACTGTGAACGAATTCTCATGATTTGCATACCAATCGAATCGGAAATTCTCTAAAATTTGTTCGATATGCTATACATTACAATTCGCTAATCTCTAAACGGTTTAAATTCATGAAAACTGGAAGAACTTCTTTTTATCCCATACATTTGATCTGCCGCTTTGTGTGCTGACCCTACCCGTATCTCGGATGCTTATAACTCGAACATTTCTTAACAGATCGGAAAGATGTTTGCATCAATTGATAGGAAATATTTTTATGTGTGTATCACAATTAATAGAATATAATTTTTCATGAGATGAACATTGAATACCTGTAAAATGTCAAGCGTTATCTAAACGCCCTAACTGCCAAGTTTTGATTGGCCCGATTTACGGTTACCACAACACAGACTTCAAAATCGATGTACCTGTGGAAATCCGCTCTGCAAATATACATGCAAGTCGGGGGTATTTTTGTTCCCACCGAGCTGTGTTTCCCTAACACGGACTTCAAAATTAATGTGCCTGGGGGGATCCGCTTTGTCAAACCACATTCTTTGTGTGGACACCGACTGGACAACATCGTTGCTGGACGAGCTGGACGGCGAGGGATCGAGTGCCTTTCTCAAGGCAAGAGGGTGGAGGTGGTAGCGCTGGAGTAGAGTAGAGTTTTCAAAGGGCCTTTCTCAAGGCTAGAGACGAATGAACTGCAAAAGTTTAAAGTCTCTATAATACAATACCATACCTTACCTTACCTTTGTCAAACCATGCAAGTCGGGGATATTTTTTTTTGTGTTGAGTACTTTTGTACTCACTTATCGTTATGCAGACCGGAATATGTTTCCCTAAAACGTACTTTTACACTGAGAAGCCTGCGAAAATCGTCATTTCAGATACTAGAAGTGAATGAACTTTCGTGGTTCGAGAACTACGTAAACATGAGATGTGCAATAATTTCAGAAGGAAATGTAAAATACAATGATCGTTTGAGAATTTTTCCGTTCACATATTTTGGTAGTCCTAGGCATAATATCAAACGTAAATGGACGTTCATGAAATATATTTGTAACGAAGAACATAATCTATTACAAAAATAATATTCGAAGTGGTAAACAAGTGGATTTCATAATAAAATTACGTAGTTCTACGTCGAAAATATGGGGTTCTGTCCTAGATACAACCCCTTACAATTTTTTATTTTGTTAGCTGCCAGTTTATGTACAATGTTCAAAAAAATCAGAACGGATCGAGTCAAAATTAACTGTTATTTGGTTGTTTTGGCTGATTGTTCTATGAACGAATTATAATTATTTGCATACCAATGAAATCGGACATTCTTTTCCATTCAATCTTCATCTTCAATACGCAAGCGCTGAAATGATATGAGAAATCCATTTTTCCCAATTCTCTTATTTTCTTCAAATTTTATTATTTTTTTCATTTTTAATTTTTTCATTTAATTTCATTTTACATTATTAACTTCGCGCATTTTCAGTCACATGAAGATATTGTGTCAAAGTTTGGACTCCATCGGTGCAGAACTTTTCGAGTTTTTAAAGCGCACAAACGAACAGAACGGTTTTATATAAATAGTTTTTTTTCGTTCATAAAAAAGATTTTAAAGAAAGGAAAGGATGAAGTAGGAAGCCAATAATAATACAATAAACCTGATTAATTTATTTCCATTTTTGTTGAATTTCCAATTTTGTTGAAAACTTTTACTATATAAAACTCTCGATCGAATGAAAAAATGTCCTTCTAATTTGAATTATGGATAGTTCATGAAATAATGATCGCACAGCAAATCGATGGGCAGTTTTGAAAACTTGTAAATGTTTTATGCATGTCCCGTTATATTGCTTTGACGGATTCACTATTTTATAACGAAGTTACAACATTTCAAAAATCACTCAACATTTTTGATGTCTCATTTTGCTCCTCCAATTTTTTTGACGTAGGATCACGTCTTTCGGGAACATATTGGGGTACAAATTGAAAATCGAAAATCGGGCACATCGTGAAAATTGTCCAATTTCAAACGCTTATTGCTCAGTCATTTCATGATGGATTGATTAAATTTTTGCGTCAATCGATTTCGGCACTCGATAACAATTTTTTATATTGAGCAAAATAATATATGTCATGAAACTAACTATCGAACAATTGAAAAATCTCAACCCCTATCCTAAAGGAAATACCCACTTCTGATTGGTCGTCGAAATTGACGACACATGCGGCTGGTCCCTAACAGAGACATCAACACCAAGCAGCCCGGGGGAAATTGGCATTGCAAATACATGAAAGTAGGGGGAGCTTTTGTTCCTACCGAAATATATTCCCTAACAGAGACATCAAAACCAAGTTTCCTGGAAGAAATCAGCATTGCCAATACATGAAAGTAGGGGGAGCTTTCGCTCCCACCGAAATGTGTTCTCTAACAGAGACATTAAAACCAAACAGCCTGGGGGAAATCGGCATTGCAAATATATGCAAGTCGGGGGTATTTTTATATTGCAAGTAAAGTGAGTGATACGATAAATTCTAGCGAATAAAATTTAAATTTGAAACTTTAATCGGGTATTGTGAAAAATTTAGCAGAAGTGTAAGTGTAAAATTGTATATGGTAGCAGTTGTGTTAAAAAATATTTGATATATGAATCGATTTATTTCAATTTTCATAAATAAAAACCAAATCGTTGCTTCTCGAAATGATTCCGCAGAACCACGCAAGCCATCAAACCTTTTCAGGATCCCCGGAACTTTTTGCTAAAGAGTTATTTATGAACTTTCGACGTATTCGCAAATAATATCCGAAATGATAAACCAACAAATTTCAAAAAAAAAATATTGCGTAGTCCTACGTCCTAAGCGGTCGTGTCTTGGATACTACCACTCGAATTTTTGCAAATAAGGAGGGGGGTTTTACAAGGGGGGGGATAATGAAGCTGCCTTCTAAATGACAACAAGTTTGCGAACAAAACGGCGCATATTTGACTTAAATTGGATAATTTTAAGTATGTTAAATAAAGTGTCAAATTTCGATCAGAAATACGACATTTCTTTTTCCCCAACCCTATATGTGAACATCCTCAGGGTGTCGGTTTTACCCTGATTTCCTCTAAACTTTTTCGCGCACGGACTGTTTTGAAAACTTTTACGCATCTGATGAAATCAACTCACAGAGTATAAACAATGCACATTAAACTATGTCTACGCAAAATTTCAATTAATTTTACCCAAATGATCGAAAGTTAGAGCAATTTGAGTGCGTGCGGATTTTAAACGGTACACCCTTTAACTTTGGAACCTGCTGCTCCTTTGAAATAAGTTTTCGAGATATCAATTGACTTTCTATGAAAATTGAAAAAAAATCAAACTGTTGAAAAAACTTTCTCCTAAAAATTAGACACTCCTTCCCCTCTCTAAGGGGTGGCTGCCATACAAATAAAACACAAACTTCTGCATAATTCGAGAAATACTCAAGCAAATTGAGCCAAATTTGGGATTTGAGGGGTTTTTGGGTACGAGAAATATTTCTATGATGGTATGACACCCCTCCCTCCTCTGGAATGGAGAGGGGGTCCCATAAAAATAATACACATATTTCAACCAAACATTGAAAATTTTCGGAAAACTCTGAAAAAAAAGGAGAAATGTTTATATATATTTAATTTTCAACATTTTGAAACTGACATGTTCAATAAACATCTGAAGGTTATTTTTATCAATGGCTCTCAACGAATCACTTATTAAATTGCATGAAAAATTAATATTTTTCTGAATAGCATTTTCGTTTCCATTATTAACTATTGTAAACAAACATATTTTCAACACATCAAAACAATATTTATAGACGCTAAACATATTAATTCACTTCAATCCAATACTTGATGAGTTGAATAAGTAATCAAATACTTGTCATTACTATTCAAACAAGCGAGAAAAAACTATTTTACAAAAAAGCACCACTAATGACCAGAACCGAATCTCATCATGCGACATATTGAACGTCATTTATTGTCGAAACTAGCTCATTGGTGACCATTTCAAGGGTTTTTGGCCATATTATGATAATACGAATGGTCTCAGGATGACCTGCAGATCAGTTCTTTAATCGAGTTATGGAAAGGCATGACCACACCTTTAGGTGGATTCAATTAGGTTTTTGTATCCTCAAACCCTAGAGTTATCATTTTTTTTTTTTTTTTTTTTTTTTTCTGTATTATAGTGACTTTCAACGCTTCTAGCTGGTTCGTCACTTTTACCTTCCATTTTGGAAGAATGTCGGGAGTGAGAATTGAACTCGTGATCTTGAGCGTGAGAAGTATGGATGTTACCTCCACGCCAGATCGGCTCCGAGTTATCATTTAAATGACCGCAGGTGAAGAAAAAAATAAATGAAAAAATAATGTTTAGTGAAATGTTTGATGTAGCTCTCGATTTTCTCTACATTTTTGTGCATAAGACATTAGAAAATCCTGAGAAACATAGATTAATCAACTTCACCGCGAAGCTACATTTTGAAATTTCACGCTAAAAATTTTCCAAAACAACGCTTAAAGTTTTTTTCAACAAAACTTTCCATAACGTTTTGTGACCTTAGCACCAGTACTGATTTTAATAACAATTGGGTATACATCTAACAAAAACTTTCGGAAATATTCACATTTTTCTGGAAATTGTGATCAATTTGCCCCCGGTTTACGGTACTCAAGTTGTGCGGAAAGTTTTAAAATTTTTGAATACGGAACAGATTTTATTTTATTTAGAATGTATAAGTGATTGTATTTGAAAAAAAAAATTGTTGTTGATATTATACGTTGCCAAAGGAAGATTGGAGTGGCGCATGAATGTGCAATAAAGGTGTTGGTTGTACAACATATAATCGCATTGACCGAGTGTGTGTCAACTGCCAAAATGTCCTAAAATAACATACGAAGTGATAAACAAGCGAATTGAATAAAATAATTTCGTAGTTTTCGGTCAACAACGCATTCATGTCTTGGACATGGACCACTTTTTGACGTAAGACTATACCGGGGTGTAAAATCAAAGTTTCGAAAACGAAAGCGTTACGCCGGAGATCGAGATTTTGAGCGTTCATAGCTCCTAAACAACTGAACGGAATGGTATGATAAACACTTCATTTGAAAGATAAAATGCCTACGCGTTATATACTTGTTACTTTTTGA
Organism: Toxorhynchites rutilus septentrionalis; assembly: GCF_029784135.1. Taxonomy (NCBI): domain Eukaryota; kingdom Metazoa; phylum Arthropoda; class Insecta; order Diptera; family Culicidae; genus Toxorhynchites; species Toxorhynchites rutilus. The sequence continues at coordinate 125,906,047 of NC_073744.1, forward strand.
TCCAAAAACTTGTTTCAATAGCCTTAAAATTGCTTTCAAAACAGGCTATTGAAATCATCAATCGGTATATAAGCGAGCGTCGCTCGGAAATCCACTCAGTTATAATTGAACAGCAATTGAGGCATGCTGTTTGTGGGAATCCATCAGGAGGAGAAAAATGCCACTGAAAAGACCAAGAGTACTCTCATCGAAAAACGGTTCCGCTTGAGGCATCGGAGCAGCCACCACACACACATACACGCGCGGATTTTTTTTCATTTGGTTGCTGTCCAGCATCGAGAAGATTCCGGAAAGATGTAATCGTTGCTGAAAAAAAATCTGCCAGGTCTCCTTGGAATTGAAAAATACCTTTAAGCGAAAGATTTTATTTTAATATTTTCAATCCATATAATACTGCTGCAATCGAATACATTTGGTTTTGAGATTTTTCAATCAAGTGCAGCTAATTAGCAGGAAAGCTTCTGAAGATTATTCTTCCCCATCAGTAGAATATTTTCATATCCAATGCGCGGGCAACGGAAAATGTTTCGGATCGCGAAAAACATAATTTTCAATCGATTATTGCTCAGTCGCCGAAAGTTTCAAACTCAGAGAGTTCATTCGCCTCTAGTTTGCCTTCCAAATTGCCATCGTAAACCACACCTTCTCTCGATTCAATCACGGACAAGAAGCATACCTAAGCGATATTCTGGTAGTGAAACGCATTCATTCTTTGTGTGGATACCGACTGGACAACATTGTTGCTGGAGGAGCAGAATAACGAGGGATCGAGTGCCTTTCTCAAGGCAATGAGGGTGGAAGTGTAGTGCAGTTGTAGAGTAAAGTTTTCCAAGGGCCTTTCTCAAGGCTAGAGACGAATGAACTGCAAAAGTTTAAAGTCTCTATAATCAAAAACCGAACCGAACCTGAAACGCATTCATTTTTCGTGAGGACACCGACTGGACAACATCTTTGCTGGACGAGCTGGACGAGCTGGACGGCGAGGGATCGAGGGATTCATTAGCTGACCTGACCTGACCTGACCTGACCTGAAACGCATTCAGTTTGTTTCGAACCGTGAGGGAGCGCAGAAAAGACGATCCATCAGGAGGAGAAGAGAAGGCGACCAAGAAAGTATCAGCATCGAAAAACGGTTCCGCTTGAGACATCGGAGCAGCCGCCACCACACACATACACGCGCAGAACTCTTTTCGTTTGGTTGTCATCCAACATCGAGGAGATTCTGGAAAGATATCATCGTTGCTGGTGCATCCGTGGCCGAGTGGTTAGCGTCTTTCATTATCATGCCGGGAGTTCGGGTTCGATTCCCGTTCTGGTCGAAGGATTTTTCGTCAAAGAAATTTCCTTCGACTTGCACTGTGGTCACGCGTATCCAAGAGCTTGCCCCTCGGAATACATTCAAGGCGTGTTATTTGGCTTAAGAAATCTCAACTAAGTATTAATAAATGACGCTAGTTAATGCATACGTTGAGACGACAAAAGTTCCACAGGGAACGTTAACGCCATTCAAAAAGAAGATTATCGTTGCTGTAAAATAATCTGCCAGTTCCGCTTGGAACTGAAAATTACATTCAAGCGGAAGTGTTTATTTTAATGTTTTCTATCCATATAATACTGCGACCAAATACATTTGGTTTTGTGACTTTTCAATCAAGTGCGATCAACGTAAGACCACGTCTATCGGCAATTTATTAGAGGGGCAATGAATCTTAAGAAAGAATTACCGCTCTACGCGGACCGGCATACGATGTTTACTCAACAATTTGTCGAACAAGAAATGAGTGTTTTGAGAAAGGATGAGTGAACGCAAAAATTATGTAGACTGATTTGATGCAACAAATACTTTGTCTATTGGAAATGGAATACAAATCATATCACAATACAAGCAATGTATTATGTATTATACAAATTTTGTGTGATTGTTTCTTTTGCTGAATATTGTGCCTCCAACGTAACGCTCTCGTTTTCGAAGTCCCCCAAATATACATTTCTTCATTCATTCATAATTAACCCGGCAAACGTTGTCTTGCCACATAATGTATTGCTAGAGAATATTTTGGTTGACAAAAATAACGAATATACTTCAAGAGAGTTTGTATGTAATCGTTCAGATCTGTAAAATTGATCTAAATGATGATTCACAGCGAAACATACATATGCGTACCTCTTATTTTCGAAATTTACCTTTTTTATTTTAAATATCCTTCTTATATATAAAGATATGAATAGCCAATTTTTTCAATATTTTCTAATCATCTCAAATATTTTCCAAAGTACTCTATCATTCTAATTTGGGTGAACACAAACTCACAAAATATATGGACGACGTAGATCTGATCATGAGTTATATGAGTTATACGTACGTGGGAAAAAGTCTCAACTAAACTAAAAACAAATGATCACTAAATCAACGATAGTCCTACGTCACCCTTGCGGTTATACCACAGATATAACCCACTTCCTGTTTTTAAATTTTTCTCTGAGTGTAGATATAAGGGTATAAATGTACAGTGCTTCTTCAGAAATCAGAATTCAAAATTGGTGCACGGATTCCAAGGGTTTCTGATTACTTTATAAGATCGGAACCGCTCTTCCGAAAAGTACGAAACCTTGAACTGGAACAAGTCTGAGTGAGCAATGACAGGTGAGTTAGAACCACTCAGTTCACTCTTTCTATATAATTATTGGTGGACTCATGGACATGTAGACTGGCGTTGTCATGCTGTGAAATTATCTTGTCATATGTACATGTATTCCGGTCGTTTTTCCTTTATCACTTTGTCCAAAGGTTTGATTGTAGTCGCTACCGTTCACCTTTGATAATTTCAGACGGTCGATGCTTCCGGTGAATTGTGCTAGGTTCTGAGATAGAATTAAACTCCTGGCAAGTACAACTTCAATATGATGTCAACAGTACGACATTCGTCAAAATTATGAATTCGTAAAGTCATACTCGTGCACTTAATATAATTTTGCGAAAAAAAATCAAGACTGAAGAGAGCACTGTTCTTTTTATTCTGATCCGTACTGTATACTCATGTTTTTGTTCGTCCTGCCGCTGCTCTCTGATTTTCCGTCAGTGATTTTGATTAGATGTATATGAGTTTAGGATATCAATGTCGACGCTTATGATGATTAATTCGATACGGTTCTACTTTTTTTTAGCAGGCCGAATACCGGCGCTTTATAATAGGAATTTTCATTTCCCCACTCGAAAGGCCAAGCGGCAGTGGACCAAAGCCAACCGCGACGTCTCTCCACTGATTAAGGTTTTAAATTTTGCATTCAATTTATGGTATTAACAATTAATTTTATTCCGCACGATTCGCACCGATCCGTTTGTTGGCCCGCGCGGTCGCGTCCGTTTGCTGCCCGTGGTTGCATCCGAAATGATAGCGATAATTTATTCAAAGAGCGGCAGATTGCGAACCGAAACATATGGTGTTTCGGTGTTCTGTTTGCGTTCTGCTGTCCGAGTCCGAGTGGGCGGTAGGTGTGTGGGAGGAATGGGTGTTCGATCGATTGGGGCGGGGGTCTGTTTGGGTTTGCAATTCGTTTTGGTTTTCAGCTTGTTTTATCAGGCGACACGCAGTAAAAATGGGCATTAACCAGTCGTAGATCAACAACGTCACGTACTTACAGCTGCAGTCCGGTAAATGGGATCTTTGTCGTTTGGGAGTATGCGTGCGGGGGTGAGGATAGCACACAGTTCGGACGCCCGGCTATGGACACAATCTGTAAGGTTAACCATGTTGTTTGGAGTGAATAATTACGAATTGTGGATTATATGGCGACCAACATCCAGTGGTTAATGAATTGAAGCTTTGCGAAATAAGCAATCGATTGAAATGGAAATTGTTTGGCAAATGGAATTAATTTATTGGTTTCAAACCGCACCACACATTTTTGATATTGACAAAGAAATCAATATTCAGTACCATATATCGGGCAAGGAACTGGAAAAGTTTCCGTCGCCTAAAGGTTTCGCATCAGAATAAATGCATCCACGTCACAAAAATCTGTGATGGAACTCACTCATAGTCAAGATTTTGGTTTCACTACATCTGCTCCAATGTTTGCAACAAGAAACAATGGACTGTTCGAACTTCCAATTATTAATTTTCATTTCAATTCAATTCAATTCATATTTATGGTTCCGCTCTTAACATTTACAGGTTGTTCTCTTATTTGCTAGACAGAGGATTTGGTGATCCTTGCTGCTGTGAATTAACTATGTTCTATCATTTGAGACAATAATAACTTGATTTTGTTTTAATAGGGACAGGAAAAGTCCAAAAAACCTGATGCGCTTATTTAAAGATCGATGATAGTAAGAGGAAAACTTTGATGAAAATATATTATAGCTATGATGGCACTATGTTTGTAATGAGGATATTTTCTGACATCGAGCATCCTATTCAAAACTTTTCTAGGAGTCTAGATGTCCATTCGTCAATTGGTTCAGTTGGCAATTTCGTGGAGGTCTTCTGTTGGGTAGTTGGGTTAGCGCGCAGCTGTGCCAAGCTGGAAATCCACACGTTAGGGTGGGTCGAAATACGAGTTTGTACAGAAACATCTTGTTTGTTGTGGTTAGTCTCGAGCGTCGGTAGACTAAAGGGTAAAGCATCTTAGTCAGCTTATCGCATTTTTGGCGACAATGTGTTTGTCAAATTTTATTTTTTGACGTAGGATTACGTCTTTCGGGGAAATATTGGGGTACAAATTGAAAATCGAAAATCGAGCACATCGTGAAAATTGTCCAATTTCAAACGCTTATTGCTCAGTCATTTCATGATGGATTGATGAAATTTTTGCGTCAATCGATTTCAGCATAACAATTTTAACAACTTTGTATATTGAAGAAAATAATATATGCCATTAAACTAACTATCGAACAATTGAAAAATCTCAACCCCTATCTCAACGGAAATACCCACTTCTAATTGGTCGAAATTGACTACAAATGCGGCGGGTCCCTAACAGAGACATCAAAACCAAGCTGCCTGGGGGAAATCAGCATTGAAAATACATGAAAGTAGGGGGAGCTTTTGTTCCTACCGAAATGTATTCCCTAATAGAGTCATCAAAACCAAGGTGCCCGGGGGAAATCGGCATTGCAAAAATATGCAAGTCGGGGGCATTGTTATATTGCAAGTAAGGTGAGTGATACGATTAATTCTAGCAAATAAAATTTTGGAACTTTAATGTCGGTTGCTTCGTGAAATTTCATATCAAAGGCCGATCATGTATGGTGAAAAATTTAGCACAAGTGTAAGTGTAGAATTGTATATGGTAGCAGTTGTGTTAAAAATGACTTGATATATTAAACGATTTATTTCAATTTTCATAAATGAAAACCAAGGTGTGTTCCCGCTCGAGAACGGGTCGTTTGGTTTAAACTGTCTATTTTGTTGTGTTCATTTTCACCCAAGGAAAGTTTATACAGCGAGAAAAATTGAAAAAGTAAAGAAATATTAGAAAAAGTGATTCCCCATATGGACTACATATAGTATTAGGTGTTGTTAGTCCAATTAAAATTCGCATTGGGTTGAATAAACACTCAGAAAGTAAAAATTATAAAAGAAAATTACCTTTTCCATTTCTAATATGTTTTCTCTATATTAAAGAAACATGTTTTTACTGATGATAAAATTGATTATTGTGTTCGGTATTAGTAATAATGTTATGTTACATTGGTGAGTTTTTTTTCCTAATTTCATTCATAACACAGAAGGCATCTCGGCCAGGATCACAGAGGGCGATTTTCGTCATATCTCGTTCCACTTCGGCGTCTTTTATCTGATACGCACTATCCAACTATTGTTTACCATCCTTCTGTCATCATCACAAACAATACCTAACAATACCTAACAACCAAACAAAACGGCCCTTTTCAGGGTCATCAAATCATTATCAAAGAGTTTAACGGTGTAATTCTACAAACATATCCAAAATCAACAAATAAGCTAACGGAATTCTACGTCAACTATGCGGTCGTGCCTTGGACACAACACTTCTGTGACTTTTTTATCCAGCATAAAACCAAGATACTTCACTTGGTCAGTACACTGTAGCCTGTCCGAGTACAGTCACTTCTGATCTTTCATCTTTCATCTTATGAAGAATTGCATCCTGCCAGACGGAATCGTAGGCTTTCTCGACATCCAAAAGTATCATTCCAGCAGATTTTCCTTGGCGGAATTGGATCTTGACGTGGTTGGTTAGCCTGGATTCGTCGACGAGAGCGGGTGCACCGTCTCTGGCGGTGGATAAAACTTGCGCGTAGGAGTTCTGATTTGATGATCGCTGGGTCACCCGGGTTGATGGAGGCGCTTCATCACCTCTGAGTCGTGGAAATGAAGTATTCGTCACACGTGGTAATGCTGCACCAGGTTGCTTTTTCCTCTTCTGTAACTCTTGAAGGTAAGTTTTTCTTGCAGGACTATTTCAGAAGTTGGATTAGCACCGCAATTTGCACATTTGATTTGTGATTTATTGTTGTTATCGTCGTTCAATTGTGCTGTTTTCGGCAATGCGCGCATATTGGTAAGATGCTTGCCGCCACATTTCACACACTTAGGAGGAATATTGCAATTACTCGAACCGTGACCAAAAACTTGACAACGATGGCATTGCGCTACATCATCGGGTCTCCTGACAAAAAAAACTCCGCCTCACAGCAACGTTGAATAAGGCTTTTGATTTCTTCAGCTCCAGTAGCTTTATGTTTCCTCGGGCAAAGTAGAGAAGATAGAGAGCTTGCTGGTCCAGCGTAGATTTCGAAGTAGATGGCACCTTGATGTCCCGAGAGTGAATGTTGTTGACTTCAAGTTCGGCTTTCAGGTCAGGAATCGCAGTATTTGGTAGTCCAGATAACACAAATTTTGGACAGACATTTTCCGAAGTATCATGGGTATAATATTGCACGTTAGCAGATTTCAGGGTGGAAACTGCTATGGCGAAAACATTCTTCGATTTCGTCAGAAATTCTACAGATTTTTGACGTAGGACTACGTCTTTCATTTCTATACCGGGGTGTAAAATCAAAGTTTCGAAAACGAAAGCGTTACGCCGGAGACCGAGATTTTGAGCGTTAATAGCTCCTAAACAACTGAACGAAATGGTATGATAAACACTTCATTCGAAAGATAAAATGTCTACGCGTTATATACTTGTTACTTTTTGATCCAAAAACTTGTTTCAATAGTCTTAAAATTGCTTTCAAAACAGGCTATTGAAATCACCAATCGGTATATAAGCGAGCGGCGCTCGGAAATCCACTCAGTTCTAATTGAACAGCGATTGGAGCATGTTGTCGCTGTTGCGGTGAAGCTCTTTATTTATCATGAAAGCGCGGATGAACGGTGTCACCAAGAGCCTGTTTGTGCACCATAGGCCAGAAGGGAATCTATCAGGAGGAGAGTGATGCCACAAACGGTTCCCTGGGAAGACATTGCTACACACACATACACGCGCGGCTATTAACAGGTGGTTATCGAGTTGGCATTAACCACTGGTGGGCTTCCAGTATCGAGGAAAATGTGGAAATATCTAATCGTTACTGAGAATAATCTGCCAGTTCCTCTGGGAATTTTCAAAATATATTCATGTGAAAGAGTTTGATTGAATGTTTTCTATCCATGTTACACTGTGACCAAATATGTTTCAATCAAGTGCTATTAACAGGTGGTTATCGAGTTGGCATTAACCAATGGTAGGCTTCCAGTATCGAGGAAAATGTGGAAATATCTAATCGTTACTGAAAATAATCTGCCAGTTCCTTTGGGAATTTTCAAAATATATTCATGTGAAAGAGTTTGATTAAATGTTTTCTATCCATGTTACACTGTGACCAAATATGTTTCAATCAAGTGCTATTAACAGGTGGTTATCGAGTTGGCATTAACCAATGGTAGGCTTCCAGTATCGAGGAAAATGTGGAAATATCTAATCGTTACTGAAAATAATCTGCCAGTTCCTTTGGGAATTTTCAAAATATATTCATGTGAAGGAGTTTAATTGAATGTTTTGTATCCATGTAACACTGTGACCAAATACATTTGGTTTTGTGGCTTTTCAATCAATCGCAATTAACAGGATAGCTTCAGAAGATTAGTCTTCCCCATCAGTAGGATATTTCCGTATCCAATATTGTATGCGCCCGAAATCGATTATTGCTCAGTCGCCGAAAGTTCCCAGCTCAGAGAGTTCATTCCCCTCTAGTTTGCCTTCCAAATTGCCATCGTAAACCACACCTTCTCTCGATTCAATCACACACAAAAAGCATACTTAAGCGATATTCTGGTGGTGAGACACATTCATTTTTCGTGAGGACATCGACAAGACAACATCGTTGCCTAACGTGCTGGAGGAGGTGGACGGCGAAGGATCGACACATACACGCGCAGAACTCTTTCCGTTAGGATGCCATTCAGCATCGAGAAAGTTCCGGAAAGATCTAATCATTGCTGGAAAATAATCTGCCAGTTCCTTTGGGAATTTTCAAAATATATTCATGTGAAAGAGTTTAATTGAATGTTTTCTATCCATGTAACACTGTGACCAAATATGTTTCAACCAAGTGCTATTAACAGGTGGTTATCGAGTTGGCATTAACCACTGGTGGGCTTCCAGTATCGAGGAAAATGTGGAAATATCTAATCGTTACTGAAAATAATCTGTCAGTTCCTCTGGGAATTTTCAAAATATATTCATGTGAAAGAGTTTAATTGAATGTTTTCTATCCATGTTACACTGTGACCAAATATGTTTCAATCAAGTGCTATTAACAGGTGGTTATCGAGTTGGCATTAACCACTGGTGGGCTTCCAGTATCGAGGAAAATGTGGAAATATCTAATCGTTACTGAAAATAATCTGCCAGTTCCTTTGGGAATTTTCAAAATATATTCATGTGAAAGAGTTTAATTGAATGTTTTCTATCCATGTAACACTGTGACCAAATACATTTGGTTTTGTGGTTTTTCAATCAATCGCAATTAACAGGATAGCTTCAGAAGATTATTCTTCCACATCAGTAGGATATTTCCGTATCCAATATTGTATGCGCCCGCAATCGATTATTGCTCAGTCGCCGAAAGTTCCGAGCTCAGAGAGTTCATTCCCCTCTAGTTTGCCTTCCAAATTGCCATTGTAAACCACACCTTCTCTCGATTTAATCACACACAAAAAGCATACTTAAGCGATATTCTGGTGGTGAGACACATTCATTTTTCGTGAGGACATCGACAAGACAACATCGTTGCCTAACGTGCTGGAGGAGGTGGACGGCGAAGGATCGACACATACACGCGCAGAACTCTTTTCGTTAGGATGCCATTCAGCATCGAGAAAGTTCCGGAAAGATCTAATCATTGCTGGAAAATAATCTGCCAGTTCCTTTGGGAATTTTCAAAATATATTCATGTGAAAGAGTTTAATTGAATGTTTTCTATCCATGTAACACTGTGACCAAATACATTTGGTTTTGTGGTTTTTCAATCAATCGCAATCAACAGGATAGCTTCTGAAGATTATTCTTCCCCATCAGTAGGATATTTCCGTATCCAATATTGGATGCATAAAACCTTGTGCCTCCAACGTAACGCTCTCGTTTTCGAAGTTCTCCAAATATTCATTCATTCAGAATGAATTCAGATTCAACTTCATACAAATGATCTCTATATCAACGAGAGTCCTACGTCACCCTTGCGGTTATACCATAGATATAACCCACTTCCTGTTTTTCGTGTGCTTCAACACGTAGGGGCAGCTTTAATCAGAAGGGATACCCGCCTCGCTTAGTTTCTGGAAGATGTCTTTCATCGGAAGGCCAATGATATGAATTGGTGGTATTCTTACTTTAGAAGTGGATTGCGTTTGTGTGTGTAGATTTTCAGTATCAGCTTCATCCATGTCGTTTAACAAATCAAAACTGTTTTTAGTCGGGACGTTTAACATTGTCGTAGATGTTTCACATAGATCCATTGTAGCAAGAGGCTGCGTTGTCGTCGACGAATTATCTTGTTGATTTCTAACCTGAGATACTGTCGGGTGGTTGCGTCGCAGGTTGTGTTGTTGGTGAAGCAAATTATCATCAACGATGTTAGCCAACAAATCATCAGAAAGTGAGGTTAGATTGACACACTGAGTATCTTTATTCTTCCGGCCGATATTTTGCGACGACCTGGAGGTTGCATTCTGTGTCTCCTGGCTTTTGATGGGTTAGGCTTCCCCAGGATGATAACACGCGATTTTTGTATGAGTATATAACGGGTAAATCGATTTTTTTTCGTACACTGATATAATGTGGACTTGTTAGCTATCCAACGCCTACTTCTTTTTTTATTTTATTTTCGATTTTAACTTTGTGAACTTATCTTGTTGAACTTGTTGTAATGCAATATGAAGTTCGGTTTTGTTTCCTTACCGAACTTTTCACTTTTTTTATCTATCGGAATATCTATATCTATATGTCTATTTTGTATGTTGTTTAGAGATTCACTGCAACAGAAACCACCACCTCTACTACCAAGTCACTTTTCCTCAGGATATCTCGGGATGAAAATGACAATCTTACCCCGACCAAAATTCACATTTTGGTTTATTTATTATGTCTAGAAATTATTTGCAGAATTAAAGTGGATGAGAATGTCTAGAACGAAAATAATATTTATTTCGATGCATAAGTAGGCATTCATTGTATTGTTCCATCGCTCTGATTGTATACACCGATAGTTGGTTACCGATTGCTTCCGCCTGTTGATTTTATGCTGTACATAATTTCTGTTTCCTCTTATTTTCCATAACATATGGTAGTTTTTCACACGAGCATCCGATCGCACATCGAAGCACAGCATACCATTATGATGCGGCATTCACTCGACGAGACAGTGGCGTCCCAAATCTACTTCATAAAGAGGAGAGGGCTCAACGTATGCACGATTTGTCAACTTAGCGCATTCTCTTCATGTGTTCGGATAGTTTATGCAGCAAAAGAACGGATTTCTGTTTTTTTACGAGCAGATAGAAGAAGGGTAAGGGTAAACACCCTTGTTGTAGATACGGACACTTTTTCATTACATTTTGTGCATGGCATTTACGGTGGCTATGATGATGATGGCGATACCTTCATTTTACTACTTTGTAAATATTATTATCTTTTGGAATGTGTCCTCGGTTGTATCGTTTAAAAGTTATGAAGATTGGTAAATGAAATGGTTAAATTTGGCCATGTGCTTACACCTCAATTCTAGTGAAACTACAGGGTTTTCCAACTTTAAATTCCGAAAGTAAATTGAACTAAAACACACTTAGAATTCGAATTTCGATGAAACTTTTATTTCAAATTAAAGTTTGGTTTATGCCATTATGTGTGAAATACAACATCATTCAAATGTCCACCTAGGGCTTCCTCGCACACCTTGATCCGGAACAGGTAATTTTCGATGACTTTTCGGCACATATGGGTCGGTATCTCCGTCATAACTTCACGAATGTTGTCTTTCAAATGTTCAAGAGTTTGCGAAGAGTTGGCATAGACACGGTCTTTCGCATAACCCCACAAAAATAAGTCTAGCGGGTTAAAATCGCATGATCTGGACGGCCAATTGGCATCACCAAAACGCGAAATTATGCGTCCCTCAAATTTCGTTCGCAATATGGCCATGTTCGGTCGTATTGTGTGGCACGTGGCGCCGTCCTACTGAAACCACATGTCATCCGTATCCATATCTTCAATTTGTGGCAAAAAAAATCGGTTAACATGCGGCCATAGCGCTCACCCTTCACAGTTACCGTCTCGCCGTCCTCATTTTCAAATAAATACGGCCCGATGACTCCACCAGACCATAATGCGCACCAAACAGTGACTTTTGGCGAATGCAATGGCCTCTCAACAATCACGTGTGGATTTTCCGAGCCCCATATACGGAAATTTTGGGTGATCACATAGCCACCGAGCTCGAAATGTGCCTCATCGCTGAAGAAATTTTGATGCGAAAATTCAGCATTTTGCTGCTGTTGTTCGTTCACTCAATCGACGGATGCCCGACGCATTTCATGGTCACCTCGCTCTAATTTTTGTACCAGTTGGATTTTATATGGATGTAGGTGCAAGTCCAAATGCAAAATTCGCCACAATGATGTGTTTGACAAGCCCAATGGCTGAACACGCCGTGGAATCGAAACATTCGGGTCATCTTCCACACTGGCAGCAACAGCAGCAATATTTTCGGCCGAACGCACATTACGATGATGCACAGGTTTCACAATATCCGCTACGGATCCAGTTTGTTCGAATTTACGCACTACATTAGCGATTGTGTGCTCTGTAGGCCGTCCATGACGACCAAAATCCGTCCGTAATGCTCGAAAAACATTTGCCGGTTTTTCATTTTCACGTTGTGCGATGCTAAAACGATCCATATTGTAAAATGGCAGACATTCAACTAACGATATGACGCTTTGGTTGACAGCTATGTCACACGGTTGTCAGCGCAGGGCTGTATACTTTCGGAAGCCCGAAATGGAAAACCCTGGATTTGTGAACTGTGCTTTCGGATGTTCGGAGGTAAAATAATTGAACTGATCAGGTTGAGTGTTGAACGCCAATAGAGGAAGACCTGCTCTCAGTTTATTTGTTTTATTTCGTTGACATGCGTTATGAGCGTTATGTTTTTTCAACACTAATATTACACTAATAAAAATATCTGTCATTTGACAGCCGTTATTGTACACTACATTAAGAAGGTTTTTAAAAAGACCGATTAAAAATTTGCTACTAAAAAGAGAATTACTCGTAAGCTGAGCAGACCAGGCGAAAGACTTTCCGGACCCGGTCCAGCAATGGAAAAGGGAATGTTGGAGTACATTGGCCATTTTTATCGGGAACTACAAGAACCGTCATAATCGTCCAAAGAAGAAGCCGAAAATTTGAAAGCAATTCAAGCTCAACACATGTTATGAGTACCTGACACCGAACTGAAAAAGTAGATTTGACAAACTGGCAACTACGAAGATTCGGAAAGGAAGCTTTTGCTAGAGATACCAAGACTCCGTAGACACTTGAAGACCGCTGAAATTATTCGCACCCAAATCCTATAGTGAATTTGAAACTGTTTCTAACAGTGTACGTTTCTGTGGCATCTTGTGGAGAGACTTATCAGAGTTGAAATTAATTAAAAATTTGCGGTCAACGATGGGTCAGACACGTTTAGTACGTTGAGCCCCGTACCCTTATTGCTGCGAATTCCATTGAGCCTGCAACAAGAGGACGAAGGCTTACAGAAGCACTTGCACGAAGCATGTCGGACTCAGCTCCCAAAGATATTTATTTCATAAGACTTATTCCAGTCACATTTCGACATCCACAAATAAACCATATTTTATTTATTTTCTTATTTTGTAACTGTCAGTTCCAGTGACCAACGCGTGAAGACTTTGTGATTTTTTGTTCGTCCTATCCAATATTGGAATAAATACGTTTCGAGTTAAGATAAACTGAATTTTTCATCCAAAAATAAAACTTAATTATTATGGTGGGGCTACACCCTGGTAACCCGCCCCGGGTGTCATCCGGTTACGCTACGCCACTGGACGAAGGTTTTATTTCTTGAGAAATGTAATGTGGATTCACGGATCTCGACCTTTAGTTCAATTCGAGAAGCTTCTTACAGTTTTCAGTTGAATAGCTTTGACCGTAGCACACAAAGCAGCGATTCCTCTATAGTTCTAAATCTCACGTTTATCACCCTTTTTATGCACTGGGGAAACGAAAGACCTCCCCACATACTCGGGAATGATCCTGATGACAAATAGCGATTGAAAATAGTTGCAAAGGGAAGTGAAATTGCAGAGATGTACCTTTTTAAACGGTTTTATTTAGCTTGTCCTGTAACATGTTTGTCTGTAGCGCTGTCCCACATTAATATGAATTTGACCCCCTTCCTGTTGACCGATTGATCTGAAATTTGGAACACAGCTTTATCTCTGCAGTCACTATACGACTGCGTATTTTATGATCTTGAAAATCCAAGATGATGGCCGCTACAAAATGGCGGATCACATATTTCATCCAAATCTTATCGATATGGATTTTTCCAAAACCCCATCAATATGGGTATCAAATGAAAGGGTTTGACGGGTAGAATACAGTTATTTGTGAAAAATGCAAATTCAAAATAGCGGCCGCTTCAAAATGGCAGATTACATATTTTCTCTGAACCCCATCAATATGGGTATCAAATAAAAGTGCTATTAGAACGTAGTAGATCATTAAAAATCCAAATCCAAGATGGCCGCAGTCCCAAAATAAAAACAATTACTGTTTTAAATGGTGTCATTAAGCTTGACCTGTCTGTATGTATATTTGAATGTCTATGGGGTAAGTACCATGTATTTTTGCAATTCCCTCAATATCGGTATTAAATGAAATGATTTGACTAATAGAATACAGTACATCATAAAAATTATTCAGAGGAAAATAAGGTAAGAATTAAAAAAGCAAAAAAAGTTGAATGATTTTATTAGATAAATATGCTAATGATACAAATAATGTACTAAAAACTAGAAAATTAAATAAGTAAAAAAAAATTTAAGTTAAATGGTTTCTTTGTGATTAAACATAATAAAAATACAAATATTGTACTAAAAGCTAGAAAATAATTAGGCAGTTAGCTGTTATCATATCCCTTCCATCATTAGTCAAGGACATTGATGATTCCTTTACTTTATAATTTCCTTTTACTATAAATTGTCTAGTACTACTACAAAAATTCGTCCTTATAATATAAAATTATTTTCAGACACAATTCTCGTGCAAGATTCTTCAAGAATTTGGAAATAACATGTTTCTCCGTTGCATGGAATACATGTTTGATACAGAGAATATTACAAAATAAAAACAGCTCAAATCGGACCATTCCTTCCTCTGGTTTAGGGCACACCAACACATTTGGCCTTCCATTTTTTTTATATAGATAGAAGATATAGGAATGCGTTATTCCGTATGAAAATCTTTTTCCACTTCCGAATAAAAATCAACTTCGTTAGCGCCAACATCAAATGGACTAACAATGCTTAGCTAATGGTAGAACATATGGGAATTCAATTTTCCGAATTTTACGATTTTTCTCTCCGCTATATCTACGATCTACGGGAAAAGACGAATACAACGAAATATAGATGATTCAAATTGAACCATTCCTTCCTCGGGTTTTGCGCTTACCAACACATTTGGCCTTCCATTTTTATTTATAGATGATTGGGTGTATATCTGGACCCGGATTTATTGAACATTTAAAACGAACGCAATTGGATTCAACATTGTTAAGCCAGAACTGTGGATGTGGGCCAATGGCTTGGCGATAAGGTACGCTGGGTGCCTCTTTAGATACCTGTTGGAGATCCAGCGTTTCATTTGTGGACACAGTTGAAAAATGTTCCATGAAGTGGTTGCCAATAGATGGGAGAGAAGACCCTGAACACGATCCTGGAATTACATTATTTTAAAGTCTGCTTGACAATTCAGTCGAAAGTACTCCAACTATAGTCTCCTCATAAAAAAAACAGGAAGTGGGTTATATCTATGGTATAACCGCAAGGGTGACGTAGGACTCTCGTTGATATAGAGATCATTTGTATGAAGTTGAATCTGAATTCATTCTGAATGAATGAATATTTGGAGAACTTCGAAAACGAGAGCGTTACGTTGGAGGCACAAGGTTTTATGCATCCAATATTGGATACGGAAATATCCTACTGATGGGGAAGAATAATCTTCAGAAGCTATCCTGTTGATTGCGATTGATTGAAAAACCACAAAACCAAATGTATTTGGTCACAGTGTTACATGGATAGAAAACATTCAATTAAACTCTTTCACATGAATATATTTTGAAAATTCCCAAAGGAACTGGCAGATTATTTTCCAGCAATGATTAGATCTTTCCGGAACTTTCTCGATGCTGAATGGCATCCTAACGAAAAGAGTTCTGCGCGTGTATGTGTCGATCCTTCGCCGTCCACCTCCTCCAGCACGTTAGGCAACGATGTTGTCTTGTCGATGTCCTCACGAAAAATGAATGTGTCTCACCACCAGAATATCGCTTAAGTATGCTTTTTGTGTGTGATTAAATCGAGAGAAGGTGTGGTTTACAATGGCAATTTGGAAGGCAAACTAGAGGGGAATGAACTCTCTGAGCTCGGAACTTTCGGCGACTGAGCAATAATCGATTGCGGGCGCATACAATATTGGATACGGAAATATCCTACTGATGTGGAAGAATAATCTTCTGAAGCTATCCTGTTAATTGCGATTGATTGAAAAACCACAAAACCAAATGTATTTGGTCACAGTGTTACATGGATAGAAAACATTCAATTAAACTCTTTCACATGAATATATTTTGAAAATTCCCAAAGGAACTGGCAGATTATTTTCAGTAACGATTAGATATTTCCACATTTTCCTCGATACTGGAAGCCCACCAGTGGTTAATGCCAACTCGATAACCACCTGTTAATAGCACTTGATTGAAACATATTTGGTCACAGTGTAACATGGATAGAAAACATTCAATTAAACTCTTTCACATGAATATATTTTGAAAATTCCCAGAGGAACTGACAGATTATTTTCAGTAACGATTAGATATTTCCACATTTTCCTCGATACTGGAAGCCCACCAGTGGTTAATGCCAACTCGATAACCACCTGTTAATAGCACTTGGTTGAAACATATTTGGTCACAGTGTTACATGGATAGAAAACATTCAATTAAACTCTTTCACATGAATATATTTTGAAAATTCCCAAAGGAACTGGCAGATTATTTTCCAGCAATGATTAGATCTTTCCGGAACTTTCTCGATGCTGAATGGCATCCTAACGGAAAGAGTTCTGCGCGTGTATGTGTCGATCCTTCGCCGTCCACCTCCTCCAGCACGTTAGGCAACGATGTTGTCTTGTCGATGTCCTCACGAAAAATGAATGTGTCTCACCACCAGAATATCGCTTAAGTATGCTTTTTGTGTGTGATTGAATCGAGAGAAGGTGTGGTTTACGATGGCAATTTGGAAGGCAAACTAGAGGGGAATGAACTCTCTGAGCTGGGAACTTTCGGCGACTGAGCAATAATCGATTTCGGGCGCATACAATATTGGATACGGAAATATCCTACTGATGGGGAAGACTAATCTTCTGAAGCTATCCTGTTAATTGCGATTGATTGAAAAGCCACAAAACCAAATGTATTTGGTCACAGTGTTACATGGATACAAAACATTCAATTAAACTCCTTCACATGAATATATTTTGAAAATTCCCAAAGGAACTGGCAGATTATTTTCAGTAACGATTAGATATTTCCACATTTTCCTCGATACTGGAAGCCTACCATTGGTTAATGCCAACTCGATAACCACCTGTTAATAGCACTTGATTGAAACATATTTGGTCACAGTGTAACATGGATAGAAAACATTTAATCAAACTCTTTCACATGAATATATTTTGAAAATTCCCAAAGGAACTGGCAGATTATTTTCAGTAACGATTAGATATTTCCACATTTTCCTCGATACTGGAAGCCTACCATTGGTTAATGCCAACTCGATAACCACCTGTTAATAGCACTTGATTGAAACATATTTGGTCACAGTGTAACATGGATAGAAAACATTCAATCAAACTCTTTCACATGAATATATTTTGAAAATTCCCAGAGGAACTGGCAGATTATTCTCAGTAACGATTAGATATTTCCACATTTTCCTCGATACTGGAAGCCCACCAGTGGTTAATGCCAACTCGATAACCACCTGTTAATAGCCGCGCGTGTATGTGTGTGTAGCAATGTCTTCCCAGGGAACCGTTTGTGGCATCACTCTCCTCCTGATAGATTCCCTTCTGGCCTATGGTGCACAAACAGGCTCTTGGTGACACCGTTCATCCGCGCTTTCATGATAAATAAAGAGCTTCACCGCAACAGCGACAACATGCTCCAATCGCTGTTCAATTAGAACTGAGTGGATTTCCGAGCGCCGCTCGCTTATATACCGATTGGTGATTTCAATAGCCTGTTTTGAAAGCAATTTTAAGACTATTGAAACAAGTTTTTGGATCAAAAAGTAACAAGTATATAACGCGTAGACATTTTATCTTTCGAATGAAGTGTTTATCATACCATTTCGTTCAGTTG
Organism: Toxorhynchites rutilus septentrionalis; assembly: GCF_029784135.1. NCBI lineage: Eukaryota > Metazoa > Arthropoda > Insecta > Diptera > Culicidae > Toxorhynchites > Toxorhynchites rutilus. Next base: position 125,924,246 of record NC_073744.1, read on the forward strand.
TTTAGGAGCTATTAACGCTCAAAATCTCGGTCTCCGGCGTAACGCTTTCGTTTTCGAAACTTTGATTTTACACCCCGGTATAGAAATGAAAGACGTAGTCCTACGTCAAAAGTTCTTCAATTCATCCAGATGATCATTGCAGAAAATAACAATTATATGTCCCAATATTTGTTCGCAGACCAAAATCGAGTAATTGGTTTGCACACGTGTAACATTCTTCTACGAGCACACGAGTGATACTTCGCTGCTCACTGATGTTGGTTAATTATTCAAACAACTGAGCGCAACAACTTGTAAGCTTCTTACGGAACAAGAGTTCTTTTTCCCAGAGCACGCATTCTCAGTACCAACTGTTTTAGTTTGGAAACCATTCGTAAGCAGTAAAATGAGCAAACGGCTTCCCTCCCCCTCTGGGGAAAGTTCACTATTTCCACCAGAGCCGGAAGAACACGCGATAACAAGTGTACCCTTCGAGAGAGAGAGGTGTTTTGCTAGCCAAGTTTTCCCCAGAACTTGTCAAAGGCGGTTATTCCAAGCGCCAAGCAAGAGTCCCTTGAAGAGAAAAATAGTACACGAACGCAACAATGAGCCGATTAAAAAGTTTCACAGTGCAACAATCTGCTCAACGGGAAATGAAAGTTTGTATTCTGTTAGTTTCTCATGATTTGGGTTGTTCTTTCAAATGCGAGAGCCTCTGGGGTAGAATAATAATAACGTTGTATAATGATATTGAGTTAATTAAACTGCCGTTAAGTTATTTAAACACATTTTCGGTTTAATTTTGATGATACTGATATTTTTTGTGTTACGCTAACCACACAACCACTGGCGCCGACAATACTGATATTTAACTTGAACGGTTTTTATTATTTGCTTTATAGGATTATAATCCCCTGAATCTTCAGCCTTCTGATGGAAGCGTTATTCAATAATCACCAATACAAATTTGAATTTTTCGCTCGCCCCAAAAGACAAAGAAAAATATCCCTCCTCGCATCATTGAGCAAGTTTGATCCCGGAAACCGGCATCTCGGCGTCTGGATTTTCCGTCTCGACGCTTTTGCTCAGCCATCGTTCTTCGAAGCGCGACAGGAGGTTCCAGGAGCTGGAGGAGCGGTTTATGTTTGGTATTTTTCTACTCACCCACGAAATCCTGTTTCGCGCGATCGGTTCCCCATTCGCTTCTTCCCACCGCTCAGTGCTTCCCCCCACACTGTGTGGAGTGTGATTCAATGATGCTCCATTGAAGGGTGCTTTTGAGGAGTAATTCTACAACATGAGCAGCAATTCCACCCATTCATGAATATGAATGAGAGCGTTGGCGGGAAGCATGCGGCGAGTGTTTGAGTGTTTACAGCAAGGATCTTTGAACATTTTATCCTTGCGTTTAGTAGCGAGAGAAGGGCTCTATTTTTGTAGCAACGCTTTTTTGGTTGGTAGACCAATGGTTTAATTTTCACAAGTTTGCTTTGTGGTTTAGAAAAGGGGTTAATATTTGCATTGGAAACAGTGGCCAACCTAAGAAATACGATTGGAATAGAATCAGTTGACTCACTGTATAACCGCATCTGAATTATAGCGAACAAAATTGAACACACCACGGGAATGCACAGTTCAACACCTGGAAAATTATTCTCTCGTTAATCCGGAGCCAGATGTAATATCCAGACCTATGTTCTCGTTCACCATAAATCAAACCACATACTTCCAGTGTTGCTTTCGTCCCATTTGCACTTCCCTGGCAGTGTCGTTCCTGAAGGCGGATATACTCGTATTGTTGTCAGTGGTATCAGTGAGGCTTCGATGCTCCATAAACCATGGTGGCAATGTTGTTAATTTTATGAGTGGAAAGCGACATTATTCAGCTTTCGTATTTGTGTTACATTTTAGCAATATTAGGCGTGCGAGGTGTGCAACGAGACAGGCGCTGCTACAGAAGAAGTACCAGCTGAGCGAGCTGAAATCGTCCCGTTTTGACGTGGGACTACGTCTACGTGGGGGGTAAAATGAAAACCTAAACACAGAACATGCAGGAAAAAATGAAAGATTCCGAATGCTTATAACTCGAACGGAAGATGTTTGCATCAATTGATAGGGAATATTTCTACGCTTCTATTGCAATTAATAAAATGTCGTTTTTCATTAGATAAACAATTGAATAACTGTAAAATGTTAAGCGTTATCTAAACGCCCTAACTGCTTCGTTTAGATTGGCCCGATTTACGGATTCCCCAACACAGCCATCAAAACCAAGCAGCCTTGGGGAAATATGCATTCCAAATACATGAAAGTATGAGGACTTTTGTTCTCACCGATATGTGTTCCCTAACACAGACTTCAAAACCAAGCAGCGTTTGAGGAATCGCATTGCAAATACATGAAAGTCGGGGGTATTTTTTTCAGACTGTAATGTGTTTCCCTAACACAGACTTCAAATCCATGGAGCGTGGGGAAATTGGCATTGCAAATACATGTAAGTCGGGTGCATTTTTGTTCCGACTGAAATATGTTCCCGTAACATTGACTTCAAATTCATGGAGCGTGGGGAAATTGGCATTGCAAATACATGCAAGGGGGTATTTTTGTTTCGATTGAAATATGTTTCCCTAACACAGACTTTAAATACAAGGAGCGTAGGGAAATTGGCATTGCAAACACATGTAAGTCGGTGGCATTTTTGTTCCGGCTGAAATGTGTTTCCTCAACACATTGAATTCGGAAATTATTTCATTCAATCAAAAATTTAATCAATACAAACAAATGATTGCTAAGCCAAGGTAGTCCCACGTCAACCTTGCGGTTATATCATAGATATAACCCAACCATTTTTTTTTCAATGAATTCTTATCATTTCCAGGAGAACCTCAGAATATTTTAATACGAAGTAATCTCCTTTGATTCTACACATTTTGCCCATCTCTCTTGTAAAATATGGATTCTTTTCCAATAACCCTTTTTTCTTTGTTCCGACCCATTTTTTTGATATTTTTATACTCGACGAAGTGCTGCTCTACAAGTCTCTCAGGTCTGGAGAACACGGTGAGTGCGATAACGTTTCCCAATTAAGGATTTTCATTGAGACTTTCACAATTTTAGCGGTGTGCTTCGGTACTTTGTCATGCTGTAATATAACTTTACCGTGTCTTCAGGTCTACTTCGATTTTTGACGTAGGATTACGTCTTTCGGGAACATATTGGGGTACAAATTGAAAATCGAAAATCGAGTACATCGTGAAAATTGTGTTCATAACAATTTTTTTATATTGGAGAAAATAATATATGTCATGAAACTAATTATCGAACAATTGAAAAATCTCAACCCCTATCCTAACGGAAATGCCTACTTTTGATTAGTCGAATTGACGACACATGCGGCAGGTCCCTAACAGAGACATCGAAACCAAGCTGCGGCATTGCAAATACATGAAAGAAGTGGCAAATTTGGCTCCCACCAAAATGTGTTCCCTAACAGATGCATCAAAACCAAACTGCCTGGAGGAAATAGGAATTGAAAATACATGAAAGTAGGGGGAACTTTTGCTCCCACTGAAACGTGTTCCATAACAGAGACATCAAAACCAAGCTGCCTGGTGGAAATCTGCATTGCAAATACATAAAAGTAGCAGGAGCTTTTGTTCCTACCGAAATGTATTTCCTAACAGAGATATCAAAATCCATGTGCCCGGGGGATATCGGCATTGCAAATATATGCAAGTCGAGGGCATTTTCATTTAAGGTGAGTGATACGATTAATTCTAGCAAATAAAATTTAATTTTGGAACTTTAATGTTGGTTGCTTCGTGAAATTTCTTATCAATGACCAATCGTGTATTGTGAAAAAAATAGCAGATGTGTAAAATTGTATATGGTAGCAGTTGTGTTAAAAATGACTTGAAATATGAAACTTTTTTTTTAATTTTCATAAATAATAAAATAAGTGAAACAAACTTTTTAAATTAAACGGTTTGATTGTGATTAAACATAATAATGTACTAAAAGCTAGAAAATAATTATGCAAGTAGCAGTTAGCAGTTATCACACCTCTCCTTCATTAGTCTAGGGCATTGATAAGACTAAAATAAAATCGTGGGACATATGATGAAGACGCTAGTTGTGGATAATGAAAATCTAATTTTTTCCTAGCTTTTAGTACATTATTATTTTTAATCACAATTAAACCGTTTAACTTAAAAAGTTTGTTTCACTTATTTTATTTTCTAGTTTTTAGTACATTATCTGTTTCATTAGAATATGTCTCTACAATGAAACCATTGTACTGTATTCTATCAGTCAAATAATTTAATTTGATACCGATATTGAGTGGATTGCAGAAAATACATAGTGTGTTCTCCAAGTCAAGTTCGTTCGTTTGGTACACATATCTCAGTCAACCTTTTTTGACGTAGGACTACGTCTTTCCCCGTGTGCTCCCTTGGCCGAGTGGTTAGCGTCACAACTAACATGCCGGGTGTTCGGGTTCGATTCCCGTTCTGGTCGGGGGAATTTTTCGTCAAAGAAATTTCCTCCGACTTGCACTGTGATCACGCGTATTCTAGAGCTTGCCACTCAGAATGCATTCAAGGCGTGTTACTTGGCATAGAAATCTCAACTAAGTACTAATAAAAATGACGCAAGTAATACTACGTTGAGACGGCGAAGTTCCTCTAGGAACGTTAGTGCCATTGAAGAAGAAGAAGACGTCTTTCATTTCTATACCGGGGTGTAAAATCAAAGTTTCGAAAACGAAAGCGTTACGCCGGAGACCGAGATTTTGAGCGTTAATAGCTCCTAAACAACTGAACGAAATTGTATGATAGACACTTCATTCGAAAGATAAAATGTCTACGCGTTCTATATTTGTTACTTTTTGATCCAAAAACTTATTTCAATAGTCTTAAATTTGCTTTCAAAACAGGCTATTGAAATCACCAATCGGTATATAAGCGAGCGCCGCTCGGAAATCCACTCAGTTCTAATTGAACAGCGATTGGAGCATGTTGTCGCTGTTGTGGTGAAGCTCTTCGTTTATCATGAAAGCGCGGATGAACGGTGTCACCAAGAGCCTGTTTGTGCACCTTAGGCCAGAAGGGAATCCATCAGGAGGAGAGTGATGCCACAAACGGTTCCCCGGGAAGATCTCGAAGCAGTCGCTACACACACACACACATACACGCGCGGAATTCTTTCCGTTTGGATGCCATTCAGCATCGAGAAACATCCGGAAAATTGTCTGCCAGTTCCTCTGGGAATTTAAAATTACATTCGTGTGAAAGAGTTTATTTTAATGTTTTCTATCCATGTAACAATGTGACCAAATATTTTTCAATCAAGTGGTATTAACAGGGGGTTATCGAATTAGCATTAACCACTGGTGGGCTTCCAGTTTCGAGGAAAATGTGGAAATATCTAATCGTTACTGAAAATAATCTGCCAGTTCCTCTGGGAATGTAAAATTACATTCATGTGAAAGAGTTTATTTGAATGTTTTCTATCCATGTAACACTGTGACCAAATACATTTGGTTTTGTGATTTTTCAATCAATCGCAATTAACAGGATAGCTTCTGAAGATTATTCTTCCCCATCAGTAGGATATTTCCGTATCCAATATTGTATGCGCCCGCAATCGATTATTGCTCAGTCGCCGAAAGTTCCGAGCTCAGAGAGTTCATTCCCCTCTAGTTTGCCTTCCGAATTGCCATCGTAAACCACGCCTTCTCTCGATTCAATCACGCACAAAAAGCATACTTAAGCGATATTCTGGTGGTGAGACGAATTCATTTTTCGTGAGGACATCGACAAGACAACATTGTTGCTGAGGGTGCTGGACAGCGAAGGATCGAGATCTGCCCTGAAACGCAAGCAGTTTGTTTGAAACTGTGAGGGAGCACAGAGAAGCCGATCCTTCAGGAGAAGAGAAGGTGACCATCAAAGCAGCCGCTACACACACACATACACGCACGAAATTCTTTCCGTTTGGATGCCATTCAGCATCGAGAAAGATCCGGAAAATAATCGGCTAGTTCCTCTGGGAATTTAAAAATACATTCATGTGAAAGAGTTTATTTTAATGTTTTCTATCCATGTAACACTGTGACCAAATATTTTTCAATCAAGTGCTATTAACAAGTGGTTATCGAGTTAGTATTAACCACTGGTGGGCTTCCAGTATCGAGGAAAATGTGGAAATATCTAATCGTTGCTGGAAAATAATCTGCCAGTTCCCCTTGGAATTGAAAATTACATTCAAGCGAAAGAGTTTATTTTAATGTTTTCTATCCATAAAATATCCATATAATACATTTGGGTTTGTGATTTGTCAATCAAGTGCAGTTAGCAGGAAAGTTTTTGAAGATTATTCTTCAGAGCAAGGTTTTTCGTATCCTATATTGGATGCATAAAACCTTGTGCCTCCAACGTAACGCTCTCGTTTTCGAAGTCCCCCAAATATTAACTTATTCATTCATTCAGAATGGATTTAGATTCAACTTCAAACAAATGATCTCTAAATCAACGATAGTCCTACGTCACCCTTGCGGTTGTACCATATATATAACCCACTTCCTGTTTTTTGAGATGATATGGAATCAGCTATTTTATAGCGGCGGCCAGTTGGATTTTTCAAGATAAGCAGTTTTAAGATGACAGCAGATATAAAGGTGTTTTTTAAATTCGGTCAGTTCCTATTGGTCAAATTTATATTAATATATGTAGGGACAGACATACAAACAGTTCAAGCTAAATAAAACCGTTTAATAAAGTAATTTGCTATTTTGTGAATAAGGTCATCTTGGATTTGGATTTTGCATGATCTTTTGTGACCTGCTATTCAAGCCCTTTCATTTGATACCCATATTAATCGGGTTTTGAGAAAATATGTGGTCCGCCATTTGGTAGTGGCAGCCATCTTGGATTTGCATTTTTCATAAATAACCGTATTCTAGTAGTCAAGCCCTTTCATGTGATACCCATATTAATGAAGTTTTGAGAAAACATACAGTCCGCCATTGTGTAGTGGCAGCCATCTTGGGTTTGTGTTTTTCATACATAACTGTGTTCTACTAATGAAGCCCTTTCATTTGATACCCATATTAACGGGGTTTTGACATAATATGTGGTCCGCCATTTGGTAGTGGCAGACATCTTGGATTTGCATTTTTCATAAATAACGCTATTCTACTAGTCAAGCCCTTTCATGTGATACCTACATTGAAGGAGTTTTGAAAAATAAATATATATGACGCCATTCTGTGGTAGCGGCTATTATGGATTTACATTTTTCATAAAAAACTGTATTCTACTAGTCAAGCCCTTTCATTTGATACCCATATTGATGGGGTTTTGGAAAACCCATATCGATGAGGTTTTGAGAAAATATGTGATTCGCCATCTTGGATTTTCAAGATCATGAAATACATAGTTTTATAATGACTACAGAGATAAAGGTGTGTAGTCATTATAAAATCATTGTAGTCATTATAATTATCATTATAAATTTCAGATCATTCGGTCAATAGAAAGGGGGTCAAATTTCTATTAATGTGGGTCAGCGCTACAGACAAACATGTTATAAACATACAAACATACAAACAGATTACAGGGCAAGCTAAATAAAACGGTTTAATAAAAACTAAGATGTGTTCCCGCTCGAGAACGGGTCGTTTGGTTTAAGATGTCTGTTTTGTTGTGTTCATTTCACCCAAGGAAAGTTTATACGGCGAGAAAAATTGAAAAAGTGAAGAATTATTAGAAAAAGTGATTTTCTATATGCTCTACATTTAGTATTCCTTGTTGTTAGTCCAATTAAAATCCGCATTGGGTTGAATAAAAACACAGAAAGTAAAAATAATAAAAGAAATTTATCTTTTCCATTTCAAATATGTTTTCCCCTGTATTAAAGTAACATGTTTTTACTGATGAGAAAAATTGATTATTGTGTTCGGTATTAGTAAATATCTGATATTACATTGGTGAGTTTCTTTTTCTTTATTTCATCCATACATAACCCATGAGGAATCTCGTCTAGGATCACAGAGGGCGGTTTTTATCATATCTCGTTCCACTTTGGTATCTTTTATCTTATACGCACCATCCAACGACTGTTTACGGTAAACACCCTGTGGAGTGAACAAACAATTCCCAACAATCAAACAAGACGGACCTTTTCAGAGCCACCATTCATTATCAAAGAGTTTAACGATGTAATTCTTCAAACATATCCAAAATCAACAGATAGCCTAACGGAATCCTACGCTAACTATGCGGCCGTGTCTTGAACATAAACCTGCTGTGATTTTTTTTCCTTCAATTCAAAGTTTACATTTTTCACTTTTCGAACCACGACTCTAGTTTGTAACGAAAACGTTCTGACTGATTAAAAACAGTTTTTTCTCTCATTTTCATGCGAAATCAAACGATTTCCAAAAGGTAAACAATGTCCAATGTCAATGTGACGTGACAACAGCTGATCTTTTGCGGTTTCCGACTGTTGAACCTTAATGCTGTTTTTTCAGTTTCGTTTCAGAACTTACAAATGAACTTTGTTGTATGATTTGTCAACACAAGATGAACGTGGAATCCTGTGTATTCAGTTTTTCGAAAAGCTCGCTAGAACTTTGCAAAAATTGGCATGCATTTTGTGACGTTAAAACAGGGTCTGTACGAAAAAATGCTCTACAAAGCATTGTTACGACACAAAATCAATGAAGTGTATTAAAAATGAATTTCACCGTATTATTATCTGAGTTATGGTCCTGAATACTTCTCACTTTCGACTGAGATCTCCCCTTGCCCTTCCAAAGGTCTATCATACACTCTGTCCAACTTCTATAAGACCACCCTGATTCTATTTCGTTGTAACACAAACAGTTAGAATTTCAATAAGATACATTCATACATTAAAGAATGAAGTATATTTAACGTCAATTTCGTTCAAAAGAGTTGTTTGTTTATTGTGCTTAAATATGATAATTTCAGCTGTCCAGTTTCTATAAGACAATTTAAAAACTCATAATTATTATCAATGAAAAATTCAAAACGATCGGCTGATTTACATGTCAATAATTCGGCTAATAACGTGGAAAACTCGTTTTGGAATACTATTTACCAAATTCTGCTAAACGGTTTTCTCGATATTTTTCCGTGCTTCCGAAATTGCGAACTTGAGCTCTTTGATCGGGGTGTACCTCTTTTCCCCCAGTTTAGATTCTGCGTACAAGGATCCCCCTAAGATTTTCAGCAGGATTCAAGTCTGGAAAGCGAGCCAGTCAAAAAAAAAATAATTTGCGGTCCTTAATCCATTGCTTGGTGTTTCCTTGCTGGTATGAATAGTAGCATTGTGCAGTTTCAAATTAAATCGAACTAAAAATGTAGATTTTAAAAACTTGTATTTGTGACTCGAACGAAAGTTTGTGTTCCATTTGGGTCGGAGAAAATATGAGTTTTCCACAGTACTTGGTAATTTTTTGACTCAAGTGTAACTTTTGAAAAGGGCGTATTGATTTTAGTAAGAGAAATCTTTGATAACTTATCTCTCGAAAACTATGAGTCGTACTGAAATAGTGTCTTCAAAAGAATTATAGAGTATTGATGTTGAAACGTGAAAAAAATATACTCTGAGAAAAAAAGTTAGGACTCTTTTTTTTGTTTACAAAAAAAAGTTTTGATTTTCAATATCTAAAATATATATTTTGATTTTTTCATATAAAATAAAAGTCATGCAAAAAATTCTAAAAATGAGTCCAAGATGGTATAACTATTTTTGACAAACTTTGTGGAACATCGAATTTTTATGAATCCTGATGTGATAAAAACAAAAAAGCTCCTTATCAATCTCCTTCTAAATGCAGCGATTCTCGAGATATTTGAAAAAAAAAAAACATTTCTAATTTATTGTCTTTTTCAATTTATTTTTTTTTCCTGGAGCTTATTTCTCTCTGCACCTGCTGCTTGATCTCGTCGATTTGCGTTTGGGAGAGCATGTTGTTGCGTACTATCGCTCTACGCCTCGCGTTCATCGCGTTCTGATCAAGCCTCCCGACGAACTCTGGATACGCTTCCTCGAACATTGTTAGTATTCGAGGGCGACCGCTCATGTCCGTCTCCAAAGCAGTGCAGATGTAATAGGCGCGGATCACGAATTCATTCATTTCGTGTGTCCACATGATCCGGCGCCTAGTGGTACCCACAAGTGTGGACGACTGTCGTCTGGCAGTCGCAACACGTCTCGTAGGCGCAGCGTTTCTTGGGTGATGTCGATGGCTGCTGTTTCCGTGTGGCGGTAGCTCTTCGGGTTGAACCCGGCTGGTGGCCCGCTCTTGCACATCGCCCTCCAGCCGCTGGCCGCTCGCTCTTACGCCCGTTCCAGGACCAGCTCCAGTTCGGGGACCCTCCTCGGGTGATCGCATTCTAATTACTCTTCATGAACGTAGCTCCATTTTCTGGGTGTATCTCCTTTGCCCGGGAGACAGCGGGTTGGCAAGGCCTCCATGACCCGGGAGTCCTTCCCCGGGAGAGATATAGCGCTCTGACTCGCTCGCACCCCCTCACTTAGCCACTTTCGACACCCGTTCTCGGAGCCAAGACCAGGTGTGTGTTTCCAGTTCACGCCCGATCTAAAAATGTCGTCATATGATCTTCGTGGAGGCGTGAGATAGGAACATTTGAGACCAACAGGCAGGCTCCTACCCTATGTTGATCCCCATTTGAGAACCTTTTTTTTAATTTGTATATGTATTTTTTAATTTTTTTAATTTTTTTTCATATAAAAAAGAAATCTAGTAGAAAATTTAAAAAAGGGGTCCAAGATGATAAAACTAATTTTGACGAACTTTGTGGAACATCGAATTTTTATGGATTTTCGAAACTTGGAATTTTTGTATGTTAACAATAATTTTAAGACACAAGTTATGAATTCTGATGTAATTTAAAACATAAAAAACTTACAAATGCAGCCATTCTCGAGATATTTCAGAAAAATACTATATGTTTAGGAGTTACGTTTAAAAACATTTCGCTACGTTTAGTATTAACCCACATGTCTTCAAATGTTTTTCAAACTCCAAAACATACATTTTTACTATAATGATGTATTTGGAAAAGTTGTTGAAAATTATGAGCAAATTCATAAAATTTCATGAAAATGACGTTATACGACAAACATATTAGAGAGCCAATTTTATAGGAGTACCGGTAAGTTTATACGTTTTTGTATCAAAAATTAATGCGTTATTCTGTAAGAATGGTTACAAATTTAGTACTCAAAGTATTGCCCATCGCTAGTCACAACTTTTTCCCATGTTTCTGGCAAGTTTCAAGGATCCCTTTGCGGAAATAATCGGTCGGTTTGTCGGCTAACCACGAATCGATCCAATTTTTGACTTCATCAAAATTGGAGAAGTGCTGGTCAACCAAGCCATGTTGCATTGATCGAGAAAGGTAGTAGTCGGACGGAGCAATGTCTGGAGAATACGGCGGGTGGGATAGGACATCCCATTTCAGCGTTTCCAAGTATGTTTTGAGCGGTTTCGCGACATGCGGCTGAGTATTGTCGTGCTGCAAAATAACTTTATCGTATCTCTGCTTGTCTTGTGGTCGTTTTTCCTTCAGTACACGGCTCAAATGCATCAATTGTCGCGGTAGAGGTCCCCCATAATGGTTTCATTCGGTTTTAGCAGTTCATAGTGCACCACACCCAGTTGGTCCCACTAAATAGACCTTCTGGCCGCGAATATTCCGGGCGGTCGTCGATGTTGATGCATGGCCGGGGTATCCATATGTTGCCCGACGTTTAGGATTGTCGTAATGGACCAACTTTTCATCACCAGTAACGATTCGATGCAAAAAACTCTTTCTTTTATGCCGTTGGGGCAGTTGTTCACACGTGAAAAAACGGCGTTCGACGTCTCATGACTTCAAATCATACGGCACCCAATGTTCTATCCTTCGAATCATTCCCATTGCTTTGAAACGATCGAATATGGTTTGTTGAGCTACTCCAAGTGTATCTGCAAGTTCATGTTGCGTTTGTGACGGATCTTGATCGATCCAATTCTTCATCTTCATCAACATTTTTGGCGGAACGTTCTTCATCTTCCAAGTCAAAATAACCACTTTTAAACCGTGCAAACCACGTCTGACACGTTCGCTTAGTTGGAGTTGGTGACCATCATAAACTTTCATCAAAATGCGATGACTTTCCGCAGCTTTTTCTTCATATTGAAGTAATGTAGTAACACTCTCGTTGGTACGAAATTCGACATATTCGAAGTGACAAAAAACTATGTTGTTTACGCTTCAACTTTTTGACATATACTGAAAAAGACGCGCAATGACAGTAGCTTTTTGATTCACTGGAATAATAATCAAGTTGCGCCATCTGTTGTAAAACCGAAGAAACTTACCGGTACTTCTAATACTATTAAAAGACAATAAATTTGATCATTTTTAAATATTTCGAACATGGCTACATTTTAAAATGGCTGCGTGGCTAAAAATGATTGTTGAAAAATCATAAAAAATCGATGTTCCACAAAGTTTGTCAAAAATAGTTTTACCATCTTGTACCCATTTATTTAATTTATCACATAACTTCTATTTAAATGAGAAAACTTTAAAAAATTTAAAAAATTATATTTTAGATATTGCAAATCAAAGTTTTTCCTGTAAATAAAACGAGGTAACTATAAAAAGTTAAAAAAAAAATTTGGACATCAATACTCTAGAACCCTTTCTAAGACATTATTTCGGTAGAACTCATGGTTTTAAGATATAAATTATCAATGGTTTCTCCTGCTAAAATCGATACGCCCTTTTCAAAAGTAACATTTGAGTCAAAAAAATCCCAAATGCTGTGGAAAACTCATTTTTCCTCCAACCCAAACGGAATACAAACTTTCATTAGAATCAAAAATACTCATGTTTAGTCATTTGTCGATTTCATTTGCTCCATTGTTTTGCTGGAATGTGAATTTTTGTGACGATATCCATGTGAATTTTTGTGACGATATCCACGCAAAAACGGTAGGAGAGAGGATTCCAGAACATGTATGTAATCCTTGAATGATGTGAAAGCTACCTTGAGCTTTCCGGTTGCTCAGAATCCTGCCCAAACCATGCACGAGCCTCCACAAAAATTCCTGGTTGAAAAATACTGTTCCTTCTTCCATGAATCACGCCAGTACCCGTTGAAACCATCAGGACCATCCTAATTGAAGGTTTTTTCGTCAGTGAAGATAACCTATATATTGAAGAACTTTTCGTTATGGTATATAGCAAAATGCACCCTTTTGGAAACATTCTTTGTGGCACATACCATGTCCCACTGTCGGTTCATGTGAGCTTTGGCAAAACTCAGACGTCTTTCGATTTGAGATGGTGTAAGATAAGGAGCTTTAACCTTTTAAACCCTCTTTATGTTAGGATTTTTGATCAAAACTTGACGAATTGTCACCCGAGTAACATTCAAATTGAAATATTGCTTCATTTGCATAAGCGATTTTGAGGTATTCGAAGCTGTTCTAGCTATTTCCTAGCTGACCGGAATATCAGAGAGCTTTGATTTACGTGGAGCTATCGCCTTCTTACCGTATCCTTGAGGATTCGTCAAATAATTGAGCACTACTTGATGAGATCGTCCAATACGACGAGCAATTTCTCTGATACCAACATTTTATTGGTGAAATGCATCTTTTTTTTCTCTCCGTGCGCACTTTTCTTTTTGGCATTTTCCAGATTTATTGATCAAAACAACTAAATTAACGACAAAATGTAACTGGTCTTATAGAAACTTGACACCTGAAAAATACAAAATCTTTGGTTTACCCTCAGCGCTTACACACACACACATATGAAAATCATGCAGTGTATGGTAGTCTCCAATACCAATACACTAGAACAAGGGTTTTCAAATGGTGCTCCGCGAAGTTATAGCAAATGCTTCCGCTGGAAAACCCTCCTTCACAAAAAACATTCTTTAATTTAGTTTCACTGGGCATATAGTGATTTATCTTGTTTGTACCGGGTCAGATATCGTGTAACTGCTGCGTGCAACCGAAATAGAGTTGTTTCCGGTTGGGTAATGTCAATGCAAATAGGATTTGTTTCATTGTTAAAAAAATGCTTATTATATATTAATACTGTGGGTAATGGGGATGAAATCGATATCATATTAAGTTGGATGATATCATTGATAATGTGAGGGCCGATACGAGAAGGATTTGTAGTATTTTTAGCACAACAAATGCTACTCATCATTTACCTAGTTGAAAAAAATTAAAGTTATACCAAGCTTAAACCAAGCCATTTTTCAAAATATATATACCACATTGTAAAATGGTGACTTTCTAACCTATTTAGAGTAAAACGAATATGTGAAACCGGGAAATTTGAAGATAAATTCTGATTTTTCTAGAAAATTTGAACGAGTTTCATACCAAAAAAACAAAACATCCTCATTTTACTCGCTGCGCCATCTGGTTGTAAACCCAACGTAAATTCGTCAATTGAAAAATCTCAACCCTAACGGAAATACCCACTTCTGATTGGTCGAAATTGACGACACATGCGGCGGGTCCCTAACAGAGCCCTCAAAACCAAGCTGCCTGGGGGAAATCGACATTGCAAATACATAAAAGTAGAGGGAGCTTTTGCTCCCACCGAAATGTGTTTCCTAACAGAGACATCAAAATCAAGCTGCCTGGAGGAAATCGACATTGCAAATACATGAAAGTAGGGGGAGCTTTTGTTCCTACCGAAATGTGTTCCCTAACAGAAACATCTTAACCAAGCTGCCAGGGGGAAATCGGGATTGCAAATATATGCAAGTCGGGGGTTACTTCGTTAAATTTCATATCAATGACCGATCGTTTATTGTGAAAAATTTAGCGCAAGTGTAAGTGTAAAATTGTACATGGCAGCAGTTGTGTGAAAAATAACTTGATATATGAAACGATTTATTTTAATTTGCTAAAATTAAAAACCAAGGTGTGTTTCCTAGGGTGACAGCGAAAATGGTCATGTCAAATTTCAAAAACCGACCATGTACATTTTGTTTATTGGCCAAAAAAAAAAGTTTCAGCTCGATCGGACATGATTAAGGGGAGCCTCAAAGCGCTCAAAGTTTAGATTTTTTGATCCTCGAAAATCTTCCAAGGGGGGAGTAAAGGAAATTTGGAAAATCGATTTTTTTTTCGATGCCAAATGACTTAAACATGCATGAAACGTCGTGATCTGATGTTTTCACGAAAAATATTTTTGGCCGAAAATCGACTTTTTTTTCGAGATGACACCAGATCGAGATTTTCGAGGATCTAAGAATCAAAACTTTGAGTGCGTTGAGGCACCTCTAAATCATGTCCGATCGAGCTGAAACTTTGCACAGATTTTTTTTTTGGGCCAATAAACAAAATGTACATGGTCGGTTTTTGAAATTCGATATTGGTGAGTTTTTTTCTTTATTTCATCTATACATATCACAGGAGGCATCTCGTCTAGGATCACAGAGGGCGGTTTTCATCATACCTCGTTCCACTTCGGTATCTTTTATCTGATACACACCATCCAACGGCTGTTTACCATCCTTCTGCCATCATCACTTGGTAAACACTGGTGGAGTGAACAAACAATACCCAACAACCAAACAAAATTGCCCTTTTCAGGGCAACCAAATCATTATCGAAGAGTTTAACGATGTAATTCTTTAAAAATATCCAAAATCAAGAGATAGCCTAACGGAATCCTACGTCAACTATGCGGTCGACCCTCCTATGACTTTCTAGTTTATCAGATGAACCTAAGTAACATAAGCAAACAATGAGGGTCAATAGTCCAAAAAATGACTTGTTATGATACGATGAAATTCTTATTTAATATAACTTATTCATTGTGTGACGGGACAACGCTTTGTTTTTTCGCACAGAGCGCATTGTCACGTCACAAAACGCTTGTCGATTTTTTCTAAGTTCTTGTGAGTTTTCTGAAAAATTGAATATTCAGGAATCTACGTTCATCTTTTGTTGACAAATCATAGAAAAAAGTTTATTTGTGTGTTTTGAAACGGAACTGTAAATACAACATAAATGTTCAAAAGTCGAAAATCGCAAAAAGACAGGCGTTGTCACGTCACAAAAGTATTGGGCTGCCAACAAGCGAATTCTTGTAGGATCATGTGATTTATACATGAAAACGAGAGGAAACCTGTTTTTAGTGAGTCAAAAGTCGATGAGTCGCCGATGCTGATCAACTTGTGGAGAAAACCCGCAATAAAAAGAGAAACAGGACCAGTAGTTGCTCTTCAACTCATATAGCAACTTCTAGGATCGGCAAAAGAACGAGAGTTGATGCGTCAGTAGATGCGTCTGATTTCAACCCACCGATGACCGCAGCATCATTTACAGTCTCAGAAATAGATAGGAGACATAACATCTCAACAATTCACCAGCGAGAACCTCTACTAGATCCTATAGTTGCACATCATCCTACCATCGTTAATGCGGTAGTAACATCATCACAGCCTCTTGCAACCTACTCCACAAGTAATCCAGAGATAGGCGCACCTGTGCCGGCCTCCTCATCTAGTTTCACAGGTAATGTGCCCTCTTGTATATGTCCGGCCGAAGTCGGTCGAGATACTACACAACTGATTCGTTCTTCACTGATACCAGATGCAGATCTTAACCAACAACGGACATCCACTACTATCAACATGCTAACCTCTGGAATTAATTCCTGCATGGACAATGGGTCCGGATCACGAAACAACGCAAGTATCCAGCATACCGCTACACTCCCCACGCTCTCCGTTGCTCCGGTCGCTAAACGATCTGATTGGTTTTATTTGACACGATTCCTACCAACAGAGACAACTGGAAATATTGCTCTTTATATTTCGAAGAGATGCAGCGTTGAAGCTTCGAAAATTCGGTGCCATAAGTTAATCCGTCAGAATAGGGATGATGATATTCCGTTAACTTTCATTTCGTTCAAGTTAAGCGTTCCAGATTCGATAGTAAGCGTAATTTGTTCTAAAAACTTCTGGCCCAGTGGTGTGTCAATATCACCTTTCTCAAATCGTAAATCATCAACTAATGCAGTGCAAAATTTACCCTCTCGCAAGGATACTGCTGGCTCTGACTAGCAACTACAATCAGTCGCACAACAGAATGCTCAGTCGAATCAGACCGTTTTTTATGCCTTCCTCCCACACCGAAAGCTCCTCAGTAATTGAACTAGGTAGCTCTGTCGTCACAACAACACAATCACTTGAGCCCTCAGGCGGATCGCAACCGATAAGTGCGAGCATCGCTGGTATGATTTACGAATTGGTTATCTATTACCAAAATGTCAGTGGTATGAATTCCACTATTTCTGACTATCTTCAAGCTAGTTCTGATGCTTCTTACGACTTCATTGCACTCACTGAAACATGGCTCAATAGCAACACACTGTCTAAGCAGATTTTCGGTCCACTTTACAATGTCTACCGACTGGATCGATCTACGATGAACAGTAATAAACTTCATGGAGGTGGAGTCCTTCTGGCCATTCATTCAAGAATTCATTCTCGTGAATTGCTTCCCCCTAATGGGCCTAAGATTGAGCAGATCTGGGTGACTGTGTCGCTGAGCCTCCACACTATTTTCATCGGAGTTGCATACGTTCCACCTGACCTCACAAATGATTCATCTGTGATTGAACAACATATTTCATCGTTAATTTGGATTACTGAACTAATGAAACCTAAAGACAATATTATCTTGCTGGGTGACTATAATCTACCAGGCATTAAATGGATCCTCAACACATCGAATTATTATCACCCTGATATCCTGCATTCGACTATGCACCGCCAGACCGAATGTCTACTCGACAGTATTAGCTTCGCTGGACTAAGTCAATTGAATGGAATCGTCAATGCAAACAACCGCATACTTGACTTATGCTTCACCAATACTGAGCTCATTTCAAACACAACAGTGATCGAGTCATCGTTTCCTTTGGTGAAAGTGTGTCATCATCACCCTCCGCTCCTCATTTCGTTGCGTGTCTCGCCACCACTCATGTTTGCAGGCACAGCTGAATCGGTCCATTACAACTTCAACAAGGCTGACTTTCTATCAATGAATAGATTTTTTCTGAACATTGATTGGAACGCCATTTTAGATGCATGTGATGCTGAATCTGGCTCTCTTGCTTTATCAAATGTGTTGCTCTATGCAATTGACCAGTTTGTCCCGAAGAAAAGAACCCATAATATTCAGCAACCTCCGTGGTCAAATCGTAATCTGAAACATTTGAAAGCAGCGAAGAGATCCGCTTTGAGAAATTTCACTAGATTTCGCTCGTATTATTGGAAAACCCGTTACGCGCTGGTCCACAGCAATTACAAACGTCTTAACAAAGTTTTATTTGCCAGTTATCAGAACCGCGTGCAATCCACTTTAAAATGTAACCCCAAGAGATTTTGGGAATTTGTCAACAACCAAAAGAGAGAGTCCGGTCTACCGACTGTGATGACACGTGGAAATGTTGTAGCTTCCAGCCGAGAAAGTATCTGTGGGCTGTTCCGGTGCCAATTCAAGAGTGTTTTCGTCAAGGAATGTCTTAATCATGAGCAAATTGTCTCCGCAACCGCTAATATACCTCATCTTGCAACGTTTGGATCACCACCTATAATTAACCAGAACATCGTCAAAGACGCCTGCCATAAGCTGAAACGTTCTTCCAACCCTGGACCAGACGGAGTCCCCTCCATTGTTTTGAAAAAGTGTACCGATAGTTTGTCTTACCCACTGAGTCTCCTTTTCAATCTCTCCGTAGATTCTGGCATGTTTCCAGATATATGGAAAAAGGCTTATGTCTTCCCGGTTTTTAAGAAATGCAGCAAGAAAGAAGTGCAGAACTACAGAGGGATCGCTTGCTTATGTGCAATATCTAAGCTACTCGAGCTCATCGTCTTGGATTACATCTCCTACACATGCAAGAGCTATATAGCTGAACAACAACATGGATTTATTTCGAAGCGATCAACAACTACAACCCTAGTTGTTTACACATCATTTATTGCTCGTGCCCTACAGTCGCGTTAGCAAATAGATGCAGTTTACACCGATTTTTCGGCGGCTTTCGATACCATCAATCACCAGTTAATAATTGCCAAACTTAATCGTCTCGGTTTCAACGGCTTCTTTCTTAAATGGTTGCAATCCTATCTGGTAAATCGACAGATGTCTGTTAAAATTGGTGACACTATTTCCAAGACCTTCAGTGTTACTTCGGGTGTTCCCCAAGGAAGTCACTTAGGACCATACATTTTCCTGCTATTTCTGAACGACATCAATTTTGTTTTGGATTGTCAAAAATTGTCTTACGCAGACGACTTTAAATTGTACTATTTAATTAATAGTGAAAATGATGCAGCATTTCTACAGTCGCAAATCGATGCATTTGCTGCATGGTGTGACAAAAATAGAATGATTCTAAACCCCACCAAATGCTCAATTATTTCATTCTCGCGTAAACGCACTACAGTCCACTTCAACTACAAGTTGCAGGGCTGTATATTACAACGAGTCAATTGTGTCAAGGACCTAGGAGTTATGCTCGACTCTAGGCTTACATTTCGTGAGCACAATGCATATATAACGACGAAATCATCCAAAATGCTCGGATTTATGTTTCGTGCAACAAAACACTTCAGGGACATACACTGCATAAAGGCCGTATATTGTTCCCTCGTTCGTTCGATACTCGAGTATGCATCAATTGTTTGGTCATCATACTATCAAAACAGCATTCTGCGGCTAGAAGCTATCCAGCGCAAATTCGTTAAATTTGCTCTACGGAATCTACCTTGGAGTGATCCCAGCAACCTTCCCAGTTACGAATATCGCTGCAGACTCATCGGGCTTGATTCTTTGTGTAATCGCCGCAACCTTGCCAGAATATGTTTCATTTCCGACTTGATACTGTCGCACATAGACTGTTCAGAGCTTTTACAACTTGTGAACTTTAATATCCAGCAAAGGAATCTGAGATCTCATAACTTCCTCCAGATACCGTTTTCACGCACGAATTACGGATACTACGAGCCAATATCGAGTATGTGTCGAGAGTTCAATAGACACAGTATATATTTTGACCTCGGGATATCACGCACATCACTTAGAAAAAGATACATCTCTTCGATCACAAATACTCCGTCTAGTTATTAAGTTTTTAATTATAATTTAGTACGTAAGCGTCATTTGGGTTCTGTATACCCGTTGATTTGTCGAATAAATAAATAAATAAATAAATAAATAAATAAAACGTTGTCACGTCACGCTGGAATGGGTCATATGCGTTTTACCAGGTTCCTATTCCCTTTTCGTTCAGAGGTTCTTACCTTCTTTTCTATCAATTTTGTATTTGGCCTAGCAATAAATTCGTTCAAGTAACTACGAAATGAATCGAATCATTGTAGTTCCGACTTTAGACATATGAGCACTTATTTTGAAATTCGAAAATCGTCCGATAGAACGTTTAATCATTACTCATTTTTCGCGAATTTATATATTGACTGATTTTTCTGTTATTGACGCTTCATATTACAAGGTTCATTCGTCTATCAATGAATATTTCTGGGATTGAACCCGTGAACGATCCTAGTGTGTAAAAAATGTTATAAAAACAGTTGATTTTGGGTTATCGGGAGAACCTTATGATTGTTTAGTTTTTAAATTTTTGTTCATGGGGATGAGTAATTCGGAAATGTGGTCCGAAGAGAGGGACATCATTCCTTCGGAGAAAGGCAGTATGTAATTCTACCGAAGAACGCGAAAAGCGAAAAGAATCCATGACAATTTGTGTAAATTATTCGCTCCTACCTCTGGCATCGATAAAGGGGGATGAAACTATTCGCCCCATTGCTTTCTGGTTTGTGTTTATTCGGATTTATTTCCCATTTGATTACTTGGTTTCCTGATTGTGTCGACCCATTTCGAGTTCGTGTTGCATCATTCCGCCAAATGAAAGCGCAGTGCGAAAAATTGTGAAAACTGGTTGGTCTGGGAGGATGCAATGGGGGTCCTCTGTTACAAATTATATTTATGTCAGTAGAAGTAAATTATTCTACAATTTGTGAATAAATCTTCTCAGTGTTCTGTAATGCTAGAAATTATTTACCTGACATACCCTTTTTTAATCTTAACTATTTTACAGAACCATTGTATAGTCCACTATGTGATTGTAGCAAATCTCCAAGGATATCTGGGCGGTGACTTTGAGTGTAAAGTACATCCACTCGACGAATAGTGTGTTTTGTAATGACCATTGATGGCGTACAGAACGAAAGCAATCCACCATCACATCGAAATGTTAACAATCTTTCTGCCCTGACAACTGACCTTAACGTAAGTCTGGCATCGCTTCCCAGCAAGCAACAAACGCCGGCCCCATCAGGCCAAAGTGGATCAACGCCTAGACCGGCTCTTCTTTACTACTGTCCGAGTGAAAATGCAACCGCGGTCGGTGATGGTGACCAACATCGACGCATTCCACAGCTTCTCGTGCGACAGGTGAACTGGAAGTTCTACGATTATCCCCAGCCCTCGTTGGGACGTGAAAGTACGCCACCAGTGACACTGTTGCCTCAAACCGAGGAAGCTCTGAAAGTTCTGCGAGAAATCGATAACAATATTGCTGCCGTCGGACGGTTTGACGACCATGGATTCAGTGCGTTGCTGGTAAGTTTGAAAAAAACTGCGAGCCCTATTGAATTTGCTGTGTAATTAGGCTTGAGAAACATCCGACTAACTTCAAAACAACAACAGCAATATAACTGATCCGACCGGAGCGGATGCTAATTAAATATCTACCAACTGTGCCGGGTTTTCACTCCCACAACTTTTTTCTATGCTAGCTAGAATTTCCCATGGTTCTGCCTGTCGTTGTGTTTTGCTTTCTTCCCCATTGGTTAGCCATTATTTTTCATTAGTTTCTGTTGACATCCTATTTGGGTTTGGGTGTCGTATGGAAACCCTGCTGCATCCGTCAGAGTTCAGAGCAACGTTCGCTTGTGCATTCATTCCGTAGGACTTCTCGATGGGAATTCCCGCTTCGGCGTTAATTTAATTTTTATATAAACCATAAACGAAGTTTATATGCATTTTCCGACGCCCGCAAAACCCGGTTCGCTCGGCGTGGATTTCTTTGGTTCATTAGCCCCGAATGAGCTTATGTGTTCCGGCGAACTTGTGCGGCCCGCGTCTTTTAGTGGGTTATTACGACCAATATTTCCATCAGAACGGCCATAAACCGTAGTCCGTTAATGTGGCAACGCTCATCGATGTCGGTGCGGATTTCGCTGAAATCCTTTATTCGTCTGTCATGCATTCGGAAAGCCTCGTTTGCATCGTTTTTGTCCAAACATGTCCCAAAAGCTGCCGGGTCGAGGATATGCTGCGCTTTCCAATGGCCGACAGAATTTAGCGCGTGGAAGCCGTCATTCGTTTTTAATCATGTTTGAAATGCTCATCAATGAAATCGCTCTGTTCGGAAATGTCCTGTTTACTGTTAGTGTCCACACCGGAGCCGAATGGATTACGCTTTCGGGACGAAAAAGAAAACGGCTCTATTTTGTTTCAATGAATGCGGAATGCACGGGAATAGTAATGGCGATTTGGTTGACAAAAGGACAAACTACTTCAAAGCGATGGGACACAAATGGTGGACCTCATAATTAATAAGGTAATGGATGTCGAATTGGAGCAGATTAGATGACATGGAAAAATGCTTCATTAGCTAAACAGCTGTTTTCAATTATGTGCGGAACAGTAAATCTAGTAATTACGTGAAATCCGCTCTTGTTCTTTTGTAACTGCCATCCGGCAGTGGTAATGCATAGTTAATGAAATTAAGTGCCAAACAGTGACCGAATGAGATTACACATGTGTACGCACATATGCGATTAGTTGTCATTAATTGTGCTTTGATTCAACATTGGTTCCAAAAAGGCAATCGTTGGGGGATTCATGCGAGAATAACTGTTTACGTGAGTTACTGTTCCCAAATGGTTGTCATGTGAATGTTAATTTTATAGTAGATAGGATAGTAGGATGTTTATTTGGTATCTTTCTTATAACAATAATTTTAAATGTACACCCAAAATTAATTTTTAGCACATGTTATGCCATTCCGATTTATGACATTAAATGAGCTGAAAAATAACAACAAATGTTTCACTCCCCAATACATGTATATCATTTGTATAATATATATGCTAGAACCAATATGAGCGAGCGAAACAGGAGACACATCTAAATGAAAACATATGAAAGCTTTCATATAGTTTGCCAAATTCACGGCCCAGACAGAGATTCTCATTCATGTTCTCCTTCATGTTCTCCTTTACCTCTCATTCATGTTCTCCTTTACCCTCTTAGAAAACACTTTCCATTTTCTTTTGACGTAGGACTACGTCTAACCGGAAGATATAGGGGGTGAAATGGAAATCTAGGCACTGAAAAAGTAGGAAAAAATGCAAGATTTGGAACGCTTATAACTCGAGCATTTCTCAATAGATCCCAAAGGTGTTTGCATCAATTGATAGGAAATATATCTACGCATCTATCATAACGAATAACATTTCATTTTTCTTGAGATAAATAATTGAATAATTGTGAAATATCAAGCATTGTCAAAATGCACTATGTGCCCATTTTTGATTGGTCCATTTTGTGCTCCTCAAATCGTACCGACCAAAACGGGCAACCAGAGCAGCAGCGAAATAGAATGAAGCACGATTGGAAAGGAAAAAGAAAAAAAATAACGAAACATTGGTCGCAGTCTTACACATGCGTAATTCTCGAGCCAGCCAGTCAGCTTAAAAATCCCCGCTCCGCTGCCGTAACGATCATTCTCATTCAAACCGTACACCACATCGTTTCGCACCACACCACATCAACAAACCAACACAAGCAGCCATGTCTGGACATGGAAAAGGAGGAAAAGTGAAGGGAAAGGCAAAATCCCGCTCGAACCGTTTTGGTCTGCCAATTGCTCCGCAAGGGTAGCTAGGCCGAGCGCGTTAGTACCAGTGCACCAGTCCACCTAGCCGGCGTTATATAGTTTCGGCCGCCGAAGTGATCGAGTTGGCTGGCAAAGCTGCTCGCGACGATAAGAAAACCCGCATTCAGAACAGACCACATTCGGTTCGGTGGACATTAAGACAACAACAGGCAGTTGCAGCGAGTGGCGAGCGGCAAACGCAATCGCAAAACGGCAGCATGTAGAAGATACAGATACAGACTGCTTTGGTGGCAAAACCAGCCACCGTAAAACACGGCGCTTTTCAGGGCCATTAAACCATTGATAGAAGAGTTATTAAAAGTTATTCACAATACCAATGCATTCTAAAGTGACATAATATGACATATAATATGAACTGAATTATTTTGTTTATGCTTGTTTTTGAACATATTGGTGGCTGGGGTCTTTTGAATTGATTATTCAGTTTTTACAAACCAAAAAAGTGGCTTCAAATTGTATGCAGGATGGCCTTAACGAATTTTCTCGGTAGCAAGAACTGCTTTCTTTGGTTGATAACTGATGTTGAAAATTGACGGACGTTACATCTGCATTGTATAGAAACATAACTAAGGAGCAATATGATGAGCTATGTATTTCCTGCTGCTCTGTTCTTATTTTAAAGGACTTCAATCCGAAGGTCATTCGTCCCTGTATTTACTGTTGATTTTTCAGAACGCTTATAGCTCGTTTATTTCTCGACAGATCGTAGAGTTCGTCTCCAAAACCTCAGTTCTTTTTCATTTTTATTTACTTTGTTTGCGGAGATACAAATCTTACAATTCATTCGTCTCCGAAACCACAGTTTAAGGTACGGTAATGTGCTCAATAGTGAAATATATGATAGTGAATGAGCTGATGACCACATGCATTCCCTATCATCGCCATCATTTTGATTGTACGATATGTGCATACGCCAAAAGATGCCCGGCGTTGAACATTTAATAAGTACAAAGCTTTCAGAAAAAATCAAGAATCAACTATAAGACAGTGAGAAAAAAATGAGAAAGTTTGTGAAAAAAACGCAAAAACACAACACCAAAGGTTCTTTTTAGAACTCCCAACATGTTCATAAAGAGTAAACAGTAAACTAATCCATATTTCAGGTAGATAAGTAGGTATCCACGTAGGAGAAGAAAATAAAACAATATATTTAAAATATATATTTAGAAAAAGCTGTCCCCTTTGTATAGTCCTACGTCACTCCGGTTATGTCCCCGACATTACCCACCCGTCTTTTTTAGATGAGGTGTAATATTATCACGCTTCAATATAACAGCACTGGCAGCTATATTGATAGCGTGGTTGTGTGAAATATCTTTGCATTCCAGCAGACCTTGGTTCTATACCCATTGACGTCGTATGGACTTTTTTTTTTGGCACAATCCCAAATGAAATGAGAAAAGAAAAAAGAAAGAGATGTCTGCTCGCATACATGCAAACCATTTTTTAGCTTTTAAAACAGCACAATATTTGCGCATTTGACTCTCCAGCACACGAAATGGCATCATTTCTGCCAAAGACGAAATGTTTTCAGCCAACGCTAGTTTGGGTGTAGAAGTGCGTCTTTCGGGAACATATTGTGGGTATAATTTGAAAAACTAAATATTGATCACGTCACGCAGAACGTTCAACTTATGGCCATTCATGACCAGTTATTTCTCGATGGATTTACGAGTTTTTTGCACCAATCGGTTTGGACACTTCTATTGCAAAACATTAAATTATGATTTATCCATTGGTTGGTTTGTTGAATGCAATAAGAGTTTCTAATTACTCGTACATTCGTGCATAATTATCAACAAGTTCGACTACGAAGGCGTATCGCTCTCAAAGCGATTGAAATCAACATGAACAAATATAATAACTTAACCTATGTCAACTATGCGGTCGTGTCTCGAACATAACCCTTTTACTTTTTTTAAAAGGCACATGAATAATGTCACTATTACACTACTATTACTACTACTAATGCCATCTCCGAATTGAGAATAGACTGACCAAACGTACCGTTTTGAACGGAACAGTACCGTTTTCTCGACCATTTTTTGTTGTTCTGTCTTTTTATCAATTTGTACCGTGCTCAAAACAAGAAAACTAGAAAAAAATCACTTTAATATAAATTGAAATTGAAACAAAACTTATGCGTTTCTAAAGGGTGTGTCACATCAAATTGCATCACGGAAAAAACGCTGTAGAAATTCGCCCAGTAGACCGATCCTTTTGAAAATTTTAGACAATTTTTGGCATTTTCTTTTTATTCATACTTCGAGCCCAAGCCCGTATGCTCGCACCTTCCTCTTTACCCCGTCCATAAGGTTCTGTACAACGTCAGGTTGTAGTTTTTTTTTAACAGAAATCCATTTTCTCTTGAAGTCCGCCTCCGATTTGATAACTTTTGGGTTCTTCCGGAGCGCCTGCTTCATAATCGCCCAATATTTCTCTATTGGGCGAAGCTCCGGCGCGTTGGGTGGGTTCATTTCCTTTGGCACGAAGGTGACCCCGTTGGCTTCGTACCACTCCAACACGTCCTTTGAATAGTGGCACGAAGCGAGATCCGGCCAGAAGATGGTCGGGCCCTCGTGCTGCTTCAATAGTGGTAGTAAGCGCTTCTGTAGGCACTCCTTAAGGTAAACCTGCCCGTTTACCGTGCCGGTCATCACGAAGGGGGCGCTCCGCTTTCCGCAAGAGCAGATCGCTTGCCACATTATGTACTTTTTGGCAAACTTGGATAGTTTCTGCTTGCGAATCTCCTCCGGAACGCTGAATTTGTCCTCTGCGGAGAAGAACAACAGGCCCGGCAGCTGACGAAAGTCCGCTTTGACGTAGGTTTCGTCGTCCATCACCAGGCAATGCGGCTTCGTCAGCATTTCGGTGTACAGCTTCCGGGCTCGCGTCTTCCCCACCATGTTTTGCCTTTCGTCGCGGTTAGGAGCCTTCTGAACCTTGTATGTACGCAGGCCCTCCCGCTGCTTGGTCCGCTGGATGAATGAACTTGACAAATTCAGCTTATTGTCGACATCCCGGACCGAACTTCTCGGATCACGTCTAAACTGCTTAACTACGCGCTTGTGATCTTTTTCACTGACGGAGCATCCATTTTTTCCGTTCTTCACCTTCCGGTCGGTGGTTAGGTTCTCGAAGTATCGTTTTAGTACTCTGCTGACCGTGGATTGGACGATTCCCAGCATTTTACCGATGTCCCGATGTGACACATACACTATACACTCTTATCTGATTATAAGCGAAAGCTGAAGATATAATTCCTAAAAATTAAATTTCTACAGCGTTTTTTCCGTGATGCAATTTGATGTGACATACCCTTTAAACTGTTCTTGACTTGAAAACTAAAACTCCAAAGCTTGTTTTACCATACAAACATTTTTTTTTCAAGAGCGATGATAATGATTTTTTGTCCTTAAATTATAGTTAGGATGGTGAAACATAAAAAAATCCACAACCATGTTATTGAGTATTTTTCATGTGTGCACTCCTCGGTGTTGATACTTCATTGTTTACATCTATCGCAGACATAAATTGTAGAGCTCTAAAACCAACCTCTTGTGACCAAGTGAATTGTTTTTGTAAGCTGTCGAAAAATGACACCGAATTCCAATGCAAGTCCGAAATTGTATTGTGTGTGACTTCAACGAATCTCTGCGGAAAATAGTAAAGAAATATGGAGTAAGCCGTCGAGCAGTTCAGAATATTCTTCTGAAATATCAACAGCTTGAAAGTGTTGCTGATCGATCAGGAAGAGGAATCTGACTTGATCATTCGTGAGATCAAAAAAAATGTAAGGGGTTGTATCTTGGACACGACCGCATATTTTCGACGTAGAACTACACAATTATATTATGCAATCCACTTGTTTACCACTTCGAATATTATTTTAGAATGCATCGAAATTGTTGTAATAGATTATGTTCTTCTTTACAAATAAATTTGATGAACGTCCTTTTACGTTTGATATGATGCCTAGGACTACCAAAATATGTGAACGGAAGAATTGTCAAACGATCATTGTATTTTACATTTCCCTCTGAAATTATTGCACATCTCATGTTTACGTAGTACTCGAACCGCGAAAGTTCATTTACCTCTAGTATCTGAAATGACGATTTTTCCAGGCTTTTCAGTTTAAAAGTACGTTTTAGGGAAACATATCCCGAGTGAGTACAAAAATACTCAACACCTAAAATTACCCCCGACTTGCATGTATTTACAAAGCGGGTTCCCCCAGTCACATTATTTTTAAAGTATGTGTTAGAGAAACACATCTCAAAGGGAAAAAATACTCCCGTCTTGCATGTTTTGACGAAGCGGATTCCCCCAAACACATTGATTTTGAAGTCCGTGTTAGGGAATCACAGCTCGGTGGGAACAAAAATACCCCCGACTTGCATGTATATTTTCAAAGCGAATTTCCACAGGTACATCGATTTAGAAGTCTGTGTTGGGGAAACCGTAAATCTGGCTAATCAAAACATGGCAGTTAGGGCGTTTAGATAACGTTTGACATTTTACAGTTATTCAATTGTTCATCTCATGAATAATGACATTTTATTAATTGTGATAGACGCGTAGAAATATTTTCTATCAATTAATGCAAACATCTTTCCGATCTGTTAAGAAATGTTCGAGTACGGGTAGGGTTAGCACACAAATCGGCAGAACAAATGTATGGGAAAGAAAGAAGTTCTTCCAGTTTTCATGAATTTAAACTATTTAGAGATTAGCGAATTGTAATATATAGCATATCAAACAAATCTTAGAGAATTTCCCATTCGATTGGTATGCTAATCATGAGAATTCGTTCACAGTGAAAATAGTAATTAACGTTAACTTTAAAAAACTTAAAAAAAACTCATCAATATCTTTAAACTTAAAAAACTCATCAATATAATATAAGATAATTACCAATACCGAACACAATTATCAATTTTTCTCATCAGTAAAAACATGTTACTTTAATATAGAGAAAACATTTGAAATGAAAAAGGTAATTTTCTTGTATAATTTCAGCTTTCTGAGTGTTTATTCAACCCAATGCGAATTTTATTTGGACTAACAACAATGCTATACTATATGTAGAGCATATGGGAAATCACTTTTTCTAATATTTCTTCACTTTTCCAATTTTTCTCGCCGTATACAATTTCATTGGGTGAAAATGAATACAAAAAAACAGACAGCTTAAACCAAACGACCCGTTCTCGAGCGAGAACACACCTTGGTTTTTATTTATGAAAATTGAAATAAATCGTTTCATATATCAAGTCCTTTTTAACAAAACTGCTTCCCTATGCAATTTTACACTTACACTTGTGCTAAATTTTCCACAATACACGATCGGTCATTGATATGAAATTTCACGAAGCAACCAACATTAAAGTTCATAATTTTTTTTGGTAGAATTAATCGCATCACTCACCTTACTTGCAATATCAAAATTCCCCCTACTTGCATATATTCGCAATGCCGATTTTGCAATGCTGAGCAATAAGCGTTTGAAATTGGACAATTTTCACGACGTGCTCGATTTTAGATTTTCAATTTGTCCCCCGATATGTTCCCGAAAGACGTAATCCTACGTCAAAAAGAGTAAATTTTATTTTTTTAAAATAATCATTCATTATTCCATCAATACATCAATACATATTATTGTAATACTGGGGAACTTCGGAATAAGGTAAACTCGGTATAACGTCACTCAATACAACGTTAATTTTACCTTGACATAACGTACACATTTTCAATGTGCATTCCCTGTATAATACTGAAAAAAATACAAACAAGTCAAGCTAAATAAAACCGATTAAAACGCCTTCAACGGCTTCTTTTTCAAACCGATTTATATAAAAATCAGCGAGAACAATTGATGTATAACAATAATAAGACGTTGAAGCGATTTTCCAATGATTCATAAACGTTAATTGGAAACCATAATTGGTATTTTGAGGAATACCTATTTATCAATATTACCACAGCATTTTATTTGACAACCATAATCTCAATGAGGATAAAATATCTTCTGAACCGAATGTTTAAATTTGGCACATTCGCTACAGAAGATGTTTCATCCTCACTGTAAATGAACACATACGAAAAAGAACTCATGATACATTGAATCGAAAATAACACAGAGTTGAGGTTCAATTTCATTGTTAATACTTCTAAGCTCATGTTTTCAGACAAAACACATCAACTTCAACGTAAGACACATTTTTTTATAAATTTAGAACGGCTAAATCGAAACGACAGTGACATATCCATTATTTCATCTGTGGAAACACAGTGGAAAGAAAAACTAATCAAGATCAAAATAGATCCCATCGTATAGAGAAAACAACGATCGGAGTGGGTGGAGTCGATTGCATTGGTTACACAGCAAACAGATGAGTACAAGTCAGGATGGCCGAGCGGTCTAAGGCGCTACGTTCAGGTCGTAGTCTTCTCTGAAGGCGTGGGTTCGAATCCCACTTCTGACAAAGACGCTTTTTTTTATAATTCAAGCACACAATTTCAAATCATGCATAAGTCATTAAAACGTTATATATTGACTGAAGAGTAATTTTCGAAAAGGGCCAATGTGTTTTTAGACGGATTTGAATTGACAATCTTCATCTCAACTCGTGCTCGTTGAAAACTGCCATGGAACAAGTTGCAGAGCACTTATAAAGGTTCCTTCATCAAATCTAAATTGTAATTGATGTCGTAGGATCAAAATATGGATCGATAAGATAAACATGTACACGAAACAATTCGTCCCTGATGTAGTTGAAAAATGTTAAAATACCTTAATTTAATGTACGAACACAGATACTATAATAGTGATAAACAATACAAAGTTGTTTGTGGGAAAAGATGAAAAGTTGTGTATGCGTGGGATGAATCAAATCCGCTTAACCCACATAAAACATCCCATTTATGAAACTCTTCCAACACTCCCGGAAGTTGCATTTAGCCGCCATTGTTAATTATCAATGTACATCCCGGAACGTTAAAACGTAAGATTTACTGGATATACCTTCTGCTGGAAATAAGTGTGAAGAAGCATCTTCTAACAGCTCGGATATTATGTTGTCAATGCATTCTAGAGAGTGCTCATTTATATATCACAAATATGAAGGAGAGAGATAATCTTTTCGGGGTTCGGTGTTGTGGAACGTAGCAGAACCTCCATCTAAATTTCCGTAAAATGCCGACAAGGCCCATCCCACGCCACCTCGTACTGCAACTGGTCTGAATATTTGCGACATGTGCAGGAAATTCCCCATAGAGTGTTTAGCGAAAATACAAGACATGCTTCGCCCGAATACATCTCTTTTCTTTGGAGCGAAATCTTTGCAGCTGTTGCACGGGATAGCGATACTCTTGGAAACTTGACGTAATTGAGCGGCTCAGGATTGACAAACGGTGCTGTAAATATTTTGCTGTATATAATCATACCAGAGAGTGGGTGGAATAATAGGATTATAAATATTTCTGCATAATCAAGGAAATGAAATCAAACTTGGCATACAGAGGTTTTAGGGATCGATGAACCATTCAATGGTGGTTCGACACTCCTCTCCCTTCTCTAAGGAGAGGCTACCATACAAATGAAACACAGATTTCTGCATTACTCGCGAATTAATCGAGCAAATCAAACCAAATTCGGCATGTGGAGGTTTTAGGGTGCAATAAAAGTTTCTATGGTGGTTAGACTCTCCACCCCCCTCTCTACGGGCGGGCTGCCATACAAACGAAACACAAATTTCTGCATTTCTCGAGAATTATTTAAGCAAATGGAACGAATTTACGCTTATTTATATTTATATTTATTTATTATTAACAAAATCATCTGACGACATGGTCTACATGATAAAATGTTACATGATTAGGTACTAAACTACACTAAATCTCGATTACGCAAGCGATTCTTGAAAGTTTCACAACTAATATTAAAGTCGAACAAATGAAAAACAGAATTAAACATATAACACATAGCACAAATTGGTTCGTTTTGTCCATAAACTGTCCGGTGGAAAGGAATACGAAGAAAAGTCGTAGAACGGAGAAATCTCGAAGTCACATTCACGTTTAGTTTAGCTAGAATTTTAGGAGCGTCGATTATCCCAAGAAGCAGTTTTCCAACGAAGATCGCGCGCATATCGTCTGTTCTTTTAGCCAGTGTGTCCATGTTCAGCAGCTTGCATCGACTTTCGTATGGAGGAAGCGCCATCGGGTCCCTCCAAGGAAGATTCCGAAGCGCAAACCTGATAAATTTCTTCTGAACGGACTCAATCCGTTCGGACCAAATATCAGTGTAAGGACTCCAGACAACCACTGCCGTTTCAAGGATTGAGCGGACGAGTGCATATAAAAGTGCTCTTAAGCAGTACGGATCACGAAAGTTCTTAGCGATTCTCATTATGAATCCCAGATTTTTGTTTGCTTTAGCGCTGATATTACTGTAGTGATTCTGGAAGGTAAGTCCACTAAAGGGTGTGTCACATCAAATTGCATCACGGAAAAAACGCTGTAGAAATTCGCCCAGTAGACCGATCCTTTTGAAAATTTTAGACAGTAAAATAAAAACTATTAAACAACTTTTGGCATTTTCTTTTTATTCATACTTCGAGCCCAAGCCCGTATGCTCGCACCTTCCTCTTTACCCCGTCAATAAGGTTCTGTACAACGTCAGGTTGTAGTTTTTTTTTGAACAGAAATCCATTTTCTCTTGAAGTCCGCCTCCGATTTGACAACTTTTGGGTTCTTCCTATGCCTGCTTCATAATCGCCCAATATTTCTCTATTGGGCGAAGCTCCGGCGCGTTGGGTGGGTTCATTTCCTTTGGCACGAAGGTGACCCCGTTGGCTTCGTACCACTCCAACACGTCCTTTGAATAGTGGCACGAAGCGAGATCCGGCCAGAAGATGGTCGGGCCCTCGTGCTGCTTCAATAGTGGTAGTAAGCGCTTCTGTAGGCACTCCTTAAAGTAAACCTGCCCGTTTACCGTGCCGGTCATCACGAAGGGGGCGCTCCGCTTTCCGCAAGAGCAGATCGCTTGCCACACCATGTACTTTTTGGCAAACTTGGATAGTTTCTGCTTGCGAATCTCCTCCGGAACGCTGAATTTGTCCTCTGCGGAGAAGAACAACAGGCCCGGCAGCTGACGAAAGTCCGCTTTGACGTAGGTTTCGTCGTCCATTACCAGGCAATGCGGCTTCGTCAGCATTTCGGTGTACAGCTTCCGGGCTCGCGTCTTCCCCACCATGTTTTGCCTTTCGTCGCGGTTAGGAGCCTTCTGAACCTTGTATGTACGCAGGCCCTCCCGCTGCTTGGTCCGCTGGACGAATGAACTTGACAAATTCAGCTTATTGGCGACATCCCGGATCGAACTTCTCGGATCACGTCTAAACTGCTTAACTACGCGCTTGTGATCTTTTTCACTGACGGAGCATCCATTTTTGCCGTTCTTCACCTTCCGGTCGATGGTTAGGTTCTCGAAGTATCGTTTTAGTACTCTGCTGACCGTGGATTGGACGATTCCCAGCATCTTACCGATGTCCCGATGTGACAACTCCGGATTCTCGAAATGAGTGCACAGGATTAATTCACGACGCTCTTTTTCGTTCGACGACATTTTTCCAAATTTACGAAAAATTGACAGTGAAGCATGGCCAACGTGATCTATACACTCTTATCTGATTATAAGCGAAAGCTGAAGATATAATTCCTAAAAATTAAATTTCTACAGCGTTTTTTCCGTGATGCAATTTGATGTGACACACCCTTTATCCAAAAGGACACCTAAATCTTTGACTACTTGAATTTTTCGTTGAATTTATTGCTGGTTAATAGAATAGTCATGTTGTATCGGAGTTTTCTTCTTACTGTAGCTGATTACTGCACACTTCGCAACGCTGACGCTAAGTAGATTACATGTGCACCATTCGTAGAAAACGTTAATCAATTTTTGCAGTTCGGAGCAATCGGTAACTGAATGAACAGCAAGGAATATTTTGAGGTCATCAGCGTACACGATTCTGCACCTGGGGGGAGTATCAGACATACATCATTGTAGAAAATCGAGAAGAGTAGCGGTCCAACGTTACTTCCTTGCGGAACACCTGATGTACTCTGAAAGTCACGGGAACGATTGTTCCCTAATTTCTCAGAGAGTGAGCGGTCTACGAGGAAGGATTCCAACCATCGGGCGAAAACATCAGAGGCTCCCAAACGTTTGAATTTTGCAATCAGTATGGCGTGGCTTGGCTGCCATACAAATGAAACACAAATTTCTGCATTACTCGCGAATTAATCAAGCAAATGAAACCAAATTCGGCATGTGGAGGTTTTAGGGTGCATTAAATATTTCTATGGCTAGACACTCCTCCCGCTCTCTAAGGATGGGCTGTCATACAAATGGAACACAAATTTCTGCATAACTCGAAAGGTAATCAAGCACAGTTTGGGATGTGAGGGTTTTTGGGTATGAGAAATGTTTCTATAATGGTATGACACTCCTTCCTCCTCTGGAATGGAGAGGGGGTCCCATAAAAATATTACACATATTTCAACCAAAAATATTCTAGCCAAACATGACAATCGAAAATTTTCGGAAAACTCTGAAGGAAAAAGGGAAAATTCGAAGAATTAAATTTCCATATGTTCTACAATTACATAATGACAAGTACTGTTGGTCCATTAGATGTTTGCGCTAGCGAAATTGATCTTTGTTCGAAACTGGAAATGGATTTCATTGTGATGAAACGCACTCCTATATCTTCTACTGTCTATACAAAAAAAGGATCGCCAGATGTGTGAATAAGAGCAGAACTCGAGGAAGGAATTGTCCGATTTAGGGCTGTCTTTGTTCTATCATATATTCTGTATAAAACATTTATTCCATGTAACGGAGAAAAATGTTATTTACAAGTGGTTGAAAAATCTTGAACAAGAATTGTGTCTGAAAATAATCTGGTATTGTAATGATGAGTTTTTGTTAGAAATACTAGGAATTTTTAAGTAAAGAAGTAAATTCAACGGAGACGAATAGAAGATCAATCATAGAACAGTTCTACGATTGGACCCATGAACTTGCTCATAATAAGAAAACGTGAATGTTTGAAGGTATTGATAACAAAAACCAAATTTTTGGCGGGACGAAGTTTGCCGGGTCAGCTAGTATATCATATTATTCATCGCGTCTTTTTCAATCGAAATCCAATCGCGACGGTGAAATGTTAACGGTGGGAAACCTGAGAAGGTAGGAAGATGAAGTTTTTCTATTCCACATTTTTCGTGAGTGCGAAAAAATAGCAAAGTTGTTGGTCAAAAGAAACACTACAGAAATGTAAATAATCAAGTTAGAAGGAAAATAATAGAGAATTGAAGTTAGGTTTGATGCAGTGATCTATGACCAGAAACCATTTTCCCATGCACCTCAATTATTCACATTGTCGAGCAATAAATACGAGATTTTTCAAAAGTTTTACCCAAACAAACCCATATTTTCTAGAGATTCTAGAATAAAATATCCTCAC
Organism: Toxorhynchites rutilus septentrionalis; assembly: GCF_029784135.1. Lineage (NCBI taxonomy): Eukaryota > Metazoa > Arthropoda > Insecta > Diptera > Culicidae > Toxorhynchites > Toxorhynchites rutilus. The sequence goes on from NC_073744.1 coordinate 125,959,842, forward strand.
AAAATTGTTCCACAGTAGTGTTCAAGTGATAGGAAACGTTATTTTGATCTGCATCTGAATCTGATCTGAATGGTTATTTAATGGTTTTTGAACTACATATAAATACTACACGAAGTTACACGAAGGAAATTCTATTTCTCAAACATTGGAATAGCTAAAACAATAATTTTAGATAAAACAAAACGATTTTACAGGATCCAGTTTTCTTCCTATTTTTTCATAAACAGTCTTCCATTTTTTTGATAAATATTATTGACAACCCTGAATGCGCCTAAGACTAAAGCAGGAGGGAATGATCGCAACAGAGTTCTTCTTGGTAGTAGTGTTGTGATCGACGGCGACGAGCTTGAGGTGGTAGAAAAATTTATCTACCTTGGCTCGTTGATACCAACTGACAACAACAACAGCCGTGACATTCGAAGACGCATAGTAAATGGAAGTCGTGCCTACTAGGGGCTTCACAAAACCTTGAGATCCAAAAACTCCGACCCTATGTACAAATCCCTAATTCGACCGGTTGTTCTCTATGGACACGAAGTATGGACGATGCTTGAAGAGGACTCACAAGCGCTTGATGTTTTCGAACGCCGATTGCTTAGAACAATATACTGTAGTGTACAGGAAAACGGAGTATGGAGAAGAAGAATGAACCACGGACTGCAAGATTGCTGGACAACAGTGGACAACAGCTCTGCAAAGATGGTGTTCGCATCGAAACCGGTAGGAACGAGAAGAAGAAGAGCCCAGCGAGAAAGGTGGTTGGGCCAGGTGGGGCAGGACTTGGCAAGAAGAGTTGGGAGTTGGAGAACTGCAGCCAAGGATCGGGTTTATAGGCGAAAAGTCGTGAATCAGATCTAATCTCTCAATGGGATGCAGAATCATAGTAAATAAATAAATAAATAAATAAATAGAAAACAATGAATCTTATAAACGACAATTCCCGCTCGATGCTCGCTGGCAAACGATGTTTACTCAACAATTTCTCAAACGGGAAGTAGGTGTTGTGAGGAAAATAAAAATAACAAAAAAATATTTGAATAGCTCATACAATTTCTAACAAGTCATCTATACATCGGAAGAAGGGCCCTGATACAGGGAAAGGGTTTTCATAACAACGACTTTTTCATGTTTTCTTTGAAAAATTACTATTAATGTTTAACTCGTAACATTTTGATGCGTAAACAATCGAGATTGTCATGTTCTGCAACCTTTTTCTATTTAGAAACATTTCAACGATTGTGTCACATCTACCTGGAAGACCGAAAACCAATCACCCGAATGCGACATGTACCCACATAGAACATCTACCCGAATGATGATATACCGGAATGTACCATTTACCCGAAGGCAACATTTACCAGAATGTGACATTTATCCGAATGTAACATTCCTCCGGAACCTTATCTCCGTTAGACATGGGAAATCCCTTAAGGCAAGATTTTGAAAATGTGACAATAATCCAGCGGAATAAGTTCCCTGGTTAACATTGGTGGCTCCAGAGAGGAATAGTCTGAGCGTCATTCTCAAACCCAATAACTAGAGAAAATTCGGATTCCCTAGTTTACTTCAATCACTGTATAATTATAACTGAGTGTATTTTCGAGCTGACATCCGCTTATATACAGATTTTTGTGATTTCAACAGCCTGTTTAGAAAGCATCTGTTGAAGCAAGTTCTTGGATCAATAAGGAACAAGCATATGATGCGTAGACATTTATCTTTCGAATGAAGACTGAACTGAACCCTGCATCCTCAATACCGTTTCGCGACGCTCATTTTCATTCGATAATCGACAGCCGAAATAATGTTATTTTTGATTTTGGATTTAATGAAGATATTAGTTATATTATTATGTGGTTTATTCGAAAAAAAAAGTGCGAATTGAATGGGGCCGCTTGAACTAACAATTCCAACAAAAAACAGGATGGCAGACGAGTAATAAGCTCATTGAGTAACACCAGTAAAGCCTTGTAATTATGGTACTGCTGATAGCGTCTCTTACAGTATCTGACTATGATCTATGCTCATTTAAATCCATTATGATTTCACTATTGCGCGCCACATTCCCTCCCTGAAATTCGAAATAAGCTTCAGCTCGAGAAACATTGTCGGATTATTAAATTTTCTCGGGTAGCAAATTTTAGCAGAGTAAACATATTTTCCAACTCCATTAAAACCAATTCAAACCTTTGTCTTTCCCAACCCTACGCATACCGCCTCGCTTCCCCTCTGCCTCTCGACCCTTAAGTTGGTGAGCCATGGAAGCTGTGGAAAAGGAAGTGTTGAGCCCGATTTTAACAGTTTATTTGGAGGTTGGTGTGTTTTAAAAGGATTTTTGATGACACCCTCGCTCTGCTCTATGCAAAGCTGCCGAAAAAGCTGGCGCCATGCTCCCTTGAGGAGTGACACATACCTCCCCCTCCCCCTTTTTCGGTAGAATAAAACCAAATGATGGACTGCCACTCTTTCTTCGGTGTGTTTTCAGACGTCAAAACAAAGCAACCGGAAGTGGGTGGGGTTGAATATTTCGGGGGAGATTTTTAATTTGTTTAATTAATTTGTTTATTCCGTGACATTATCTAACGTATTTATGGGCGCAGCAAGGTTGGTTCTCCCTTTCAAGTCATGAAGCTGGTTTTACAGTTCAACATCTGTATATTTCACTGCAAGTACGATGTGTACATCCCAACGTTTTACTAAAATATTGCCATCGATAACCCGTCTCCGTGAACCGAAGCCAAAGCAAACAAAACGAAGATCGACATCAATTTCCTCCCGCTGACAGACGCTGCCTTGCTTAAGTAACTGAGCGAACTCAGTGCCATCTGCACTAGATTATGACTGAAGCACGTTCCCCAAACCTTCGGTCTTCGATATGGCCAACTCTGAACGTCTTCACTAAATCCACGCTCATTGCGAAAGGGCGGAATCACTTCGCTTTCCTCCAATCCGCTGCAGCAGGCGATGCACTTTATTGAAAATCGTGCCGCAAATAAATTCATTCCACAAATCGAGACACGGCTTTCTTCGATTTCTCTCCCTCCAATGAAGATGCTGTTCGCGCGGAAATCGAAGGAACAAGATGCCGTTTGATTTTCTGCTGAATCCTTCCGAACGCGAACCCTATCATGGGCTGAATTTATGATGGAAAACAAGAAAACGAATTATCATTCCGGCACGGTTTTGTTGATGTCAGCAAACTGCACGGACTGAGCCCATTTTTCACCATGTTTCTGCCCCCTCTCCGGTAAAAGATACAGATTGTACAAGATTGAGTTGTTTAAATTCAAACTGTCCGGCGGCTGAAAAATAAACTATGTATCGGCAATATATTTCTTCCAATCGAACAGCTGATTGATAGAGACATTTTTTTTCCTGCAAATCCAGCGTTTTCTGTCTTCAAGCGGTCATTTCCACCACAATCCATATTCATCAATCGTCAATAATGTAAAAAAGCGGGATCCATCAATCAGCAGTCTATCACGGGGTTGAGTACAGCTGTAAAGAACGTTTCCCTAGGCTTCCGTTTTGTCCATTTCCGAATCGTACTGGCTGTTGACTGGTTGTTGTTGTTGTGTTAGCATGTCGATCGGTCCTTGCCGAGATTGGATTCCAGCGTTTGGCAGCAGGAACCACAGCTTCCCACATGTTTAGTTTAAAGAGTAGCACTAAAGGCCGCTCGGATGCGGATGCAAGCCACTGTTCAATGCTCTATATTCATGGCACGTTTTCGGGACCTGTTACACAAATCCTAGAGCATGGTTCAAGAACTTTGCCAGGGATGGTGTTTTGCCGCCTGAAAACAGGGAGCCGTTTCGTATTGGTGAATTTACAAATTTATTTCTCCCGATATCCGTAAATTGTTGAATCGAAATATTTTGACGTAGGACTACGTCTTTCATTTCTGTACCGGGATGTATGTGCAAAGTTTCGAAAATGAGAGAGTGACGCTGGAGTGCAAGTGTAATACCTCTTTACCGGCTGAATGGAGCGGTATAATAATCACTTTATCCGAAAGATAAAATGTCAACGAGTTATATGATTGTCACTTATTGGTACAAAAAATCGTTTCAATAGCTTTAAAATTGCTTTGAAAGCAAGCTATTGAAATCATCATTGCTCATTGATGATGATTGTTGATCGCAATGTGTCCCCGAACACGTACTCAAAATCTAGGCACCTGGAGAAACCGTCATAGCGAATACATGCAAGCTACGACTTCTTTTGCTCGCTTGCAATTGGCGATCTAACGTACAAATCTACAACTAGGCGGCGCTGCGGTGAAAGTGATGATGGTTTTGAATTTTGCCATGTGAGCTTATGGAAGGTTTGTAGTTCTTCCCATAAATTACAATGTTATAATCATAAAATATTATTTGATTGCGATGAGTTTGTAAGAAATTTAATTCTGCGCAATTTTATATATAACATGTTATTTATTTACCTCTTTCAGAAGTGAAAACTATAAAAATGTTGACAATGGTGGAATTAAAGAAGGAAATTCGAGAGCATAATCAAACACAAGTAGAAAAATGCACGATTCCTGCATGTGAGAACTACCTTGGAAAACCCGGAAGTAAAATATACGTGATTTGTTTTTTGAGTTTTAGGTTACATTAGCATCATTTTCTTAGTTCAAAAACAAAATCCAGATGTCTCACCGATCGTTTACGTTTTGCGTTAGATCGCCAATTGACGAATTTACGCAAAGCTGAATCAGCTCATGCGACACCTACATTAGAGCTCAGAACTACAAAAGTGAGGGTGTTTGTTTATTTTACGCACTGAAAAGTGCGATTCGGTCGTAATTATTAATTTTATTTTCATTTAGATTCATTTCAGCCACTAAATGTCGTCAGTATATGGTTAGAAAATTATTGTTTTGTATATTGCCGATGGTTTCAACAAGCGATTTTACCAAAGTCATAGATAATCTTCGGAAATTTTAGGATTGATGATGCATACCGGTTATTGATACTATGGATAATTGCGATGAAATCGATATCATATCAAATTGGCTGATATCATTGATTATGTAGGGGCTGATACGAGAAGGATTTGCAGTAGTTTTAGCGCAAAACACCCTATTCGTCGTTTACTTAGTTGAAAAAAATTAAAGTTACAATACTTATAACAAGCCATTCCTCGTAATATACGTAGTACATTGTAAAATGATTATTTTCTAACCTTTTCAACGTGGAAAGTATACATGAAATCGGAAAATTTGAAGATAAATTCTGATTTTTCTAAAAAATTTGAACGAAGTTCATACCAAAAAAACAAAACATCCTCATTTTACTCGCTGTGCCATCTGGTTGTAGATCCAACGTAAATTCGTCAATAGTGTTTGGGAAACCATAGCGGACACAGGCAAGGCGTGAGTACTTTTATTCGCATCAGTTTCTGTTCTGCTTTCGCATGGAACAGTCGTGAAAAATTGTTTATGAATCCTGTGGATAATGGTGATGAAATCTATATCATATTAAGTTGGATTATATCATTGATAATGTAAGGGCCGATACAAGAAGGATTTGCAGTATTTTTAGCGCAACACATACTACTCATCGTTTATCTAGTTGAAAAAAAAATTTAAGTTACAACACCTATACCAAGCCATTCCTCAAAAAAAACATACCACATTGTAAAATGGCGATTTTTTAACTTTTTTATAGTAGAAAGAATACGTGAAACCAGTAATTTTGAAGATGAATTCTGATTTTCCTAAAAAATTTGAACGACCAAAAATAAAACAAAACATCATCATTTTACTCACTGCGCCATCTGGTTGTAAATCTAACGTAAATTCGTCAATAGCATCAGTTTCTGTTCTGCTTTCGTATGGAACAATTATGAAAAATTGTCACACCACGATAAAAACTAAATGAATTTTATGCAAGGTTATATAGACATTATTTCGTTTTCACCGTGAAGTTTTCTCAGTTTCTATTTATGAAAAATCTCGTGTTATTCTCACGAAAACAAACATACTGAACCGATTTAGATAATCGACATATTAAATTGAAGCCAGCCAATAAGCTTCAAATGATATATAGCGCTCTTGAAAAAATAACCTTCTTTGAAAAAATATCACGGGAAACGGAAAGATTGTATTCTGGTTGCATAGGTCTAGTCTAGTCACACAGAAATATTGAACGAAGACTTTAAACATGTTAAACTTGCAAAATAACAACTCTAAAACGAAAAATAACACCTTTCTGATTTTCGGATATTTTGTGTAAAAAAAACCTTAGCTTTCCAGAAAAAAATATATAGCGCCCTCTATCTTTCACCGAGGAAACTATTAAAAAGTAACTCAATCAATGATTACAAAATGAAAATCCAAATTTGTGGCAAGATAATATTTTTTCAAAAAAAAACTAACTCATAAGCTTCAATTTGACATGTCGATAATCTGAATCGGTCCAGTATTTCAAAAGTTATGAAATTTTGTAGCGGAAAAAAGGTGAAAAACTTGTTTTTTCGAACCATCGGTTATATTTGGAAAATCATATCTCAAAAACGAAAAAAGTAGCACCTCTGATATTGAGATATGTTATGTAAAAAATCAACTTTCAAGAAAAAATATAAAAAATATAGCGCCCTCTAGTCCAAAGCCATGAAAACAATAAAAAAAACTACTACAATCAATATTTTCAAAAATAAAATCCAGTGATTTGCAAGTTCAATATTAGCTTATTGGCTTCAATTTGAATTAAAAAAAAGTCATTTTTGGGAAAAAGTGGAAAAATTGATTTTTCGGACCCCAAAATGGAAATGGGCACCCTAATAAAAAATTAAAAAATACGGGTCTAATATTTTGCAATGAAGAACAAAATTACCACTTTGCAAGTATGATTAAAAACTCCATAGCTTTTTTCCCGTGAAAAGAAAACATTCTCTGAATAGAAAGAAGTTTTCTATAAGAATTTTTTTCTCCGTGCTTGTTGCCATTTGAAATCTGGGGAGCCGAGTGCACAGCGAGCCGGCGTCATACAAATGCTGGCCAAATAAATAAATAAATAAATACCCAAAAATTAGTTTCAGATGCATCTTTTCAGGAAAGCTTACGCCTTTTCTTGGTATTGCATCACATACCAAACATCTCCATCCACGCTCTATTCAATTGCAGTACAGGGTCATTAAGATTAAACGCTCACGCAACAAATTTTAATAACATCTACAAAAGTGAACCGATTTTAATTTGAAAAAAAAAAAACGAAAATAAAGCTTCGATGTGACCACCCATTTTTCGATAACGCGTTTTAAATGGTGAACAAAATTCTTCATGCACAACTCTAACTTTACGACTTCGATGCTGTTTAAAATCCGATTTATTTCTTCTTTAAATTCCTCCGAATTTTGTGACTTATTAACATAGCAACGGTCCTTCTCGTATCTCCAGAGAAGGCAATCAATGACGAGAAATGTTGAAATTCTTACCATAAAAGGACAAAGTTTCATTAAGGCTTCGGTTGCTCGAGCAATACGATTTCACTAAAAATACACGTTCTTGTAAATTGTACATCTTGACACTTAAAATCACCCGATCAGACTGAACGAGTAGCCGAATATTATCGTCCCGAAGTGGGGAATGTAGTGTTATCATCGACGAAGCGATGAAAATTTTCATATGGAGCTATCCGATTTTTTTTTGCGTGAGCGTTTAATCTGAAAGACCCTGTACAATATGACTGTATTACAATTGTTTTTCTTTATACTCAAAAAACGATACATATTGATAAAATACGGAACAACAAACAATGGTCGAAAATACGGTACTGTCCCGTTAAAAATGGTAGGTTTGGTCAGCCCGGTAATGTATCATATACAAATCATGATCTTGTTTGACGTGATCTTTCAAACATTTATTGGTCTGGTTGAAAGAGATAATGTATCTCTAGCCCTAAAGTTACTGTTAATTTTGATGATTTTATTAGAATTCTTCAACATAAAAAGGAAGCAGTATTTTTGAATAGTGAGGTGTAGTGTTCTAAAAAAATATAGAGGCTTATATCCAAGACAAGACCGTATTGTTGACGCGAAATTATTTCGCTTGGATACAAAAAAAAGTAGTTTTGACATAGGACTAGTTGATTCAGGTGAAATACATGAAGCTAAATTTATTACAACTGTGGAACATATTTATGATACTGCGTTGAAGTACACCGAAAAATGGAAGACTAGTCTAGGAGAAACATAACAATATTATATTGAAGTCCATTCCATAATTGTCAATGATTCAAAGCGGCATTAGTGAAAAAATCCTGTTCTTATAGATTACAGGATTTATAATTAATGAAATAACAAAGTTGCTAAATATAGACCGTATCACTTGCAAATCGTCGTATATTTTTGGAAAAGGAAAACAAGTAGCGCATCAGTTTAAAGATTTCCCTTCGATGATCGGTATTTGGACAACAGAAAAATCACAACCTAAACGCTATGACATTTGTAAAACAGAGCTTTGATCTAGTATGTTACAAATTTTATGATAAAACTTCCGAAAATCATAATATTCTTCGCAAAGTCTCTTCGGCATAAAAATGTTTTTTCTTTGTAGAGATCAAAGCAAGCACATCTAAAATGAAATGTAATGAAAAATACCCGAAAAAATTACTCGATAACAATAAGAACTCTATTTTGTGCAGACAAAAACTTACATCGAGCTGCTCTTCGTAGAATACTTTTTTGTTTTTATTTATAACTTTAACAGAAGGCCAGCTAGGTGTACATATCAAGTGTCAAAGGTATTGATACACTATATTATTAGTTTGTACATCATTAAAATTTGAACAAGAATGTAATTTATCAATCATACATAGGTACACATCTTTCCCGACACTCTTCTAAACAGAATATAACTCTTATACATTTCATCTTTCGAATAAAATGATTATCATATCACTTCGTTTAGCCGGAAGAGAACTGTTAACACTCAAATGAGGGATCGATTCCTCCTCGGAAATACCCAGCGCAAATGATACCCCCTCTCCAACTCCCGACAATTTTGATTCATTGGTCGATAGCGGCATTCGTGAGTATTCGTATTCACGTTTCGACTGCTGATTTTACCGAAAAATGCTCTCCGTTTGGTCCCGTGACAGAAAAGAAATTGGATTGGGAGATAACAACATAGTGCTTGGCGACCCATCGGGACCATTCTCATGTCACTTCGCAATAACAACTAAATGGATTTCTTCTTTTGCTTCTTATTATTCTTCTTCTTGAATTATACAGATTTTGAACTTTCAGTTCATTCGTCTCTAGCACTTAGAATAGCTCTTGTGAAAAAGAGAAAACTCTATTTCAAACTCCTTCCCGACTTGCCTTGAAAAAGACACTTCATTGTCATTCGACGTTCCACAGTAAACCATGTCTGCTTTCGGCACCACCAAACAAAAATCCGTTGACGAATGGATTTCCGAGCGGGTACCAGTTCATAAACAGATTTGTGGTGTCATTAGCTTGTTTTCAAAGCAAATTTTACTCTCATCAATGCCCTAGATTAATGAAGAAAGGGATGTGATAACTACTAATTGCCTAATTATTTTCTAGCTTTTAGTACATTATCTGTATTAATATTTTTTTATCACAATGAAACCGTTTAACTTAAAAAGTTTATTTTACTTGTTTTATTTTTTAGTACATTATCTGTGTCATTAGTAGATTTCTCTGCAATACAATTTTTTTCTAAATTATAGTGTTTTTCAATACTTCTGCTGGTTCGTCACATTACTTCCATTTTGGAAGAATGTCGGGGGTAAGAATTGAACTCGTGAGCTTTAGTGTGAGAGATACGGATGTTATCACTACGCCAGATCACCTCCCCTTCTCTACAATAAATCCATTCAACAATTTTCTTTAAATTTTAATTTCTTGACTTGACAGAATTTCAAACATGCATCGAAACATATTAATAGAGTTTAGAATAAATATATATGACGCCATCTTGTGGTGGCGGCAATTTTGGATTTGCATTTTTCATAAATAACTGTGTTCTACTTATCAAGCCCTTCCATTTGATACCCATATTGATGGGGTTTTAAGAAAATTTGTAATCCGCCATTTTGTAGCGGCCACCATTTTGGATTTTCAAGATCATCGAATAGGCGGTTTTTTAATGACTGCAGAGATAAAGCTGTGTTCCAAATTTCAGATCAGTCCGTCAACAGGAAGGGGGTCAAATTCAAATGTTCACGGAGACTTTACATCTTACGATTTCCTCTTCGTTGCTCGTCGATAAGTTGTTCGTTATTGACAGCTCTGTTCGGGAAAGCACACAAATGGACAGAACAAATGTATGAGGAAATGGGGATGCTACCAATACAGACTATGTGATTGTAATGTATAGCATATTAGCTGACCGGCAAACTTCGTCCCGCCCAAAATTTAGTTTTCGTTATCACATCCACGTTTTCTTACATAGCGCTTCATAGCGTTCATGTGTCCAATCGCAGAATTATTCATTGATTGATCTTCTAATCTACCCTTTAAAATTACCTTTTACTATAAAATTCCTAGTACTTCTACCAAAATTCGACATTATAATATCAGATTATTTCCAGACACAATTCTCGTTCAAGATTTTTCAACCACTTGCAAATAACATGTTTCTCCGTTACCATACTTGCCAAATTTGGTTTTATTTGCTTGATTAATTCTCGAGTAATGCAGAAATTAGTGTATCATTTTTATGGCAGAACCAGCACCCCCCTTCCCCTTTAAGAAAGGCGGAGGAGTATCTAACCACCATAGATTCATTTATTTCACCCTTAAACCTCCACATGCAAAATTTCATTTCATTTGTTCGATTAATTTCCGAGTAATGCAGAATTTTTTTTTTCATTTGTATGGCAGCCCTCTCTTAGAGAGGGAGGTGGAGTGTCTCACTACCGTAAAAATATTTCTTGCACCCTATAACCTTCACATACCAAATTTGGTTTCATTTGCTTGATTAATTCTCGAGAAATGCAGAAAGTTGTGTTTCCTTTGTATGGCAGCCCCCCCTTAGAGAGGAGGTGGAGTGCCCAACCACCATAGAAACCTTTATTGCACCCTAAAATTTCTGTAGCGCCTTGAATGCAGTGGACTGTAAACTGCTGGCTTAAACCCACTGCGCGATTTCAAAGCTGCCTCAACGCAGCTTGTCCAGTGAGAGAACCAAATTCCCCCCGTGGGCGCGATGTAAACTGCCTTCATTGCGGTGATGCAGCGGGGATTTTCGATTCGCATGGAAACTTTAACCTCACTGTGGCGGATTGAGGGACACGTTGTTTTGGAGACAATACACAACACACACTTAAACTATACTATGTACATTGTATTTCTCTTAACTATAGTATACATGAAATTATACAAAGTTGAACCACTTAAATTTATTCTGCTGTTTTCCTTCAAATTCCGCTTTAATTCGTTGCTGCTTGCTAACGCGTCGCTGTCTCAAATCGAACTGTGTGTGCTGTCCTTGTACAGCAAATTCTCCTCATATTTGTTGCTGGAGCATGTTCGATCCTGTTTGCGGGAGAGCAGAGGATTGCGCTTTAGGGTGTGGCGTCGGATTGCATCTCGTGCATCTGTACTCTCTTCAGTGCGCTTGCGATTGAACATACTCCCACCACAAAGAAATGACGCTGATGACTCTTCACCAGAGCTGCGATTTGTCTTGAGAATCAAGTGATGGTACTCACACAAAGATAATCAACAAATTTTGTACTACGATTATCTTCGGTGACCATCCCAAAGTCAGTCCAATAGTGTGAGAAGAGTATTATCACAACACTAACGCATGGTGAACTTCTACTTGACAGTAGAAATCCGAGCTCCTTGGTGAGTGTCCTGTCGGTGAAATGTCAGAATAGTGCGACACTCAAAAGTCTAGCTGATGGTTTGGTTTTTGGCGATATTCACAACATTCGCCTCTTTGTATTCGTTCTTCGTGACTAGGGATGCCGGGTAGGCGGGTAGGTAGGTAGGGTAGGCGTTTCATTTTAAATACAATTTGAAGAATATTGTGTTTTCAGGCATGTATTTTCTTTTCAACTTTTCAGACGGCCTTAACGTTTTTAGCGGCACTTCGCCGACTCTACGTAGTAATACACGTGTCATTTGTATTAGTACTTAGTTTGTGGAATAACACGCCTTGCGTATCCCCTCTATTCCGGCTCCCGATCGGGTTTGAAATTAGCAAAATGATGCATTCCCGTTCGACTTCGATTTTTTTTACCAAATTTGTTTCTCATCATTGATAGGATACTAAATCTGCAGACATGTTTGCAATTTTACTGATATTTAATGTCCTGTCTATCCTGTTGCAAACTTATATTTTCAGTTGCAGACTGTAGGGATATGGTATTTCTTCTCGTTATGACTTGATTCCCTGCGCTTAAAACCCCTTTTTTCAAACATTACTACATAAAATATTTTTGTGTACAATGGCTCTCTGAGTTGACCGCTACCGAACGCACCAGCTGTCCAAACTGGACTACCACAAAACGCAAGTTGCGCATCTGATTTATCTTCGCTCTCAAGGAGACTTCCCGCATCTCATGTTATACGGTCCTTCCGGGCCAGTAAGAAAACTCGCATCATATATCTGCTGTGGAAACTTTACCAACCGGGCGTGGAACGGCTACGCAATGAAATAATAAACTTCACAACGCCCTCGAACCGGAAGGTGGAAATCAGTACCATCAGCAGTAATTACCACATCGAGTTCAATTCATCGGTTACCGGGATATATGACAGGGTGGTCGTGTCGGATTTGATCAATCAAATTGATCCCAGCGGGTAGAGTGAATATGAGACTCGTCTTGTCCGTGTTGGATTAGCTGACCAAAGATACCCAGGATGCGCTGAGAAGAACCATTGAAAAGTATGTGTCTAGGTGCAGATTGATTTTGTGCGCCAATTCTACTTCGCGGGTTATTCCCGCGGTGAGAAGTCGTTTCTTGGGAATAAGGGGGCCGGATCTATTTAAGAGGATATTCTTAAAATTTTGAATGTAATATTGTCATTTGTTTGTTTCTTGAATGTAACAACACTATTTGCATTTCAGCACATTCCTTCGGAGAAAAGAATTACGCTATCCTCATGCTGGAAGCTTGCAAGGTACAACAGTGACCGTTCACGGTCAACTAAGAAGTACCGGAAATTGACTGGCAAATATTTCATCGAGAAACCGCCAATCAGATTGTCCTCGAACAAAGTCCACAGAAACTGGAGGGGGTGAGCGAACGGCTATACGAGCTGCTATTTCAAGGCGTTCTATCGAATGTTATAATCTGTGGATTGGTACCGAATCTGGTTAAAAATTGCGATATGAGTCTGAAGACGCAAACATTGAATTTCGCCGGGCATTATGAACACTGGATGCAGCAAGGAAGCAAACATATATTCCACCTGGACGTGTTCGTGGCGCAGTTTGTTACACTGTATAAGAAGTTTCTCAATAAAGCCTCAATGGAAGTGGATGATTTTTGAGCGATTCTTTGAGATCACAATTTTCTTTCGTTTTATAAAAAAATTAAATTTTTGTGTTCATCTCACGTTTATTAACTAAACTTCAATAGTTCTGGTAAGGCTTAACTCTAAATAAAAAAAACGCCTTGTCGGTTTTCGATCGGATCATTTCCATGATCTGCAAATAATTATGAAATGGTAAATTTATCAATATACTTAAATACCATTTCATTCAAATAATGGTTTTGGCTGCACCATGTTTATTTGAAAATTATATTTAATATAACTTTTAAAATTATGACACCATAATCTTTTTTATTATAAATGTTTGTTCATTTTAACTGCAAGAAATAAATACTCGAATACTGAAAGACAATTGTTCGAATGAATCGAATATTTAAAAATGGCCCCACGATTAATCGATAATCGAATAAACGAAAAATTTAGACATCTCTAAGAACAACAACTTCTACTTCAACAAACAAATCTACACCAAGGAAAGTGAAGTGGAAGGTAAAAAAACGTAATGTCAGAATTGCCGTTCGGAAGTATCCCGTAAGTTTGAATTTATTTACATAGATGGTATCCAAACAACACTAAACATTGGCTACAGTTTCGTCGGCCCCGTTGATTGCCGTTATGAACCAGCACAAAAAACAAAGCTGCAAGTTATGCACCATGTCGGTACCACGATCAAAGCATTCCCTGAATATATCATTTCACATTAGCCGAGCCAGCTGGCGGAAGCATATGCATAAAGGTTACTAGGTTACTATTTTCAACGACTTATTATACTGCTTCAAATACCTTCGACGAAATCAAATGTAACCATACCAACGTAAGTAATAACATAAACAAATCCAAACCTTTCGTCTTGCCATTCGTCATACGTCTTTTCTAATTAGTGTAAATTACGATCCACCTGTCAACTCCACCATCTTGATCTAAACAACCGTCGCGATTGTCAGAAATGATTGGAACTGTGTGATCACTCACATTTCTACTACCATCATACGCCACAACCACCGCTCTCGTAACGTAAAGTTGTAAACAGAGCGATCGGCAGTGAGAGGCATTGGAACCAACCGTCATTTGGTTAGGTGTCAGAAACAAAAGAGTGAGTATCACTACTGAATATTTGGATCTCACGTGCCGTGAGAGGAATTGAGTGACTATGGTCAGCTTTTTTGTGACATTGACGGTGATGGATTGCAGCTCTGCTCTTCACATGCTAACAGAAACTTCATCTGAAATGAGCTAAGAGGGAACCTACGAATTGGACGCTTCTTTATTATATTTCCCACATGAACATGTACAACACAGATGGAACCATCAGGACCAGGGTACATATACGTGTTAGGGATTATTTCCACTCTCCACAGTTGTAGGAATATATCTTTGACGGATGGTTCGGGGAAAGCAATGAAAGGTCTTTAGATTATCGAATGGTCAAGGGTCAAAACATTTGGGTTCTTAGGGTCAGAGGAATATGTCATATGCAATCTTAAGTTTTCGATGTTATTCCTTAATGTCGCAAATTCCATAGTTGTCAGTGACGCGAACTGGTAGTCTTTCTTCAATACGGACTTAACGCTTCTCACACCAGTATACGTTAGCTGCTAATTGATGTAAATTTTCTTCATTCATTTCCAGATGATACAACGGGTGCTCGTATTTTTCCAAACAATCTTCATATTGTTTCTCAATGCTTCAATTCTTTCGCTTTTTATGGAATAACGTAGACTGAAAATATTGTTTCCATTGTTCTGTCTTCAATACTGAACGCGTTTCATTCGGTACATCTTTGGTTTCCCAAAGATGGTGAATTGAGCTTTCACTCGACAATGTTGTTACGTGAGAGTACAAAGCAACTTCACTTAAAACATTAGCACATTTGTCTCCAACTAACCAACCAAACTGTGAATCTTGAAATGTAGGCAGATCTTCAGACAGTTTGAGTTGACCAGACTTGATCACTTCGTTGTACCATTCCATTCCAATGAGCAAATCGACTTGTCCTGAACGAAAGAATGTTGGATCCCCTAATTGCATCCACGTCGGAATATCCCATGCAGTAACATCTACTTCATAAGTTGGCAAATCTCCAGTAAGTTTCGGTGAAACCAAGCAATCCAATGAATTCTTAAAGTCATTGTGTCTTGAGCAGAGCTGCATTTTTTCATCAATGTCACTGACAACTGACGAGCCACGTTAGTCGCATCCTACTGACAAAAATGTTGGTCAAATGGTGACTGACGGAGTACGATGCAACAATTTGCTTGTTACTGAGCTTCGTCAATACGTTTTGACCGACCAAGTAGGCGGTAAAATTGTCAGCATCGAATTGATGATTGTCGGAGACTGTATTTTATTCTCATAGAGCAAAGGTTCGATTTTCGTTCCGGTTGTTGTTGCCGGTATTTACTGAAGTAAATACTATGTCGAACACGCGATAACGTGTAAGAATGGTATTCAGGTAGCCCAACGTAAACAAATGTACCCTGGTAAACGTGTAAACTTCCATTACATCAAGTGGCATAGTATTTCCCGTCTTGACGATCATATGGCACTGACTTGCAACATGCATTGGTCGTCAACACACTCTGACAAACTATTTAGTATCGAAGAGTGAGGAATTTGTTTTGTCGGTTTATATTTTGTTGCACGTCATTTGGTGGTAATGTTGCAATGGTCGTCATAGTAGCCCAAATACATGCAGTGACAATGACAAATTGCAGCTCTGGTCTTGAGCGAACTTCAACTTTAGCCCTATGTCGCATGCTTGATTTTACACTGTTTATTCCGACGATAGGCATGTCGATTTCTTCACGATCCAACTCTAGCTTTTCGAACATCGCTTTCGATATAAAATTAACCTGCGATCCACTGTCCAATAGAGCTCGACATGACTGAGGTTTTCCGTGTTTATCCAAGACAGTGACCATTGCAGTTTGTAGTAGCACTTGCTTAATTGGCTTCTCGACTAGGTTCGAGGCTGCAATGAGGAAAACATTATCTTCAAATGCATTTTCTGGCAGCCCAGTTGATTGCGTTGCTTGCTGCTCTTCATTATTGGGATCACTGCATCTGGTGTTCCGCATTGAACCACCATCCGCTTGGAGTAAAGCGTGATGCTTCCTTCTACACTTTGCACATGACTTGCTTGATCTACATTCCAAACTGCGGTGATCACGTCGCAAACAGTTCAAACATAGTTGCTTTTCGCGTAGCAACTTCAACCTTTCCTTATTCGATAAGCGAATGAATATAGAGTACTTGAACGCGAAGTGATTGCCTGAACAAAACTCGCAATTGCCAGGAGAGGACACCACATTCACCTTAACATGTGGCTGCTTGCTTGAAACTTCTTCGGCTGTTGCACGTACGAATTGCTTGACCTTGCTACCAGTTGTGGACTTTTCACATCTTTCTAAGATGGAAATGCGACCCTTTAAATATTTGATGGTTTCTTCATACTTGGGTAGCTCCCCATGAGGGACAGTGGCTTCCCAAAGTTTTTTAGTTTCATCGTCGATTACATTTGCGAGTATGTATGTAACGATTGTCTCTGACACCCCAGTGAATTCTTGACCCAAATATCTTAAATTTTCGACATGACCAACGCATGATTCAACCAACTCTCTTAAATCAGAGTGGCTTTCATGCTCCAGTTTCTTCATATTGAGTAACCCAGAAATATGATGATCAATCATTCGCCTCTTGTCCTCAAACCTTTCTGCCAAAATTTCCCAAGCACAGTCATAATTGCCATCTGAGATTGTTTTAGCGTCAATAATACCTGTTGCATTCCCAATTCGAGCTTTTTCCAAGTGGTAGAGCTTTATTCGTGGTGGATCACTTGAACTGTCCACCACATCCCTGAACATTACCTTAAATTTTTCCCACTGGTCATATTTTCCGTCAAAATGCGGAATCGCACGGGGAAGAGACTGCTGAATAACTAACGGTTGCTGATTCGTAGCTGGGTTCACATCGGTAGGCGCTTGAGCCAATCTCTCGATCCATGTTTCGAGAGTGAGGGAAACATTATCATATAGCGTCTCAAATTAGAGGTACTTACGATCCTGCTCATTCCTTTTGCTTGGAGGAGCGATTGCCATGATGCGCTCATGGAAATCAGAGAACTCCTTGTAAGCTGCTTCCAGTTTCCTCGTGTGTACCTTGATTAGCGGCTGCGAGATTTCCTCCTCCAAAGTTTATTTGTCATTGTTGCGTTCTTCATGCGGGTGATTTTTGCTGTTGCTTGTCCACGCAGATGGACAAGCGCATCCAAACCTTGATGGTCGTCTTCACTGCGGCTGCAATTGTCACCACCATCGGCAGTAACGTCCTCTTGACCTTTCGCAGGCGTCCTCTTAAGCTGATGTCACATTAGGCGGATAGGCCGCCGCGGATACCGCGACGGTTTTTTTTCTCGATATGAATTCGCTTCTAAAACCGCCCCGCTCTGTGTGACATGGCTCATTCACAATACACTGTAGATCCTCCGCTGCGGTTTTACTCGCGGAATCCGCGCCGGCGAATCCGCCTAATGTGACATCAGCCTTAGTCGGCATAATTACTAACTAATCACTTAAAATCACTTTTGCGTCCAAATTTATTGCTTAAATTCACTTTAAACCACTTTGTGTCCAATATCACGTTTCTTAATTGTCTTTATCATTCACTTAATGTCTTTTTGTTTTTCCACTTGATATCTTCTTGAATCGTGTGTGTTTTGTCTCCAAATCAGCGAATGCACTCAACCCAGCCAAAGTGCATTGCGTTCCAGTGATGAGCGATGACCATTATCCAAATCCTGGTGCTCGATATCCGGTTCGAAGGACCAAAAAATGTAGCGCCTTGAATGGAGTGGACTGTAAACTGCTGGCTTAAACCCACTGCGCGATTTCAAAGCTGCCTCAACGCAGCCTGCCCAGTGAGAGAACCAAATTCCCCCCGTGGGCGCGATGTAAACTGCCTTCATTGCGGTGATGCAGCGGGGATTTTCGATTCGCATGGAAACTTTAACCTCACTGTGGCGGATTGAGGGACACGTTGTTTTGGAGACAATACACAACACACACTTAAACTATACTATGTACATTGTATTTCTCTTAACTATACTATACATGAAATTATACAAAGTTGAACCACTTAAATTTATTCTGCTGTTTTCCTTCAAATTCCGCTTTAATTCGTTGCTGCTTGCTAACGCGTCGCTGTCTCAAATCGAACTGTGTGTGCTGTCCTTGTACAGCAAATTCTCCTCATATTTGTTGCTGGAGCATGTTCGATCCTGTTTGCGGGAGAGCAGAGGATTGCGCTTTAGGGTGTGGCGTCGGATTGCATCTCATGCATCTGTACTCTCTTCAGTGCGCTAGCGACTGAACAGTTTCCATATGCCCAATTTGGTTTAATTTGCTTGATTAATTCTGGAGTAATGCAAACATTTGTGTTTCATTTGTATGGCAGTCTCCCCTTTGAGTGGGGGGAGGAGTGTCTAACCATCATAGAAACATTTATTGCACCCTAAAACCTTCACATGTCAACTTTGGTTTGGTTTGCATGATTAGTTTCCGAGTAATGCAGAAATTTGTGTTTCATTCAACCTTATGGACGGGGTAAAGAGGAAGGTGCGAGCATACGGGCTTGGGCTCGAAGTATGAATAAAAAGAAAATGCCAAAAGTTGTTTAATAGTTTTTATTTTACTGTCTAAAATTTTCAAAAGGATCGGTCTACTGGGCGAATTTATACAGCGTTTTTTCCGTGATGCAATTTGATGTGACACACCCTTTATATCGATCAAACAAATCTTAGGGATTTTCCGATTCGTTTGGTATGTAAATCGCCAAAATTCGTTTGCGGCAAAAAAAGTTATTAACGTTAACTTTATTTCATTAAAACGTGACCTGTTTTCTGATTTGGTACCCATAATGAAAAACGTTGTTCTACGTCAAAAACTAATAAAGAATCATATTATTAGTTTTCTTAAAGGTATAGCAATTAAGCCTTACAGATAAATGTATTGAAATAAAAACTATACCCTCCATTTATCGAACGTATCATTACTAGACTTGGAGTTACGAGTACAATCCCAATCTAGTTTTTAAAAGAGTGAATGTCAATTACCTAACGAACCAAAATTGAAACAATTTCGTCGTTTCCACTCGAAATAGGAGACAACGCTCATTCATGGATGGGCAAAAAAGCTGTGCATCACGAATTGTTGCCAAAAAGTCCCAATGGGGGAACTATTCGAACGTTGTGTGATATTTACAATTCGCCAAAAATGATAAAGAACAAACCGCCCTTTTTCTTAAACCTGTAATAATAATGTAAATAAATAATGAAAAAGAGGTCTGATTACTCAATCGAAAACTGAGTACCAAAAATGTTTTGGGAACAATCCAGTATTTCAAATGGTACGATATAAATACTGATTAATAAACTTCTGCTGTTTATGTTTCGATTGATTTTTGGGTTCAAGATGGAGTGATGAGTAACAAGTCAGAATTGAAGCAAACTATCAGAAAGTAACCGTGATATCAACAAATACTGCTCTAAAGTCAACCCTGTCAAAGACTATCCCATGCCACACCATTAAGGTGTCCATGGGAACAACTTTACCTTTATGTGTACACTGTTCTGATTTAATCATATTATGCGTAAGCTGATCGAAAACATCGGAATGCCTAGACACACTATGCCTGTTGTGTTTCCATTAGGAGACACCCATTCGGATGATGCCTTCGGCGGCATAAAACCAAACCCAACCGAGCCCAGCTCAGAGGTGCTAAGTAGCACCGAAATTGATAACATATAGACGAACCGCTGGCATGTGTGTAGCCTATCCTGTTCTCCTCCCCCACGATCAAGCTTTTCTTCCTGGTGGTTGAAACTGAGCAATGTAAAATTCATGACTGTGGAAAGGGCAGCCGGAATCGGTCCCCACTACAAGTAGGTTCGGGGAGGAGTGGCGGAGCAGTGGATGGGGAAGTGTATAAATTAAATGTTTTCGGTTTGCTCATGGGTTGTAGCAATTATCGGTTTTGTTTGATCCGTGTCAAGTTTTGTATCCAAACAAAACCAGCAGGAAGCAATCGGAAGGGATTGATGTTTGATGAAGGATATTGAAATTCAAACCGTTTCCCAGAAATCATGGCATTCGGAGCTGAATGAGCTATTGAGAGGGAACGCGATACGCACTGTTTAATTGAGAAATTACCTACATTGTACGTTGTAAATTCAAACTAAGGTAAATCACATTCTACTATTACTATCCGTCTCCCTTCGTTGAAAGCATTTCATAATACCTTCAATGTTTTTTTCCGCCTCAATTATGCCCGCCCAAGGCCGCAACATTAACCTCAACATGTTGCATTTACCGTAGTAAAAATGCTGCAAAACGGTCGTTTTGCAAACCACCTCTAATTAGCACCTCTCGCAGCAAACTGACCACCCAACGGTTCGCTACCACAACCGTCAGTTTCCCGTAGGTTCCATCGTACTTTATGGTTCGGTCAGAAAGCACCTTTTTGCTGTTCCCAGCCCGATTTGAAACCGGCCCCATGGAGGGATGGACGTTTGTTGTTTTGCTGATCCTTCAGGCTTGGTTTGGACTTTGCATGTTGGTTTTTGGGTCGGCAGCTGAGAAAAGAGTGCAAAATCATGTTGGTTTATTCATACGTCGAGCGGCGAGCGAAAATGTCGTCCAGAGGACTCTCTCCTGGAGCTCACTCGTCGGCCGACCACAAGCTTTCCAACCGGAAAGGTATGAATTATAACGCGCCCTTTTTTCTTCTTGGCAAACCGCTGGTGAACGGGTTGAAAAGTGGTTTCGGTGTTAATTTTACTTCGTTTCCGGGTGGTAAAACGATAATAGCCAATTTTCCACTGAAGAAGGTACACGGAAATCCATGTTAATATTCTTTCACCGTTCTTGAAGTTGATTTGAAGATTTGCTCTATAAATTAGCACACTCCAAACTTTAGTCCCTATTTCGCACAACACAAAAAGAAACTTTCCAAACTACCAAACACCAAGAAGAAATTAAACTATATATTTCATAATTACGGCCTGGTTATGATTGGCTGAATTATAAATCTAGTGCCGAACTTCCGCTCGGAAATCATGTTACGTGGCAATAATAAAAAGCAACATCGGGAAGAAAATTTAAACAAATAATGAGAACGAACTGTTTTTATGTGCCGCTGAATGTGCATCGTTGCATTTCGTTGCCATTGAAGGGAAAACTTTTCCTCCCAGACGCAAGTTCATGTAGAGGAACATACCAGCGCTTCCCAGAATTTCGCCAACTGCGGCTACAACAACTCGGAGCTCGGTGGAAAAAGGACACAGCGCTAGCCAATATCAGGCCTCTCGCTCTCACCCGTTCCCAGGCTCCTAGGAGGAACTCCGAGCAGGCATCATCGGGTGTGGCACAGTCTGGTGCTATTTAAATAAATTTATATCGTTCTTCTTGAATAGACATGAACTGTCCGATACAATCGAATTATGCCGAGGTCGACGGGAAAAAGGCGCTGCGGAGGAAACTTGTACGTACGTTCCGAAATTATTATGTGTTGCAATATGTGGTGCGGCGGTGGGTGGCGGGAAAGCACCCGAAGCGCCCCGTTAGAGGTGGGAGAAATTTCCAAAATTTGTACTGTCAGCCTGCAATAACAGCAGACTGTTCTGGATTGCTTCTCTCGGCGCTAGCCGATTTAGACGATCTGGTGGTAGAAACCGGTTCACTTGCTGTACAGAATAGCCCGAGAAGTGGCCACGGCCAGGAGTGAGAACGCATTTCAAATAACTTCTGAACGAATGGAGCCATCCTTTCATATTCTCTCTGCCACCCATCAGTATATTTTCGGTCCTGGTTAGTTTCGTGGACCGGGAATGGCGAAATCCAAACTAATGTACTCACGGGTCGAATGCCGCTGGTAATGTTCACAGTAGCTGTTCAAGGCCAGTGTCTGCAGATTGGTCTGAGAAAATAAACCCACCGAAAATCCATCAAAATAATGCAATATACTTTATCAAAATGATATCGGTAAAGATAAATTCAAGTCATAGTCCTCTTCTAACTATCTTCTTCTTCTTCTTCTATATATATATATATATATATATATATATATATATATATATATATATATATATATATATATATATATATATATATATATATATATATATATATATATATATTACATGGGGTAAATGTTATATATATATATATATATATATATATATATATATATATATATATATATATATATATAAATGGATTTCTGTCTGTCTGTCTGTCTGATTCTCATGGACTCGGAAACTACTGAACCGATCAACATGAAAATTGGCCATTGGTACGAAAAATATTTCTATAATATATATATAGTGGTCCAAAAAAACTAACTTATGGTGGTTTTTTCGCATTTTTGCCAAAAATTACTTTTAACAAAGATTCATAACTTTTGAACTACTAGCCGATTCTGATCATCGACATATCAAATTTAAGCCAATCGCCTTCTTTTGACGTAGGACTACGTCTTTCATTTCTATACCGGGGTGTAAAATCAAAGTTTCGAAAACGAAAGCGTTACGCCGGAGACCGAGATTTTGAGCGTTAATAGCTCTTAAACAACTGAACGAAATGGTATGATGAACACCTCATTCGAAAGATAAAATGTCTACGCGTCATATACTTGTTACTTTTTCATCCAAAAACTTGTTTCAATAGCCTTAAAATTGCTTTCAAAATAGGCTATTGAAATCACCAATCGGTATATAAGCGAGCGCCGATCGTAAACCCACTCAGTTATAATTGAACAGCGACTGGAGCATGTTGTCGCTGTTGTGATGAAGGTCACTTCGTTTATCATGAAAGCGCTGATGAACGGTGTTACCAAGAGCCTGTTTGTACAACTTAGGCCAGAAGGGAATCCATCAGGAGGAGAGTGATGCCACGGTTCCGCTTGAAACATCGGAGCAGCCGACACACACACATACACGCGCGGAATCCTCGTTGCTATCATCGTTGCTGAAAAATAATCTACCAGTTCCCCTGGGAATTGAAAAATACATTCATGCGAAAGAGTTTATTTTAATGTTTTCTATCCATACAACACTGCAACCAAATACATTTGGTTTTGTGATTTTTCAATCAATCGCAATTGACAGGAAAGCTTCTATTATTTTCCCCCATCAGTAGATAATTTTCGTATCCAATGTTGGATGCATAACATGAAAAACGGAGAAATTTTCACATCGCCAAAATCATGTAATATTCGAGTAATCATTTGCTTCTTACTCATATAATGCTGCGACCAAATACATTTCGTTTTGGATTTTTCAATCAAGTGTGATCAATGTAAGACCACGTCTTTCGGCAATTTATTAGAGGTGCAATGAATCTTGAGGAATTCCCGCTCTACGCGCACTGGCAAACGATGTTTACTCAACAATTTCTCAAGTGAGAAATGCGTGTTGTGAGAAAGGATTAGCGAACGCAAAAACGACAAACGGGAGAAAGAGATGTTTGGAGGTTGAAGAAAATTGGCAGAAAACATCTTCATTTTATCTTTCGAATAATGTGATTCATACCACTTCGTTTTGCCAGAAAGAGATTATTATCGCTCAAAGAAGGAATCGAGTCCTCCGAGGAAATAACCCAGTACACAAATAATTTTATAATGCAGTTTCATCAAAGTGATTTCTTCGATATGGGGAAATATTCACTACATAATGTCATGTGTTTCATATTCTTCATTATCAAATCCAATATCCATGGCCCCTATCGGTATCGAATTATCATTGACACCACGATTTTCGCTAAATGCTCATTTCAGTTCGGCCTGCAAAAAACTTTTCTGAACTCTTATCCATCAAATTTGGAGCCCTGAAAAGGGCCGTTGATTATATGCTAAGCTAATATAGCACGCTCTCCACGGATACGATGGGCCAGCTGGATGTCCTTGGGCATGATGTGACGCGTTTTGCATGGATAGTACACAGATTGGTATCTTCGAATAGGCCTCCTGCAGCGTCATAACCGCGGAACTTTGAAAGCGCAAATCGGTTTTGAAGTCCTGAGCAATTCCACGAATCAAATGCTGCAAAGGTAGATGGCGGATCAGCAATTCGGTCGACTTCTGATAGCGACGAATTTCACGCAAAGTTCCCGGTCGATAGCGATGTGGTCACACTCCTCGCGGCTGGTGCACTTATCCGAGCTGCTTTCGTGGTGCCTTACCACCGAAGGACTAACGAGCTGTGTGCTTGGTCCCACACAAACGAGTCCTCACGGTGCGAGAGTAGAGTAAGAAATGAACGAAAGCAAAGGAAGCATCTTATTATAAGCCATAAAAGTCCAGAATGTAAACCCCACCCTCTTTATTATATAAGCTTACTGTATACTTACTTCGATGTTATTCGTTTCTCTCTCAGAGTAAGCTACGAATATAATAAGGGTGGGGTTTACATTTTATACTTTTTTGGTTTATAAAATGACGCTTCCTTTGCTTTCGTTCATTTCTTACTCTACTCTCGCACCGTGAGGACTCGTTTGTGTGGACCAAGCACACAGCTCGTTAGTCTTTCGGTGGTAAGGCACAACGAAAGCAGCTCGGATAAGTGCACCAGCCGCGAGGAGTGTGACCACATCGCTATCGACCGGGAACTTTGCGTGAAATTCGTCGCTATCAGAAGTCGACCGAATTGCTGATCCGCCATCTACCTTTGCAGCATTTGATTCGTGGAATTGCTCAGGACTTCAAAACCGATTTGCGCTTCCAAAGTTCCGCGGTTATGATGCTGCAGGAGGCCTATTCGAAAATAACAATTTGTGTGCTGTCCATGCAAAACACGTCACATCATGCCCAAGGACATCCAGCTGGCCCATTGTATCCGAGGAGAGCGTGCTATTAGCTTAGCATAAAATCAACTGCCCTTTTCAGGGCTCCAAATTTGATGGGTAAGAGTTCAGAAAAGTTTTTTACAGACCAAACTGAAAGGAATATTTTCGTTTGGATGCCATTCAGCATCGAGAAAATTCCGGAAAGATCTAATCGTTGCTGAAAAATAATCTGCCAGTTCCCTGGGAATTGAAAAATACATTCATGCGAAAGAGTTTATGTTAATGTTTTCTAACCATATAACACAGCGACCAAATATTTTTCAATCAAGTGCTATTAACAGGTGGTTATCGAGTTAGTATTAACCACTGGTGGGCTTCGAGTATCGAGGAAAATCTGAAAAGAATTAATTGTTGCTGAAAAATACTCTGCCAGTTCCCCTGGGAATTGAAAAATACATTGAAGCGAAATAGTTTATTCTAATGTTTTCTATCCATATAACACTGCAATCAAATACATTTGGTTTTGTGATTTTTCAATCAATCGCAATTAACAGGAAAGCTTCTGAAAATTATTCTTCCCCATCAGTAGAAAATTTTCGTATCCAATATTGGATGCATAACATGAAAAACCTTGAGCCTCCAACGTAACGCTCTCGTTTTTGAAGTCACCCAAATATTTATTTATCCATTCATTCAGGATGGATTTAGATTCAACTTCAAACAAATGATCTCTAAATCAACGCTAGTCCTACGTCACCCTTGCGGTTATACCATAGATATAACCCACTTCCTGTTTTTTGAAAAAATTACTATAGGGGTAGTGGGGGCAAATTGATCATGGGGGGCAAAGTGATCACCTGCTTGTTTGATAGTATAACTATTGACTATTGACCCCGTATTGATACTCACCTCATGTTAGAAAAATTTAATGACTTTTGAGTCACCCTGTACTTCAGTAGCACTGTCAAATGTCAAAATATAAATAAAACCAGAAATTGCTCTCACGAGAGCCATTCGGCCACAGTTCTGTGCGCATGGTATCTAAGGAATTTCTCGTGAAATTTAGTTTATTCAATCTGATATATTGGACGATTTGTCAGTTTAGACAACTGCTCACGTATTCTAGGAGAGGTGAACATATATTTTGTTCAATCTCAGCGATTAATAAGCATAAAAATTACTTTGATGTTTGGGGGCAAAGTGGTCATAGGTGCATAACGACTTACAATGCTCTGTTTACTAAAGCTAATATACCTCATCACATTCTGCTCTTTTTTTTTATCACATTTATTTATTTATCAGGCTCATTAGCCTTTTATCTGTAACAGAGCCGGGTTTTTATCGTGTACATGTACATATATTTATGTTTCTATAAATTGTAAATTACACAGTAGTTAGTAGTAGCCATTTAGGCGTTAGGTCTTCTGTTCCATTACATTATGGTAAATTACACTGTAGTAGCCATTTAGGCGTAAGGGTATTCTATCTGTTCTTCCATTGTTCAGCAGACCGGACAGCGGAGACAGTTGATATTATCATTGTTGGGTTATTTATAGAACAGCAACCCGATGTTTCTTGCAGAGCAGAGCAGTTGTATGGATGAATCGATCTTTGTTCCACCGTGGATCGATCTCCATAGCTGATGATGGTTGCGTGGACGTAGTTATTCTATAACAACACAAAGATGGTCAATTGAGGGCCCTGAGTTTGAACTCACGATCGATCGCTTAGTAAGCGAACGCGTAACCAAGTGGCTACGAAGACCCCCCGTTCTGCTCTTGAAGAGGTTCGTTTTGTGGCTTTGACCCTGGAAAAATATGCCACTCTAACTAAACCAAGCCTCATTTTACGGAACGTTATGTGTTTCTCACAACGTTTTTGTATGCATCAGAAAATTTAAATTTAGACTCTAGGTGAATAGACCAAGTTTATTTCATACATGTACCTACTATATCGAATATGATTTGAGTAAATTTGGACGAAAAAAACGCATAAATCTATCACATTTAGCTTGATATGTGCTAGTGACCACTTTACCTCCAAGCAAAAACAAAGATCGATTTTTCACCTTTTTTCCTAATGATGAAAAATGAATTTTTATAGTTTTTATAGAATTTTTATAGTAAAAACCGTATGCAATCTTGAACAACAATGAGTTGAACTACAATATTCTAAGAAAAAAAGGAATTGTAGCGGTATGTGGACGCTGGAAATGGGCATATTCCTTAGGGTGGCCGCTATACCTGCAGAAAATTTGAATTCTGCTCTCGTTATTATTGATTGTATTCGTTTCTTATTGTTTTCATAGTCTTGGGACCAAAGACGCTATAGTTTTTTATATTTTTTCTGGAAAGCTGAGGATTTTTCACATAACATATCTCAAAACCAGGGAAGCGTTTTTTTTTCGTTTTTGAGTTATGATTTTTCAAAGTTACTCGATGGTCCAAAAAATCATTTTACCCTTTTTTCCCAATAATGACTTTTATCAAGAATTTATTACTTTTGAACTACTGGACCGATTCAGATGACCAATATATCAAATTAAAGCCTACTAGCCTACTTAAA
Source organism: Toxorhynchites rutilus septentrionalis (assembly GCF_029784135.1). NCBI lineage: Eukaryota > Metazoa > Arthropoda > Insecta > Diptera > Culicidae > Toxorhynchites > Toxorhynchites rutilus. The sequence goes on from NC_073744.1 coordinate 125,987,723, forward strand.
AATAACACATTTCCATTTAATTGGATTATAATTAAATACAAAAAAAAAATATATATATGATTAGACTCTCCACCCCCCTCGCTAAGAGGGGGCTGCCATATAAATGAAACACGAATTTCTGCATTACTCGAGAACTAATCAAGCAAATGGAACCAAATTAGGCATATGGAGGTATTAGGGTGCAATAAATGTTTCTATGAATGTTATACTCTCCACCTCCCTCTCTAAGGGGGTTGTCATACAAATGAAACACAAATTTCTGCATAACTCGAAAACTAATCAAGCACAATTTGGGATGTGAGGGTTTTTGGGTATGAGAAATATTTCTATAATGGTATGACACCATAAAAATATTACCCATATTTCAACCAAAAATATTACAACCAAAGATGACAATTGAAAAGTTTCAGAAAACTCTGAAGGAAAAAGGGAAAATTTAGGAAATAAAATTCCCATATGTTCTACAATTACATAGTGACAAGTGCGGTTAGTCCATTTGATGTTTGCGCTAGCGAAATTGACCTTTGTTCGAAACTGGAAATGGATTTTAATGTGATGAAACGCACTCATATATCTTCTTCTATCTATACCAAAAAAAAAGGTTCGCCGGATGTGTTGATAAAAGCAGAACTCGAGGAAGGAATTGTCCGATTTAGAGATATGTTTATTCTATCATATTTTCTGTATAAAACATTTATTCCATGTAACGGAGAAGCATGTTATTTGCAAGTGATTGAAAAAATCTTGAACGAGAATTGTGTCTGAAAATAATCTGATATTATAATGATGAGTTTTGTTAGAAATACTAGGAAGTTTGTATTAAAAGGTAAATTCAACGGGGTCGATAGATCAATCAATGAACAGTTCTGCGATTGAGCCCATTAACTTGCTCATAGTAAGAAAACGTGAATGTTTGAAGGTATTGATAACAAAAAACATATTTTGAGCCGGACGAAGTTCGCCGAGTCGGCTCGTGTAATCATAAGAATTGAAAAATTGGCAACACTTCCTTTTTGCTATGTTCTGCTCAGCTCAATCTGAAAAAAACTCTTTGCAAAACCAGATTAGCCCACGATTGTGGTACAACTGCAAAACTGAACATAACTACGAGGAGCCTTTCCACCTTCCTCGAAGCCCGTAATATGCGAGTGTTTTATTTGAACTTATGCTGACTTTTGCATAAGAATAAATTTCGCCATCGACTCGGTAGCTATTCACGGGAATACTGGAAGCGATAACGGTGCACCGCAGCAGCGTGTCCTGTGTCCTGGGGAGAAGTATGGAAAATGGTTGCTGTAGACAAACCGAGGCGAAGGTTTGGACCGGAAATCGGCCGCAAACTTTTGCACTTCGGTCGTGTTCCACTACGATCGACTGTCTCCAGGCAAACGTGGTCGTTGTCGCGCTTTGGAGTTACTCGAACATAAAATCGGTCGAACTTTAAGTAACTGTGGGTGGAATGGCGCGATTGTGCGGTTTTATTATGTGAACTGGCTGCTATCATATGCTTTTGTATCCACATGCCACGCAATATTAGATTAAGGAAATAGAGAAAATCATTGGAAACCGGGAACTGGTTCTTCTACGTGCTTCTAAATAAGTTTAAATAAACATTTGTGACAATTCAAAGTAGCTCGAGTTAAATCTGATTTCGGTCCGAAGGATTCATTTAAAATCAAAGGCGAGTCGTACATCATCACCTTACACGAGCTTGGCGATTCGCAAAAGTAATTCGTTCCAGTTGCACCACATTTGTTTCAACTTATTTTACGTTCACTCATCCGTGATGTGATGAAATTCTCCAACACTCTCTCGCCGGAATCGTCTTGTTTTCAGACTACTACCCGGCTCAACCCGCATGAACCGTGTCCGGAAGACGTCTTCCTCGCTCGAGCTCTCTCGGTGGGAACACTTTTCGACTCTGGATTTAATTTCCTCGAGGAGCAAATCTCATTTCCTTTTAAAGTATCCAAGGCGGGGAAGGACAGGGTGGGAAAGTTTATATACGTGTGAAAATTAGTTTTGTGCGAATGTGTGATGCATGAAAAATCGATCCCATATGTTGTGGCTGGCGGTCGGAATGTAAGAAGAAGAAACAAAAAAGGTTCAAAGGGTCGACGATTTTAGTTGACAGAATAATCCCATGTGGGAATCGAATGTCAATATATTGCAAACATTAAAGGGGTTCCACTTTCACCTGTTGAATGATGTGTTTCTAAGTGAGCTGGTGAGAGCATTCCTAGAGTGGAAAACAAGTAGAGGAACAAAAACGAAAAGTGATCGTCATCGGTTGTATGTTTAGCCAACACAGTTTTGCTGATTGAAAACAGCGATCATTTTCCTGCGGAGATTGAATATGTTCGAAAATAGACACTGTTGTACAAAAATTGTTTTACTCCATTCGTCGGAACGGTATGGACCGGGGCGGGATTTGGAGTCAATCGGAGTGAATGAGCGTTTATGACTTCCAGTGAATGTGCTGACCAATAAAGTTCAACCAAATGTTTACTTTATTGAAGTGCAATTGGGAATACACTCAAACGCAAGCCACCATGTAAGGGCACATGGGGGAGGGAGGCGTATTTTGCAGTTCGGTGTTCGGAAATCTCAATATCCCAGAAGTAGCTGAAATCGATTGTCGATAAGAGCGCGGTCCATGCGGAAGGAAGGGAAAACAAAATGGAAACGGATCTGAAGGAGCGGTTGGTTTTATGAGCTTTTCTCATTAAATCAATTTTCATCAGTTCCACCAACTGTTTGTTTATTTGAAATTGTGAACCATTATTGAGGGAGGAAGATAAAAGGAGATTCAATTCTTGGTAAGATTTATTAATCTGTTGGTTTAGCTGCTGTAATTAACGACCTGTTAGAGCGATGTTGATTCATCTGACAATTGAATGTGAATTGTTTATATTGGAGTTAATTGATCCCTCGTCTCTATCAATTATCTTTTGCTGGAATCATGCGGAAATTTATGAAGTATACATAATCTGAATCCCATTCATTTGCGTTCTGGGTATCATTTGGATATTATTTCTGTCGCCAGTTCAAAGTGTAACAGAAGCAAGATACGTATGATTTCCACAATCCATTATCAGGATTAGATTTTAATTTGTTCACAGCGATTATATATTCCATGGGGAGAAAATATATCTGTTCGACAACTCTTAGCCAATATATTAGGCTGTCAAAAAAGTCCTGCGGTATTTTTTTTTAAATTTTCATTTGTTCATAAAATTAGTTACAATCATTTGTTTTAAGTCAAATATGCGCCGTTTTGTTCGATGACTTGTTCCCAACGAGATGCCAACTTCATAATACCCCTGTTATAGAAGCTCGCTTCCTTTTTGGCAAAAAACTCGGATAGCCAATTTTCACAGGCCTCTTTTGTGGCTAACTTCTGACTACCTAGCTCGTTCGCCATGGGCAAAAACAGGTGGTAGTCACTTGGTGCAAGGTCCGGACTATACGGCGGATGCAAAAGAACCTCCCATCCGAGCTCCCGGAGCTTCTGGCGCGTCACCAAAGAAGTGTGTGGCCTGGCGTTGTCCTGATGGAAGACAATGCGGCCTCTGTTTATCAAAGATGGCCTCTTCTTCATGAGTGCTACCTTCAAGCGGTCCAGTTGTTGGCAGTACAGGTCCGAATTGAGCGTTTGGCCATAGGGAAGCAGCTCATAATAGATTATTCCTTGACAATCCCACCAAACACACAGCAGAACCTTCCTGCCGTTAATGAGGGCTTGGCCACCGTCTGAGCCGCTTCAGCGGGCTTCGACCACAACCGTTTGCGCTTCACGTTGTCGTAAGTGACCCACTTTTCATCGCCAGTCACCATTCGCTTCAGAAACGGGTCGATTTTGTTGCGATTCAGCAGCGATTCACATGCGTCGATACGGTCAAAGATGTTTTTTGCGTGAACGTGTGTGGCACCCATACATCGAGCTTCTTTGTGAATCCAAGCTTCTTCAAATGGTCTCGGCTATCTCGCTTATCCAGCATTTAAGGTCTAACGGATGCTGGGCCGAGTTCGGCTAGCCAACGTTAAAAAACTCGACGAAGCGGTTCAAATGGCTCTGCAAATAGAATATAGACGAAATGCGACCAGATCGGCCCAAAAAGCTGTTAGATTAGTAGCAACAGCTACAACCGAAAGCGAACAATCATTCAGTGATGCATCGTCTGAGGATAATGCGATCGCGTTCGAAGCAAAAGCTGTAGGTACACAAACCAGACCATTTCGTAAAAAGTACCAATACAAAACTAAAAATCGATCGGGAAACGATCGTTCGCCGGCTTAGTGGGGCATAGGTCGGCATAAACTCAAGCTCCATCCAGCATCTATTACGTTCACAACTTAACGCGACATCATGGCAGTTATCTCGCTTCAATTAGTATAGAAGGTAAAGCGTGCGAAGCAATTGTTGATTATGGAGCAGCAAAAACTCTCATCAGCCGAAATTTCTATGAGAAACTGGGACAATTGATCACAAGTGTTTACAAAAAGTTCATACGGACCGTATCTGGACAATTAATACCAGTTTCGACAGAAATCACAGTAACTTTCGCGATCGGACAGCTTAATGTTGACCTCACAGCTTGGGTCGTTGACCTTCCAGAAGACTGTATCCTAGGGAGTGATTTCTTGGCCAAAAATGCTTGTAAAATGGATTTCGTGCGAGGAACGTTACAATTCCTGGAGACTGGGTCAATTCCGCTGACGCGATACAGCATAGAGGAAAGATCCTTCCCAGCTGTGCTCCTAAGTGACGTGAAAATCCCAGCCAACAGCGAATTCATTGCTCCTGCTAACTGTGTTGTGAATCAGAGTCCACAAACGCTGATGGTTGAAGGTAACATAGATAACTCAGAACTCGTCATCGCGAGGACGATTTCCGACGCAGCACAAGAAATCGTTCCTATTCGGATGCTAAACACTTCAACGTCTCCTGTCATTTTAAAAGCCGGTACAATCGTCGGCGAGTGCCACCCGGTTTCAGTAATTCAACCCTCTGGGAATCAAGGTATCCGTAAGAGTGTTTGCGTCAGGCGAATCCTAAGCACCTTACTGCGCTTTTCACTGCGTCCAGCAGTAAACTTGATACAAATCAACAATTAAAACTAGCAAATATTTTAGAAGAATACCAGGATGTCTTTAGCCAAGGCCCAAATGACATGGGAAAAACAACTGTAGTGAAGCATAAAATAAATACCGGTGACCACAAGCCAATTAAAATACCTCCACGAAGAATACCTTTATCCAAACGAGAAGAAGTGGACAGTCTGTTGGTGGAGATGGAATCGCGTGGAATTATCAAGCCCTCCCAAAGCCCTTGGTGCTCACTGTGTAAAAGGTGGATTATATTCACCATCCACACACTCACCAGTCGTTTTGGTGAAGAAGAAAGACGGATCAACCAGGTTTTGTGTCGATTATCGTAAGTTGAACGATCTGACTATAAAAGATTCTTACCCTCTTCCCAGGATTGATGTGACCCTTGATGCCTTGAATGGGTCACGATGGTTTTCGACGCTAGACATGCAGAGTGGCTTTTGGCAGGTTCCGTTAGATGAGGCAGACCAACATAAAACTGCTTTTTCCACTGGCAAGGATCTATGGAAATTTACCGTAATGCCCTTCGGTTTATGTAATAGTCCGGCCACCTTTGAACGTCTTGTGGATCTGGTGCTAAAGGGACTCCCTTGGACGATTGCTTGGTGTACATGGACGACCTAATCGTACACTCAGAAAACTTCGAAGGTCACCTTGAAAACTTGGCTGCAATCTTTAAAAAATTGCGTATCGCTAATCTGAAGCTAAATCCAAATAAGTGTACCTTGCTTGAGCACACGGTGAGATTCCTGGGACATACTGTTTCTACAACCGGTGTGCATACAGATCCAAGCAAGATTCGGGCAATCCTCGAATGGTCACGTCCAAAAGACAAAACGGAACTGCGAAGTTTCATTGGAATCTGCGCTCACTATAGGAAATTCGTGAAGGATTTTTCTGCCATAGCGAAGCCTCTACATCAATTAACTGAACCCAAAATGAAATACGCCTGGAGCCCAAGCTGCGAAGAAGCCTTCGTGAAATTGAAGCAACTACTAACAACAGCTTAGCATTCCCCGACGGACAATCATCTTTTATCCTCGATACCGACGCAAGTTATTACGGAATAGGAGCGGTTTTGTCCCAGATGCAAGATGGGAAAGAGAAAGTAATCGCCTACTACATCAAATGTTTGTCAAAAGCGGAACGTAATTACTGCGTGACTAGAAAAGCACTTCTTGCTGTTGTGAAATCGGTAAATCATTTTCATCATTACTTGTATGGACGGCAATCTCTACTCAGGACCGACCACGCTGCCTTACAATGGCTCCGCAATTTCAAATGTTTGGAAGGGCAGTTGGCGCGCTGGGTGGAACGCCTATCAGAGTACGATTTTCGATGTGAGCATAGACCTGGACTGAAGCATCGCAACGCTGATGCACTCTCAAGGAGACCCTGTCACGATACCAGCATTGTGATAAATTAGAATCGAAAAATCGGAGCAAGCTGAAGGATTGTCGAGTGATTTACAATGGAGGACGGGACTTATCAGCAGTTCAATCAGCCGATGTCGATTTAAAATTAGTTGTCGGATAGGTGAAGGCAGGACACCGACCGAAAGCGGACAATATTGCTGGACTTTCTACTATTTGCAAGTCTTATTGGAAAAACTTCGACGACCTGGGAATCGTAAATGAAGTCTTGATCCGCAGATTTCATAAATCAAATGGAACATTCTTTCAGACAGTTTTACCAAAAACTTTGGTACCTGAAATTCTAACAAACATACACAACGGTTTGACTGGTGGCCATTACGGTGTCAATAAGACTACATCAAAGGTTAAATAAAGATTCTATTGGCCTGGAATGTCTCGTGACATAAAATTATGGTGCATGCAGTGTACAATTTGTGCGGCTAGGAAAGGTCCTCCAAAACGATTGCGAGGAAACTTAGAACCATCACTTGTTGGGGAACCGTTTGAAAGACTCGGTATAGACATTTTATGTCCATTGCCTGCCTCTTCTATCGGAAACAGATACATTCCGGTAATCTGCGATTATTTCACCAAATGGGCAGAAGCTGTAGCTCTCCCGACTCAAACTGCCGAAAACGTTGCTGAAGCTCTGGTAGTAACTGTTGTTTCGAGATTTGGCGTGCCTCGTAGCATACATTCGGATCAAGGAAGAAATTTTGAATCAGATGTCTTCAGAGGTATGTTAAAGCTTTTAGGTGTTGATAAGACTCGTACTACAGCCTTACATCCACAATCTAACGGTTTAGTAGAATGAACAGAACGCTTCTGGGCTATCTCGCGGAATTTGTCGATAAGGATCAACACAACTGGGATAAGCTTCTACCCTTTGCGCTAATGAGTTATAGAGCAGCTGAACACAACTCCACCAAATTCTCTCCTGCTCTGTTAAACTTAGGAAGAGAAATCAGGCTACCCATAGATCTCTGGCGACCACCACCTTCAGACAGCGGTGTCTCATCTTTACCGGCATTCCTGCAAACAAAACTGGAGCAAATGCATAAAACAGCTGATATCGTCAGAACAAATTTGAAGATAACCGCAGACAGCATGACGGAATGGTACAATCAGAGTTCAAATCAAATCGACTTGGATGTTGGGCAGCTTGTTTGGTTGTACAATCCAAAGCGCAGTTTGGGTAGATCTCCAAAGCTCCAATCAAACTGGGAAGGTCCGTATCAAATCGAAAGGAAGTTGAACAAGCTGATTTACGAGATTCGACGGGGAAAAAGTGATAATAAAATTGTTCACATTGATCGTCTTGCACCCTATTCTTCAGCAAGATAACTTGTCGGGACGAACAAGTCTTGAGAGGAGAGCTGTGTTACGGAATTTACGGGTACTCTCTGTATGAACTAATTTATAATGAGAAGATGTATTCGTAGGGGAAGAAAAAGATAGACGTTAATAAAAGTCAGTCGATTATTGAATAGCAAACAAAGCTACACGTGTTTTACTCCGTCGTAAAAAGATTCATTAAACGTGGTATAATCCCAACTTCAGTATTCCGATTTGTCTGTGGATACACAGGTTATTCGCACCTGTGATTGGAGAAACGAAAAACCAATAAATTTTGTAACAATATGACTATGAGTTTTACAGGGCGGTCCTAACGAATAAACAGTTTTTTTTAAATTTCAGTGCAGCAGCAGCCCACACATTTTGATAAATATATTGATGAATTATTTTTTTGATGTAGGACTACGTCTTTCATTTCTATACCGGGGTGTAAAATCAAAGTTTCGAAAAGAAAGCATTACGCCGGAGACCGAGATTTTGAGCGTTAATAGCTCCTAAACAATCGAACAAAATGGTATGATAAACACTTCATTCGAAAGATAAAATGTTTACGTTATATACTTGTTACTTTTTCATCCAAAACCTTGTTTCAATAGCCTTAAAATTGCTTTCAAAACAGGCTATTGAAATCACCAATCGGTATATAAGCGAGCGCTGCTCGGAAATCCACTCCGAGATTCTACAGCACGCGCGCGATACGAACGCTTGAGAAACATCCAACTAGTGTATCCTCTCTTGTAAAAGTGAACAACTGGTTGCAGGATACCTGCCAAATCACTCTTCCAACGATTGTACCAATTGCATAAACGGGAACCTCAGATTGATTGGTCAATTCAAAACTATGTGCGAGCTAATGAAAACAGCAGCATAGTTTTGACCATCTTCAACAACCACATCCATAGCAATTATTTTCTTCACCATAAGACCTTTACAGATGGATCCTTTGATGGTATACAAGTAGGAATCGGCATTTTTGTAAATAACCAGCAAGTAAAGTTCCAACTCCCAAACATCTGTTCGGTATTTTCAGTTGAATTAGATGCACTTTTTATCGCTACATTAAAGTGCGAACACAACAGAAAGACGGTTATTTTCACCGATTCTGCTAGTGCGCTTATTGCTTTTGAGAGTGGAAGTAGCAAACATCCATGAGTACTCGTAATTGAAGAGAAAACTGCCCAAAATGATATCACCTTCTGCTGGATCCCAGGTCACTGTGGAATCCGCGGTAACGAAAAGGCAGATCGCCTAGCCAAAGAACATCTTTGATGACGTGCTGGGAGAACGAATGGAACATCTGCAGATATACAGGGTTTTCCAACTTTAAATTCCGAAAGTAAATTGAAATAAAACACACTTAGAATTCGAATTTCGATGAAACTTTTATTTCAAATTTAAGTTTGGTTTATGACATTATGTGTGAAATACAACATCATTCAAATGTCCACCTAGGGCTTCCTCGCACACCTTGATCCGGAACAGGTAATTTTCGATGACTTTTCGGCACATATGGGGCGGTATCTCGGTCATAACTTCACGAACGTTGTCTTTCAAATGTTCAAGAGTTTGCGGAGAGTTGGCATAGACACGGTCTTCCGCATAACCCCACAAAAAAAAAGTCTAGCGGGTTCAAATCGCATGATCTGGACGGCCAATTGGCATCACCAAAACGCGAAATTATGCGTACCTCATATTTCGTTCGCAATATGGCCATGTTCGGTCGTGTTGTGTGGCACGTGGCGCCGTCCTGCTGAAACCGTATCCATATCTTCAATTTGTGGCAAAAAAATCGGTTAACATGCGGCCATAGCGCTCACCATTCACAGTTACCGTCTCGCCGTCCTCATTTTCAAAGAAATACGGCCCGATGACTCCACCAGACCATAATGCGCACCAAACAGTGACTTTTGGTGGATGCAATGGCCTCTCAACAATCACGTGTGGATTTTCTGATATACGGAAATTTTGGGTGTTCACATAGCCACCGAGCTCGAAATGTGCCTCATCGCTGAAGAAAATTTGATGCGAAAATTCAGCATTTTGCTGCTGTTGTTCGTTCACCCAATCGACGTATGCCCGACGCATTCCATGGTCACCACGCTCTAATTTTTGTACCAGTTGGACTTTATATGGATGTAGGTGCAAGTCCAAATGCAAAATTCGCCACAATGATGTGTTTGACAAGCCCTGGCAGCAACAGCAGCAATATTTTCGGTCGAACGCACATTACGACGATGCACAGGTTTCACAATATTCGCTACGGATCCAGTTTGTTCGAATTTACGCACTACATTAGCGATTGTGTGCTCTGTAGGCCGTCCATGACGACCAAAATCCGTCCGTAATGCTCGAAAAACATTTGCCGGTTTTTCATCGTTTTTATAGTATAATTTAACAAAATTAACACGTTGTGCGATGCTAAAACGATCCATATTGTAAAATGGCAGACATTTAACTAACGATATGACACATTGGTTGACAGCTTTGTCAAACGATTGTAAGCGCAGGGCTGTATACTTTCGGAAGCCCGAAATGGAAAACCCTGTACTTTTTTAAGAAAATTTAAAAACACTACCCATCCTTGGATGGATAGAAACCGAAGACTTTTTCAAGTATGCCTAACACGTCTTCGTATTGGGCATACCAAATTAACCCACATTTCTTGATTGAAAAAAACCGAACCACCCATTTGTAGTACTTGTAACGTCAGGCTGACTGTAGAACATTTTCTACTTGTCTGCCCACTTTACAACTTTAAAAGAATTAAGTTTCAGATAACTTGGAGGAGGACAAAATACTGCAATTCTTGAAGGAGACGGATACGATTATGTGCTATATGTACCACTATTTTATATTTCTAACACAGTATTTCATTTTAACCGGCTTAATTATATTATACTAGGATACATACTAACACCTAATGCCTGTGAGCTAATATATGTATTGCCAACGTATTACATATGTTAGGTCACACACATTTTATTTATCAAAAAAAAAATTTTTTTAAATTGTTGTATATATATTTATATACCACAAATCACACACTACAAACACACATGTTTAAAAAAAGGCTCTCACTCTTTTGTTTTTATCTTACGACATCGAATAGAATTTTTTTCATGGATGGCACACAAGTTAAGTAATACCTATCAATGTCAATGTATATCACTTTCAGCTTCCTGGATTACACATAATTTTTCTATTTATATTCTTTCAATATATTTTCTATGATTACTTTTTTATTTCTACTACCAGGTGACCAAATATGCCTCTCATTACTAATGTACTTCTCTTCCAGCATATTATATACGATTATTACACTATATAATGTTTTATCAGAAACGAGAGTAGAGGATGCAAGCGCAAACAGTCGAATGAAAAAAAAACAAACCAAGGCCTTTCTCAAGGCTAGAGACGAATGAACTGAAAAGTTTAAAGCCTCTTTACCTCGACATCATCATTATCATCAAATCCACTCAGTTATGATTGAATAGCGATTGGAGAATGTTGTCGCTGTTGTGGTGAAGCTAACTACGTTTATCATGAAAGCGCTGATGAACGGTGTCACCAAGAGCCTGTTTGTGCCTAAGATAAGATCAGACAAGGGGGGGGGGTTCTTTAACGGACAAAATTTCTGTCAGTCGTTCTGATTTCTGATTGCGACACCGAAAATGTCATGCCAATTTTCTTATAATGTTTAGAATCAAACCAAAATTTTAGGGTAGTTTTATACATATATTTACTTCAAAAATCAAAAGAAAAGTTAAGAGCCTTGAATGTAAAATTAACGCATTTTCGCTTGATGCCCTCCATCAAAGTCTTGTCAGTGTCATCCGGTACCAGTTTCTCAGTTTTTTTTTCCATTTTCTTAACATGTCCTTTTCGTCTTTGACTGTCTTCTTGCTCTTCCAAAGTTCCCGCTTCATTTTTGCCCAGTACTGCTCCACCGGGCGCAGCTCCGGACAGTTTGGCGGGTTCATGTCCTTTGGAACAAAATGGACAGAATTGGCCTCATACCACTCCAGGACACTTTTAGAATAGTGGCATGATGCCAAATTTGGCCAAAATATCGGAGCTTCGTCGTGCTGCTGCAAGAACGGTAAAAGGCGCCTTGTATGTATGTAGTCTCAGCTCTCTTTGCATTCTGGACGTAGCTCTGCGACATACCGATCTTTTTAGCCAAATCACGGCTTGAGACGTTGGGATTTGCTTTAATCATCCGCTTCACCTTTCCCTCCGTCGTTTTGTTCTCCGGTCCCGATTTTCTTCCAGCTCCTTTGCCGTGGTCCAACGCCAACCGCTCCTGGAACCGCTTCAACACTCTGGAGACGGTTGAATGGTGAATGTTCAACATTTTTCCCAACTGCCGGTGCGACAGGTCAGGAAATTCCAGGTGTTCGGAAAGAATTTGTTCTCTCGACTCGCGTTGGTTCACCTCCATTTTCGTTGAATCGAAAAACACGACTTCGAGTTTGACAGCATGTAGACAATACACATCAATGAGAAAATGTGCAAAATATGGTTGATTTTTACCCAATGGTAAAAAAGTTATGCCCTGTTGAATGTGTCACAATAATTTCGTGTTCGCCCTTCAAGCCATACTTTGATGGTGAAAAGCATTAATTTTTCATGGGGACGCCGACTTGATAACATTGTTACTGATCGAGCTTAACGAGCTGGACGGCGAGGAATCGAGGGATTCATTATCTGGCCTGACCTGACCTGAAACGCATTCAAATTGTTTGGAACTGTGAGGGAGCGCAAGAGAGTATCAGCATCCAAGAGAGTATCAGCATCGAAAAACATCGGAGACATCGGAGCAGTCGCTATACACACATACACGCGCGGAACTATTTTCGTTTGGTTGTCATCCAGCGTCGGGAAGATTCCGGCAAGATGTTATCGTTGCTGAAAAATAATCTGATCACACGAAAGTGTGATCGCTTTTTTTGCTGAATATTGTGCCTTCAACGTAACGCTCTCGTCCCCCAAATATTCATTTATTCATTCATTCAGAATTGATTCAGATGCAACTAAAAACAAATGATCACTAAATCAACGATAGTCCTACGTCACCCTTGCGTTTATACCACAGATATAACCCTCCTGTTTTATTATAAATTCTTGAAGTTAGAAAAGTATAAAATACAGAGGAAATATTCAATTGAAATTGACCGATTCGGAATTGCCGGGCCATTCGTTTAACTCCTGACATCCGATTCTGTGCAGTCACCTCGTCCACTTTGTTTGACACAGCTTTTTTTGGGTCTTCTTCGGGGTTTTCGAAAAAAAAAATTTTGATTCCAAATGTTTGCATGTAACGTCGAGATCTAGGGCCCTATTCCTGAATACACTACACGTGAAAACAATGTGGAGTGAGTACAACCTTATTCCGGATTGCACGCCACCGTAAATATTTGGTAGAATGCATTATGAATACACCGAGTACATCCAGCGATGTTATTCTGGTTTACACTTCACGCTCTCGTTTGTGTAAACAGAGCGATTCCTTGTGCTCATCATAATCGCCGATAATACACTCTCCCGAAAGGTTGGTATATATGGCGAGCTTTTTGGTAAATATTACCAATATTTAGTAATTTTTTGCAATACGAATTCTTCGTACATATTACGCGATAACAATGGTAAACAAATGTTAAATTCAGGGGTTAGACATCAATAGAATATAGGCTACCCAAAATCAAAATCAATATGGCGTCATTTGTTTACCAACATATCATTTGCGAGGATTGAAATCGTTGAAATAACGGAGATAGTAAAAATAAAAAAATGCGCTGCTTTATTTCTAATTACATGAGCGATTTTCGTATTTCGGTTTAACATGGAGGTGTTCACATTTAACATGGAGTTTAAAGTTAGCCACTATTCGACTATATAACCGGACCGAGTTGTAAACAGCAGTAATTTACAGAACCAAAATGTCAGTAACCGCAGCAATATTGGGTACACTGGCAATATGAGGGATTTGACGTTTAAGTCATACCCCTGGTTAAATTAACCAGTATAACCCAGTATAAGCAGTCGGTTCAACGTTGGTTTAACATATACCCTAAATATGTTGACATAGGACTATGTCTATGTCTATATAGGAATAGGGGAGTAACTCTACGGAAACTGTAACGATTCATTAAGAGTTTTTAAACGCTTATTACTCAAAATCGTTAATGCGACATATGTTGTGTTATATACCAATAAACAGGAAATTTACCCAAAAAAATGCTTACAACATGAACAGTGAATATAGTAAAAAAAAGTTAACAATTTGACAATTAAAATGGGTATGTTTTTTTCGATTTTACTAACTCGATTTTAAATACCATTATCAAATTTAGTCGCAATTCGGTATAATAAACATCAATTTTATGATGCACATTGTCGTAAAATATATTTCATCCGCATCATATGCGTATATTACGCTGATGCAGTTTGTGTGTCGTATAAGCGTATAATTTAAATCGATTCAGTACTGTAGTGAATCGTGTTGCATGCTGAAGAAAATCATGAAGCAGTGAATCCTAATAAAGAACATATTACATCATATTGAAATGTCAATGAAATGCTGATGCACTCGAAAGTTTTAACCGCTGGTGAATTAAATTTCAGATAGCCGCGCGAGATAGCTGGTGGATGATAATCCAGACGACCGGAGTTCGAACCCACATCGGAGCAGTTTTTACCAAACATCAATCTGTGCCATTTCAAACATTCATATTCCATTCCCAACACAAGTCAATCAAACAATTATTATTTCTACAAACATAAATACACATATATAAAAATGGCGATTCGTGAGGCTGTAATAAACATTTCACGAAAATATTTTGCGCCTTTTTTTCTATGTCTGTAATAAATCGTATATGAGTATGGCAAAAGTTGCTATTATAGCCGGTCAAAGTTGCATATTCATCCAAACTAATTCGGTAAGCATTTGCCATGTATGTATATGGCCTCCACTTTTGCATGCATATGCCAGTTAGGCGCATTATATGCCAACCAAATTTTATGGCATATGATGTTATATATACGCTTGTTATGCGATTTAATGTTTGCTGGGCCACAACGCAACGAACTTTTTTTTGCCTACAATTCGGCGTTAGATAACACTGTGATTAGGGGGGTTATTCTGAGAGTCAGGTCGGTATAAGTGACATTTTTCCCTTCGGAGTTATATGACAATTCTCACCCAATTCTAAGAGTCGAGTGACTCGGAAGTACAGGGAGGAATGAAAAGAGTTCATTGCACCAGGCATTTTTTTAATTACGCCGATTCTTAGAATACAAACACGTGCACAAATTGACTGTCACGTCGTGAAGCGACTCTCGGAATAGACCCCTAGATGCGTATTATGAATTATTTTCGATTTTCCTATAATAGGCATTTATCAGTTATCAGGATCAATGGAGGGATGATCTAGGAATGATCTTGATCATATTCAAGATGATTTCACTCTATACTCTCCAAAGATTTGACGAGAGCTTGCCTCAAAAGGTTAAACGTTGATAGAGATTTTATTAGATAGGAGCTTGGGTGGTTGTCCAATCAATTCGTGCTTAATTAACGTTTTATCGTGTATCGTGTATCGTGTAACAATTTATGGAATTGCGGTCCAGGATGTCATTATATCGAGGATGTTGTTTGGTTATGTTAAACATGCAATCAATCAATTTAATTGGCTGCTGCTTTAGAAGTTCGAAAGGGTCTACTCACGCATATTTTTCAGGGCTTCCATTTGATGTATCAAAACAGAAAAAATACAGATATTGAACAATGGAAAAACTCAATTTAAATGCAATTACTACAAACAATCAGTGTTACCACAAGTACAGATATATCTAGAAAGGTACAGATTTTTTAGTTATTTTTGGTACAGATTCTGTATGGTACTGAGTACAGATTTTCGTCAAAAAGTACAGATTGGTACAGTTTTTTTTCCGCGGGTGAAATTTCTTACATTTGAACAAAGCTACATTAAGGTACATGATGTCTTTTATACCGCAGTATCGCTTGGTGCGACAGCTCGAAACTTTTAAGAAATGATAGTATGCAATTCAGAAAAACTATATATAAGCATCATCAAACACACGAGCGACGAATGAAATGTGAATGTGGTATTATTTGTAGTAAATAAATGAGTATTTTTTATGCCAATAAAATGGATTTTTCTCTACAACGAATATTTTCGGTGGTACAGATTTTTGGAAGAAAAAGTACAGATGAGAAAGATTTTTAACCTCTCTACTACAGATTAAAATGTGGCAACACTGCACACAATCACAGTCCTATGTCAAGATCTCGTCCGCGCCCCTAGGCCCAGACCCATTTACTTTTATGTTAACCCATCCTCTGTGCATATATTGTTATGAATTTATTAAGCTTTTGTATGCATTTTTATTCATTTATTGAACTATCTAAACTATTTAAACTATTTATTGAACTGTGTAAACTATCAACATCTGATCCTGCATCGATTGGGTCTGACCCACGGCTAAAAATTAGGAAAAAATACACAATCATTACTACAAATAGCTACGACAGACTACTCAATTCTCACCATTATCACACATACGGGGAATATCACGAAGCTGACGAAACCCAGGCGGCATTAAGCGAGGCCACCTCTATGTTCCGTTGCAAACTTGACTTCACGCGCAACGTCAGTGGATATGGAACCTCTGTCGTGACGAATCCGGAAAACATCCAATTGATCGAACCACCGATCACATTCATCTGCAAAACTTCTATGAAGTTGTTCTTGACCAAATCCAATAGCATAAAGGTAGAACTAGAACTCGACAGGGCTCGTTTTTGTGTCTCGAAGTACCCAAATTCGTTATTATTGAAGTAATGCCCGCAGCAGACGAGCACGAATTATTGCTATCCAATATGTATCAATATTAATTAAAAAACATAAATTGTATTGATTTTCAAGAATATAACTTACTTGTTCCGAATCGGGGTTAATTCGACCTTCTACTGTGAAGAATCCAATATCGGAAAGTATTGCCGTTCAACTCAGTAATTAAACTAATAATGTTACATTTACATTTTCTTCGGTTGCACTAATGACAATCGTAGAAATTACTATGCCGCGTAGTGAAATGAATCAATCATTAATAGGGATGTGTATTGCATCTGAAATTTATTTTACAAATAGAAAATATGTACATTCTACTAATGTTTGCATTACAATAAATTTGGAAGTTTTTTTTTAGTAATTCATTTTCTGGGTGTATCGACACAACTCGAGAATAAACAAAAAACAACTTACTTTTCTCTCAGAAACGACATTGGAAATGAACACAGGGTCATTTTGGTATCCACTCCACTTTCTACACGAAGTTCGTTTTTACACTTTACGAAACGGGAATAGGTGAAAAAGTGAAAAAAAAAGTGAAGTGAGATGTAAGTGTAGTGGGACCGTAAGTGTTAGTGGATACGGGAATAAGGCCCCTAGTGTCATCTCGAAAACAAAATTTTTGTCAAAAATCGGCATTCGGGGACTTAGTTTTTTTTTCGGAGTACGAAACGAAAAGTATGGTTTTGGGTGCCAATAAAAATAGTCATCTCGATTTTTCATTCGTAGCTTGCTACGAAATGTTGATTTGCATGATAATACACTCTATGCAAAATATTAGCTCATCCTGACTTCATTTACTGGTGTCACAAACGTTAAAATTTGAGTCAAACGTAGGAACTTCGTGTACAGTCTACCAAAGCTCAAGCTCAACCCCTCTTCGGCATGATCGACATTGGATTTCGAAGTTCCTACTGGTCTGTGACGACACATAGTGACGGGGAAGATAAATTTTAAAACAATACAATATTTTGCACAATTCAAGGGTAACTAATAACTTAGAAAATATTTACAATCATTATTAAAATGCATGGATTTCGGAAATCCCCATTTATTTGAAGGATCGCGCCTTCTGCTCTAATCGTCTTGCTCACGGCGGAGCACTGTTGGCCGCAATCATTCTGTTTACGATTTGACGACGATTAATCATAAACTTCACATTCAGAGCTTGCCACGCTCTTTTCATAAGCTCATTTAGCACCGCTCTATTGAGGTGGGTTATATTTAAACCAAACAGAGTAAGTCGCGGTATTCCGCGCCATTCACGAGAATTTCGGTGGCCTGTTTTGTGTTCTTCGATGCGTCAGATGTTCATTGAGTATTCCACAGAGTGCATAAATTCGATTCTTCTCTAAATATAAACACTTTATATCCCCTCCTTTTCCAAAAGAAACTATGTCACCCTTCTAATCTCGAATCGACCACGAGTAATCGGTTTCCTACTTTATAAACCCTAGATTTAATGAAACAATTTGATATATACTAATAAAAGTATAGCTAAGAGTTCGGCTCCTTTAAACCTATGTAGTTGAGCCTGTAAAAATAAATGACTTAAATAAAAAAATAAATATAAACAAAACAATCGGACCGAAAGTCTGGTCCATGATAAACTAGCATCATCTTTTCGATTATTCTGTACCCCATGAAACCACCAGCGAATTAGTATATCTTCGCGCGAGATTAAACAAGTTCAATCACCACTTATCGTTTGTACCTCTCGCTGAAAATTTAAACAGTGCTCTCGCCGAAAGGAGCAAAAAATAAATAAATAAATACCGTCCGCTGGCGGGAGAAACAAAAATCTCCCCACATCCGTATTGAAAACGGATGGTTTTTTTCCCCGAGTCCCTCACCGGTGTTGTGATCACGCGTTGGTATGTGAGGATGATGAAGAAGAAAAAACGGCCCCCGTCTCAAGATTTTTCATTTGGATCGCGACTTTTCCACGTCTTCGGTTTTTTGCCCCAAGACATCAACGTTCTCCCGCTCAGTTTCAATCTTTCGGTTCGCGTGACCACAGCGTATTCCCGGCTTAAGACCACCACTTTGAAACTCGGAAGAAACAACACACTGAATAATTGACAATTTTTGTGGTTTTTTTCCCCTCGTGATCCGTCCGTGTTTGATCAGTGCAGTGAAATGTGAAAAAAAAAATGATTCGCCGAATTTTGGGAGATTTTGTATAAAAATTGGCATTTACTTGGTGAGTGAATTCCTAGAACCGCACGTTTCTGTACTGCAAACGAAATGTACGTTACTTTCAGTCGAAATCGTCGAAATTAAATATTTACTTTTGTAATCCTTAAATTGAATTTTATTTGAAGAGGTGGTTTTCGATTGAAGTCCATAAGCGCGTGGTCCGATTGGCCATTTGCCATCACTTTTTCTCCGCTCCACTTTTCGTTCGGGTCAAATGTTGGAATGGGTTCGAACAAGGAAAGGAAGGGAAAGAGGGAATAAAAAGGAATTATCGACCATTTGTACCCTAAAATTCCACTCACTTTTGTCCACGTTGAAATCGATTTTAATGTTGTGTACATCTTTTTCCATCTCTGTCATTCACAGGACGAAGACAATTGCGACGGTGCCAATTGGGGCGACAATATGTCCAATTATTTAAGGTTAGTTGACAGCGCGAATGACGGCCGATTTACGATGATATCGGATATGTGATTTTTTAATGGCGTCGTGTTTTCAGCTTGTGTTGATCGGTTGCAACGTGCATACTTTGCCAATCAATGTTCATGAAACGTTGATATATCGAACATTACTTTTGTTTTGATTTTTGACAACGATAGTGTTAGCAGGTCCTATCAAACATTATTACATTAAAGTATGATAATAGAATTTTTTAAATAAACATTGACGTTAGAATTGGTTTATCATCATTCGTGTTCTCTAGTTCACGCTCATAGCGATTCTTGTTTATGATCAAACTTCAAAAGACGCTCCGATTTGATTTGTGATACTAATGCTTTTACACGGTTTCCAAATATCCAAAAGTGGACTCGCATAAGTGATTGTCATTCAAATACTAGGTTCCCTATGATGATAGTGACTCACTATCCAGCCGGATACCGGATATTTGAAAAAAAATCTTATTCTCACGGGAAAATTCAATTCACACGTGATTAAAAATAAGGTGTAATTACTGACATGTCAAAGTGTTATTGAAATTGAGCTATTATCAACTCATATCATCAAAGTTCTCTTCAGCTCCATCGTTTTCATTTCGTTTAAAGTTTCGTTGAAGACGACAATGAACTGTTATTCTTAGAAGACTCATCTCAAGATATTTTTGTAAGATGATTTTGATTTGTATGATTTTTTGTCTGCCTGTTTACGTTTAGAGAACACCTAAATGATCTGACCTGAACCTCGGGTCTAAAAAGGTTACAATCAGATAATTTTGATCTTCGAAGTAAGTTCGGTGTTCTTTGTGTAGTATCGTCCTTATCCAAATACTTGTTTGATGCAGGGACATGTGGAATTACCTTGAATATATAAAAGTCCAACGCATTGCTCCAGCAAGTCTAACAGTTGTTGAGTCTACAACTTAGGGAATTTGTCGTCGACCATAACAATTTCGATTTGTAATGAAGTAAGTGTACCCCCTCTCATACCACCATCCCTGAAGACAGTTCTAAGTTTATTTTCAATCTCAATGAAAATAATGGATTGCTGATACATGTAGTATGGGGAAGTCCGGGCAAGACGCCCATGTTAAACAAAACAGGATGGAACATGTATTTTTACTACATATTTCAACGTATCTTCACATCCACAACGTAGCCACGTTTGTTTTCTTTGTAATGACATGAGCAAGAAACGATTACGAATAGGCTAACCAACAGCAATAACGAGAATTATAAACATATTACACCATTCTCAAATATGCAAGGTAACATGCGCATAATCGTGTCCAAAATGCAGCACAACAACGGGTCAAAATGTCAAACCGACATTGAAGCGTTTATTTTGGATAATTCTTGATTCACCGTTTATGTCTTCCACTTTCGTTTTGTTTCTTCCAGTTAAAATCATCAGATGAACTCGAATTTACGAGGCATTTTTGTTGTCGATTCGAAAACGCCGAGGAAATTTAAATTCAATATTTTTGTTTACAATCGTATTAATATGTGCCGCTGTTCATAAAAATATTGCTACATGCCGCTGTTCACAAATTGGCTGCCAGACTTTTGGCTTTTGTATTTATGAGTGCTTATTTTGATTCTATGGTTTGCATTATTCTCGCGTAACTTTTGAAAAGGTCCAATGTAACATTTTCGTCAACTCGAGAAAAACGAAGTTGAAGACCCAAACATTATCCCGCGAATTGTCTTAAAAGCTTTCGATCTTTATCGCTTCTTTCACCACTAGCAGTCAAGAATAACTCTGAAAAACCAATCGTAACTGTTGTTCCGTGATTTGAGATTAAAGTTGAAGACTAGGAGCGAAAAATGTTACATTGGACCTTTTGACTGCCCGCATTTGCACATTGGACATATTACGTTGCACGATAAGAATTTGAAAGTAACTACTAAACAACAATCCAAATAACAGCATTTCATTCTAAAGGCAGATTATTATTGCTATCACTCGTCGAATTGCACTAAAATCGGTAACAACACCTGTAAGAAACAAAAACTCAAAACGACCGAAGTACGACTTCGTATTGTTTTGACTGCTTTGTTACTTCGGACGTTTCGGGCGTCGGAGAAAAGAGGCGTCCGAAGTAACAGCCGGGCGCATAAAATCCGAATCTGTACATTGGATATTTTTTGTATCGGCGGTAAAAAGATGAAGAACATAGATACGTGAACGATTGTTTTTGTAATACATTCAATGATTGAAAACTAATAGCGTGCATCTATTAACTCGATTTGTTGACATTTGTTACATAGGACCTTTTCAAAGATTACGCGAGTATTCTTAATCATGGATGGATTTTAGTAGTCAGAAACATTGAAATAATTTTGTTCATTCTGGTTCTTATCACATAATACAAGAAAAGATATCTGAAAATAGTTTTATGCTTTTCAGAAACCATCTGGGTATAAAACAATTGCAGAAAATATCTGATTGATTTGGTAACACTGTAATTGACTAACTCTTTCTTAATCTCCATACCGGAGCGATATGCCCCATTATGAGATGGATTAGAAAATTGCATTACCACATACCGCTACAATTCCCGTTTTTCAAAGAATATTACAGCTTTACTAATTGTTGTTCAAGGTATCAAACGGTTTTTATTACAAAAAAATGAAAATAGTACACAAAAATAGTCATTAAAAGAAAAAAAGTGTAAAATCGAGTATTTTTTTCTCGTGCGGTTGAAATGATCAAAAATTGAAATGGTGGTAAAATGAACCATTACACATATCAGACAGATTTGGCTACCGTGAGAGAATTTTATTTTATTTTACTGTTTTATTTATTAATTTTTTACATTTGAAAGTTTCATACCTAACACGGTGTCTCAAATAGCTTCAAATGTTCTAAGAAGAGGATAATGAA
Source organism: Toxorhynchites rutilus septentrionalis (assembly GCF_029784135.1). NCBI lineage: Eukaryota > Metazoa > Arthropoda > Insecta > Diptera > Culicidae > Toxorhynchites > Toxorhynchites rutilus. Next base: position 126,010,002 of record NC_073744.1, read on the forward strand.
GAAGTATCAATTGGTTTATAGTTAAATTATTGATGTTTGAGCACTGGTTCATTTTACCAACCCTGTTTATTTTAACCTCATCTAATGGTATACAACACAACATATGTCGTGACAACGACTTTGACTAATATACGTTTGAAAACTCTTAATGAATCGTTACATTTTTCGTAGAATTACCCCCCTATATAGAAATCAAATACATAGTCCTATATCAAAATAAAAAATACGGGTCTAATGTTTTGTGATAAAGAACAGAATTACCACTTTGAACGAAAATCTGAGAACCACTATATCGGTTTGACATGGAATGGCTGAATTGTTACATAACTGTTTTTTGGAATCTCAATAATTTCCTAAGATTTTTTCAATAGCGATTTTTGCTTAAAAATAGCGAATTTTTATTCAAATGGTCACCAATTTATAGATAATGCACTCGAAACGTACTGCCAAGAATACTTTTCTTCCTTCCAATCTTGTCAGATAAAACCGCTCTAATGATCTCCACAAAACCTGGACCTCAACCACGTCGAGAATTTGTGGGCGATTCTTGATGCCAGGGTTGACAAAACTAGTGTTGCCAATGAACACAACTACAGTAGAACGCCGATTATCCACGAGTGGATGATCCGCAGTTCCATAGTTCCGAGTTCCATAGTAAATTTATAGACCTTCCCGGAATTTGTCAATGAGTGCTAGGCTCATGCTCATTTTTTTGGTAATGACTTTTACATTGTATGACCACAGGTGTTCACGACCTTGTAGATGGATAGTTTAATGACATTTTCTTCACGCTGAAACATCTTTTTTCCGTGTTTGCACTTTTTTTGTCGTTTATTAGGGTAAATGATCTTGGTTTGTCCAGTCGAAAATACGATCATGGTTTGCCCACTTTTTTGAATGCTCTAATTCAGCGCTCCTGTGTCAAATAAGGCCTTCGAATGTTTCGAAACATATAAATGAAATTGCCTTTTAAATGATTTATAGTAGTTTGATAGTATATTTTTACGAAATCACATGTTTTAAAGGATTATAAAATACACCTTCTATTTGTGTCAATGCGCCCCTCATTCGAGCTAACTTTTAATCGATCACCAGATGATTATTTGGCACGTATTCAGACCTTTTCTGGATTACAACACTTATAAATATTGTAAACATCATGCTTGCTCACCATTTGTATCGGATTTACATAGCTAAACGCATTTTGATGAACTCAATTCTGATCATGAGTTGTCCAATTCAATAATGTTGTTTTGTCCACATGATTTCTATGGCAACCGCTTGGCGCGCAGCAGTTTGTTTATGTTTGTTTATGGTGTGCTTCGCGCATAGCAGAAGTATGGTTTTTCTGTGTTGATTGTGTTGAGGTGAACACTTCTAAAATGCCCAAGAAAAGGCAATATTAAGAAGAAAGCCTAAATTATGAATGAATCAATATGATGACAGTAAACTCAAGCAATGATAAATGCAACATCTAATTGTGAATTCGAATGTTTTCATTCAAAAATGGAGATTTCTAAAACCGGACAAACCATGATCATTTTTTTGGGCAAACCATGATCAGAGGTGATCAAACCATGATCATATTTCTTCTTTAAGGAAAATCGTTAAAAAACATAAAAATTTTAATAATTTCAACACCTTATGGTAGTATTAGCAACTAGAGACTTGGGGCTTTTCAACAAACCCAAACTCGTATCGATTATGTGTGATTTTCATGAAGAAAAATCGATTTGCATCTACTAGTTGCGTAAAAACACCCCAAATTGGACAAACCAAGATCATTTACCCTACGTTATACGCGGTTTTCGTTGTGCACTGTGCGCTTGCCCGACTATTTCTCGGATAATCAGGGTTCTACTGTATTTTGGACCCCTTGAGCAGAAACTGCAGACTGTAGGCAGCCCTAGAAAGAGCTGTATCCACCGCACCGCATACTAGGCTTGGATCTGGAATTGAATTATAAATCTGGATACACTTGAGAGACGAAGGTGTATTCAACAAACCACTTTCGTGGCCAAACTGCTTTGTGGTGAAATTGATGCGTCTCACTAGTTCGAGAGGATGAACTTTCGTCCTACCAGCTGAATTCCAAGATCCTCATATTTGGTGCAACCGCTTCCGCATGGTTCTTCGTTCGGTCAGCATGAGCCGATTATGGGAATGATTCGTACTTTTTTCGATTTTTACGATTCAGAAACAGGATTGTGAACTCCGATGTGCTTAATATTGTGTTTTAATGTTTAATTTAAACATAATTCAAACAATAAACATTCCATTATTTGTTCAAATGAAGTCGCCAACAATGAGGTTTAATTATTTCTAATCGTAAAAAATGATCAAACTTGAATCTTTGATTTTAACAACACTACCGCCACCGCCACTCCTATGTATGTGAAGCTCTCAAAATTTCCTATTTCACTACATCCAAATTCTACACGCATGCCACTTGTTTCGTATATTGAGTTACCCTTCACAGAAAAAAACATAGCTTTGTTCATTCAAAAAGTGTCGAAAATGCGCGTTGCTGCTCGAAGCTCTGATGACACTTAAAATGAGACAAGTGAGATGTGGTTTTCGCTCATTTTCACTGAAATCGAGGAAATGTAAACTAAAAAGGTATGTCTCCAATTATATTCCCACTGCCGCATGAAATCACAAAAATGTGCAATCTTTGTATAGGTTTTAATATCTATTATCAACATTAAATTTCACTATCTGACGCATTCAATGTAGTTGCAAATAACATAGAGTAACCTAAAAAAAAATATACATTTGCGGTAACCGACTCTATACCTCGAAAAATATAAACTCTCGCACTATTCATCAAACTCGTGTGATCATTCTGACACAACAGCTTCGGAAACAAACATAAAAAAAACAAATCATTAGAAATCCCATTTCGGATGGCGGATTCGTGCATGAAAACGATTTCCACGCGTCACTTCATCGACTCCATTCAGTTTTCTGTGTCACATTCCTCTAATCACTACCGGCGTTTGATGCAAACAAAAATGAATCGCCAGTCGCACGTTCCCTTCCCTTTCCCCTTCCAATGCACGCACCAAGAGGCTGTGAGTATGCGGTTTCCAAACATACCAACAAATTGCAACGCCATGCTCATTCCCATTCTCGCGCTTTCATAGCATGGAAAACAACAGTCCTGTGTTGGGATGTTTAAAATTTTAACCCATATCCGGCTGAATCCCGCGTGTTTGGCAATCCCATCGTTTGCGTGTTCTCAAACGCATGTGGTAACCGCGCTTTTCTAATATAACGACGAGTAATTGGGAAAAAGTGGCGGCGTGAATATGGCCGCAAGCGTTGCGGGAGGCATTAATCAGGCGAAAACCAAGGACGATGGCAACATCCTAATGCCACACAGGACAGGACGTCTACACGCAACCGGTTAAATCTGTTGGATAACACACAGCTTGTAAAAAAACATTTAATGTTATGGTGGGAGCTGGAATAGTTCGTACCATTTTCTATGTTTAAACATTGTTGTTACCGCGATCACCTTGCGGACCTTGGGAATCAGTGCTTTTGATTAGGAGATTGGAACGATACAACTTTATTCTCCTTCGAGTATAATAGACGATATTCGGAGTGATGGATAGTTTTTGTATATTGGACTTTCCAATGTAGGCTAAGACCGATTTGCCTATTCCTATCGGTTTTATAACGCAAAGCGGGAAGATGAGTGGGTAACAAAATAGAAAACTGTCTTTGATAAAGATCGGCAGATCACATCCGGATGCTGCGATGGGCTGATAATAATGATACGTTAGAAAGAGTATGCTATCTAGACCTATTCGAGCAGTTTGGCTTGTCCATAAACTACGTGTTGCGTGAACATACCGGCCACCGTGAAAAAGGCGTCTTTTTAACTCAAACCTTTCTACTATCCTTCCGTGGTGGATGCCGATCTATCAATGAACTATCTAAAAAATTCCCTACGTCTGATCTAAACTGATTCTATAAGAAATTAACGATTGTAATTCACTTGATTACATTATGCTTTAATGTCGTCACTGCAGTCACTGCTGGAATGCTCTGCTCCTCCTCTGATGTACACGCCCAGATTCCTATATTTTCGAGCAGTTATGGACACCATGTCGGCCGAGCGACGAAAAGTGCTACAAAAGTGCTGGAATATTACCTCACCTTGCCTCCCGCAGGCAACAATGTCTATAGTTTCATCTATAATTTGTTCAAGATAACTTGAACAGAGCGATCATTGTAGCTTTGCTTTCTCTCTTTCTCGCTAAGCTGTCATTTAAAACAAGGCGCCTAGAAGTATATCCTAAGGTGGGCCAACTTGCTAAAACCACTCTTCAGCCATCTTGGAAGTCTACTGTGTTTTGTTTGTAAACAAAACACAATACGCTAGTGCCGAAGCTCGCTCGTGATCAGTCTGTCTCTTTCACGCTACAAGCAAATAATTCCCCTTCCCCTTCTCACCTAGTACCATAGACCCGTCTTTATTTAAAACTCGAAAGCGAGCGACATTTAAAAACAAAACATTGAAGCAGTGGTTGAATGGTTACAACAGCAAAAGGTAATTTCCCAAATCAAATGACTTGCTAACACGGTAGGCTTATATTTTCATTATGCTCAAAAGTAAACTTCATCTTATTTCAGCTGTTGCGGCACAAATTTCATGCACCAAACCCGTCCTGGAGAACATGCAGCTGGAACACCAGTGATTGAAGAATGATTAGCGAGGATGTGAATAAGATGAAACGATTAATTACGATATATTAGGCTGTCAAAAAAGTCCTGCGGTATTTTTTTTTGAATTGTAATTTGTTCATAAAATTAGTTAAAATCATCTGTTTTAAGTCAAATATGCGCCGTTTTGTTCGATGACTTGTTCCCAACGAGATGCCAACTTCATAATACCCCTGTTATAGAAGCTCGCTTCCTTATTGGCAAAAAACTCGGATAGCCAATTTTCACAGGCCTCTTTTGTGGCTAACTTCTGACTACCTAGCTCGTTCGCCATGGACAAAAACAGGTGGTAGTCGCTTGGTGCAAGGTCCGGACTATACGGCGGATGCAAAAGAACCTCCCATCCGAGCTCCCGGAGCTTCTGGCGCGTCACCAAAGAAGTGTGTGGCCTGGCGTTGTCCTGATGGAAGACAATGCGGCCTCTGTTTATCAAAGATGGCCTCTTCTTCATGAATGCTACCTTCAAGCGGTCCAGTTGTTGGCAGTACAGGTCCGAATTGAGCGTTTGGTCATAGGGAAGCAGCTCATAATAGATTATTTCTTGACAATCCCACCAAACACACAGCAGAACCTTCCTGGCCGTTAATGAGGGCTTGGCCACCGTCTGAGCCGCTTCAGCGGGCTTCGACCACGATCGTTTGCGCTTCACGTTGTCGTAAGTGACCCACTTTTCATCGCCAGTCACCATCCGCTTCAGAAACGGGTCGATTTTGTTGCGATTCAGCAGCGATTCACATGCGTCGATACGATCAAAGATGTTTTTTTGCGTCAACGTGTGTGGCACCCATACATCGAGCTTCTTTGTGAATCCAAGCTTCTTCAAATGGTTAATAACGGTTTGATGACTTATCCCCGATATATCTTGGCCGATGCTACGGCTGCTACTATGCCGGTCTTTCTCGGCTAATTCAGCGATTTTGTCGCAATTTTCGACGACAGGCCTTCCGGAGCGTGGTGCATCTTCGACGACCTCTACACCAGAACGAAAACGTTGAAAACATCGTTGTGCGGTGGAAATGGAAACTGTATCGGGTCCATAAACTGCACAAATTTTATTGGCAGCTTGAGATTCATTTTTGCCTTTGTCATAGTAGTACTGTAAAATATGTCGGATTTTCTCTTTATTTTGCTCCATATTTGCGACACTATAACTCACGAACGACTTAACCAAACAAAACACTGTCAAGAACTATATTATAGCGCGCAAAAATACCTTTCCAACAAGCTATAGTTATAGTCCCGTGGCCGAGTGGTTAGCGTCATAACTAACATGCCGGGTGTTCGGGTTCGATTCCCGTTCTGGTCGGGGGAATTTTTCGTCAAAGAAATTTCCTCCGACTTGCACTGTGATCACGCGTATTTTAGAGCTTGCCACTCAGAATGCATTCAAGGCGTGTTATTTGGCATAGAAATCTCAACTAAGTACTAATAAAAATGACGCAAGTAATACTACGTTGAGACGGCGAAGTTCCTCTAGGAACGTTAGTGTCATTGAAGAAGAAGAAGAACAAGCTATAGTATGACTCGATAGAATGAATACACGCTACGCGCTTACAACCTCACCTCGCGGAAATACCGCAGGACTTTTTTGACAGCCTAATATTACGGCTAAACGGAGGAGGATAAATAGAATGGTATTACTAGCGAAGACGAATGGTATTACTAGCGAATAGAAGATTAGGCTTTAAAATTTATTTTATTTCAGCTGTTGCTGCCGCTCTTTCTCTCTCATTATAACGTATGAAAATCCCGGCCGGTGATGTTAACGAATTGAATGAGGAGGATGCTTCGAATGATGATGGTATTACCAGATTATCAGCTTATCGTCTTATCGTCTTATGCTTATAATAAAATGATTATAAAGAACGCTTTTCTGCACTTTTTATTTTAATTTTCTTGAACACAAACAAAGCTATAATAAGATTCAAGCAGTGCTGCGATCGGTCGACGTGGTGCCAGATTGGCATATCCTTGGCTCGTAATTGGTTGTCGAATACGAAGGGTAGGTCGACAAAATCATTGCAAAATGGCACGATATCGGCATCGTTGTCGACACCATTTGTTGGGACCGATTCTACACAATAATGTAGAGTGGGCGTGATCATACTGCTGATGTCGTCTTCTGTCGGATACTCCTCGTCGGTCTGTTTTGGTTTTGGTTGCGCGTTTTCGAGATCACATCTTGACCTTGCTTGTTTGTGTTGGGTTGAATGGGTGGTTCATCATCGTCACTTCGTCGCAATCCTCCGTATCCTGGGTGGCTGCATTCTCTGGAATAGAACATAGGCGGCTTATTTCAAGAGTAATTGAATAAAAAACAAACACTTAACTGGGTTGGAGGCAACCGGCCTCCGCGGGTCCGAAAATCGGACGTTGACCGTTGGCACCAAGTACTGAGCGTAGTTGTGCATCGCTGATTGACCATTCCTTTGGTGCAGGCTTGATGGGGGTGGATTCCATTGACGATTCATTCTTCCAAGTGGGGTTGTGTCCGAAGTCAGCCTGAGTTTCTTCCCTTGGTTTCAGCTTCTCCTGTTGCAAAACCACAAGTCTCTCCGACATATAGTGGATGCGATCGGATTGGCATTTAACCGGTAGAAGGCGTTTACTCATTGACGGCTCGGATTTGTCGGTTGCAGCACGTGTCATCGTGGAGGGTGGTTAAGGAGGACGAACATTCCGTTAGTTTTTTCGAAATTCAATATACAACGAAGACTTACATGGATGGGAGGTCATTTGACCCCCCAGCGTTGCGCAGTGATACTGCGATCGTTAAAAGGATCCTAGTTTCCTTCTTGAATGCTGGCAGATGATTCTGGATCTCCGTCAGATTCGTAAGTTGGTAACACGCAGAGCTTCGCGGTGGCACTCCGGAACTTCGTCCGGACCGTTACCATATGAATGTGGTTGTTGTTAGCTCTGCATACTTGTGTCACGCGCCCTAGTCTCCACTTGAACGATGATGGAATTTTGTTCTCAAAGAGGACCATCGTGACTGGACTGACACTTGTTCGCTGCTGGCTGTAGCGTGTTCGATAACAGTCAGAAAGCTGTCAAGATAGAGCATACTCATATTCCGAATAAGAAATCGCGAAAATCGCCCCCGCATCGCGGAATTCATCCGCTGAGCTTCAGCATTTTGATGGTCAAGCAGATAAAATTTGAGGATTAGATCAGTCAGCACATACATATCTGAGTGGATCATCAGATTCCGCTGGTAACACGATACTGGAGTATTCCGTAATCGGCCACCGACACGCGCTATGCCGTTAAATAACCATCGCGAACTAAATCTGCTAAATTTTGAAGGAATCGATCATCCCGTGCAATCTTGATGAGCTTTTCTGTTGCCTCGCGGAATTCAGGCATAGTTATGAGTTCATTACGTCGGCCATTCCGGTTCAGTGGCTTCGAATTTTGACTAATTCACGAAGCAATATATTTGTACCCAGGAGCTTCGTTTTATATGAATACAGCAAAAGTAATTCGTTGGTGGGTAGTTTCTGAGCCGGTAGCACAAAGGATGTTGTTTCTAAATGGTCCGGAGGACGCTTTCGATGTATTGGAGTACTGAGTGACGACCAAAGTCGGGACGGTTGTCGAATGCTTCTAGTCGTTGACTGTTGGAGGAGATCGTTTAGGGACACTCCAGTGTTTGCTGCACATGATGCTGTGAGCACCACACTCAACTTCGTGGTGATATTGTCTGTTCGAACGAAATAATGGTCTGGTAGATAGTAGGTTTGTAGTTTTGGGTAAGGGTTGAATATAAGCGTTTCATCTTGGCGATTGAATGCTGAATGACTGTCCCTCAGGGCAGGATGGGCGAGAAGTCGTCGTTCTATGAAACGACGAGTAGCAATTTGTTTCGAACTTCCGGGTTTGGCAAATGTTACTTTTGGTTTATGAAAAGCGACGACGAAATGACCGTTGGAATTACGGATTGTGTTGGCGAAATGATGTTGATGTACTATCAAGGTAGCATGATTCGGTATCCCCGAATCCAGCCAACTGTTTCTCGATCGTGGAAGTAGAACAAGCGAGATGGGCGACAGATGATGGTATCCTTCCAGAGACTACCCATCCTAGTGCAGTGTTTTGAAGAAAAGGTGCTCCGGGACCGTTTTTTAGTTGACCGTCAGAAGGTTACTACGCCGAAAATCATATCGATCGGACCGGGTTGTCCAAACGAAGAATCCGCTAGCACGATGTCTGATGGATACTTGAATCATGACACGGCTATTTGGCGAATTGGTTCGTTGATGCAGCATCGTATGACGGTTTTGGTTGCACACATGGTAAGCTCCACTCGAACAGTGTTTCTCGAGATGTGATGGCGAAAGACAATTAATGCAAAGCGCATTACTTTTGGTGGATTCGAACCGCTCGATAGCGGTCGTTTTGCGAAACTTTTCACACTGGAACGGTGAATGGTATGACTGTTTGCAAAAGGAGCAGAAGTGTTGGAATGAGAAGTGGAAGACAGGCTAGTAGGATCGGATAATCGAGGCTTAGAAGCGACAACAGATTGGAGGACCAAACTATGACTACGTAGGAAATCGATTAGTTCATTGTACGTAGGAACATTGCTTGACCTCCGATGCGTCTCCCAATTACACATAGTTATGGGATCAAGACGAGAACTGAACATGAACACAAGAATAGTACTATAATCGTCCGGATGCTCATCCAACTTCTCAAGCATTTTCAGATTTCGCTCATACTCATCGATCAGCCTGTTGAGAGATTCATAACATTCTTTTTTCATAGGCTCGGCTGTAAAAAGAGCTTCTATGTACGATTTTACTAGGAGGTATTTGTTCTCATACCTCTTTTATAATGATTCCCATGCGACAGAATAGTTGGCTGATGTAACCTCAATTACTCCGATCACACGCTTAGCCTCTTCAGATAATGATGAGACTTAGTACGAAAATTTGTCTACATTGCTGAGCTGAGGTGCGGAACTGATCAATGATTTGAAAGTATCCCTAAATGTGGGCCATTCCCTAATGGATCCGTCGAAATGCGGAAGTTTTATTTCCGGAAATTTCACTCTTTACTGTAAGGTATTTGTAGCTGGTTGCACGACCATTGCGGTAGATGATGATGGTTTTTTTATATTCGAAACCAGAAATCCTTTGATTTTCAGGTACGTGAGCTCAAGTTCAGCACGCGTGGATTGATATACATGTTCGAGTGATTCACTGGAATCTTCTTCTTTTATGTGGCATTGCTCTAGTGCATCATTATAATCATCCGATGACTCCAACTCTAACCTAACACGCTTAAATTCACTGTATATTTCCTCTAGATATTCCTTCCAGGCGTCTAGCATATACTTATCCGTTTCTTCGTTGTAGCTTCCTATGGATCTATCCACATTTTTAAGAGAATCTATGCAAAAACGTCCCCGGCGGGAGAGCTTATTGAATTCAATCGCCATCTTGACTGCACTAGAACAATCGATACCACCATCTGGTGAAAGATAGTTTACGACAATTCTGAATGAGCTATCCCAATTCCAGTTTCCACTTCAGACCCTACATACAATTTCATTGTGTGTTAGTTTACTGCCAGTGTTCATTATTAAAATTAGTCCAGGCCCACCAAACGCGCGCGAGGCTCAAACTTTCGTAGACAACGCTCGTTTTTCTTTTTTCTTTTTAATAATCTACAATACAATAAAAAAAACATCATCATCATCAGTACGAACACGGCAGTTTGAAATACCTGTAAAATGTTTTTAAATTTCAATAATTAATAAACATAAAACAATTAATTTGCAAAAAATTTTCGAAACCCTGTTTATAAAACTGATTTAACGTGGAAATTACACATTCGCTTAAACTCTGCCATTGTTGCCGCCAGTCTTCCGAAAAACAGTTACACATGTCCACGCGATGTGAAAATTCCATGTTTTTGTTTGAATACGAACATGATTTTCGCTAGTATTGAATGTCTATCCCAAACACGAACAATGATTCACATACATAAACATGTGAAAACAAACACGATGTTCATAATTCATGAACATTATGTACAAACATATCACCCGATGTCGCAGTATTCATTGCTTTCGTTTCGTTTCTTTTCATACACGGAAAGAAATTATTAATCCCAAAACATTTCTTCGTAGAATACTTTTTCACAGAAACGAACTTGAAATTTAGTTCGCATTACAAAAGTTGCTTGAACTAAGAGGCTATGAGTTCATGCACATTTTGCAATAATCCTTGGTTTCGTGCAAAGAAAACATTCTCTGAATAGAAAGAAGCTTTCTATGAGAATTTTTTTGCGTGCATGTTGGCAATTGAAGTCTGGGGAACCGACTGCACAGCAGGCGACGTCGTACAAATGCTGACCAAAAAAATAAATACCCACAAATTAGTATTATATGCAACCTTCAGCGGCACACAGCAGAACCAGCAGAGAAATTTCAGCGGCTAAAACACACCATTAATTTCTCGATGTTATCACAAACTGAATGAAGGAAAAAACTAAAAGCTACACTTACACTATACTACATATGCTATGTGTGCATGCGATTATATCATCCTTTCTTCTCCTCTTCTTCGCTCGTTTTATAGCTCGGGTCGCGAACAAGCAGTATTAGCCTTTTGTAAATATTCAAAGATCCAGTCAAAATCGTTGCTCCCGTGGTCGAGTGGTTAGCGTAACGCCTAACATGTCACTGCTGAATAATTCTGGTACTTTATATTCGATTAAAATTATAGAAGTATTGTAATCAAAATTTGTTGTGGGTAACTAAACGTCTCCGCCACGCTCTATCTAATTTTAGTACTTGTTGAAATAGCTAATAATAGCGAATGTTACATGAATTCAATATATAAATTGATGCGTGCACTGAATAATTTTATCAATTGTGAAAAACTCTGATATCAATCGACGTTTATTTTGTTCAGAACAGATAAAGAGGTTTATTTTATTTGCCCAATATTTTAGACGAAGCACCCATTGTCATGATAGGAAAGCATTTTTTCCATGTTAACATACCAACACACCACGCGTTGAGGGGTGGTGGTGTGGTGTCCGATTCGCTTCTTCTACTCTACGCACTGCCGGTGCTTGGGGTGAAAATACAAGAGAAACTGAACATCATGTGAAACATTAGGATTAAACATCGTATGTCCAAACTTACTACGAATACAAACATGTCACAATTTCAAACATAAGTACGAAAAAATTATGTTTGTATTCAAACACAAAACTGCGAACAGCAGCGTGGACATGTTTATCCCGGACGCAGTGTTTTTTGTGAAACATGGAAGACTGGTTGCCGCTCATTTTATTTCCCTGGGCATCGAATTGAAAAAATGTATTCCTTTGTATAGCAACGAGTTCTGCGACCTACTGAATATAAAGTTAGGTCTTCTTGCATCATCCGCGTTTCTAGTATTGTATCTATGAACATCACTTCCTCTTTCAATTCGATTACACAAACATCGAGGCAGCATACCTTTTAAAATTTTAAAGATGAACACCATTGTCAAATAGTAAATTCTTTGCTTCACAGATAGCCACTGTAGCGCGTCCAACATAAAATTAGAGGAAGTGTATCTAAGACATCTTAAAAACGCATAATTTTATTTTGTAAACGCTGCAATCTCGTTAATTGTGTATTGTTTGCAAGGAATAGGATCGACGAGCAAAAATCTATGTGCGGTGAGATCAATGATTTATAGAATTTAATTTTACTGTTCACTGTCAGTTCCTTTTTCAAACGACACAAAACGCCGTACTTCTTGGCAATCTTCTTGATGACATTATTAATGTGAGACTTGAAAGTTAAATTGTCATCAATGATAACTCCTAGGTATTTGATTTCATTCACGCGTTCTAATGTCTCACCATCTATTTCAAAATTTACGTCAATACTGGAGTTTGCTGAACCAAATTAGCATGTATTTTGTTTTGCCAACATTCAATTTCAATTGTTTGAATTTAAGCCACTGAGCCAGAGAATGCAAATCTTCGTTTATGTGTCCCTCGGTTTCTTTTATATTCTTAGCTGCGACAGAACAGAACAGTATCATCCGCGAACAAATTAATGTCACAATATCGTAAAACCCGTCGCAGATCATTTATATATAAAATAAACAAAATGGGCCCTAAGACACTTCCCTGTGGTACCCCGAGTGAGTTGCCGATGGGACCGGAACATGAATCATTAAAACGAGTCTTTTGAGTCCTGTCGCACAAATAGCTTTCGAACCATTTGTACGACATTCCTACAATTCCATTGCGCTCCAATGTTTCCAACAATAAGGGCCTAGAAATTGTTTCAAAAGCGCGTTTAAGATCCAGAAATACCGCAAATATAGTCTCTTCCGCCTCGATATTCTCTTTCCATTTTGCTAACACCAGATTCAGAACGGTTTCACAAGAGTATCCCTCTCGATATCCCGACTGTTCCGGTATTAGCAAATTGTTGTTTTCTACAAAATGCATCAGCTGGACTTTCACAACAAGTTCTAACATTTTTTCTAATATGTGCAATATGTTAATAGGGCGGTACTCTTCGGCTTTATCCGTTCCATTAACTTTGGGGATCGGAATCACAAGGGATTCCTTCCAAACCGTTGGCACGTGCCCAGTTCGTAGAGATTCATTTATTAGGTCCAGTAGATCGTGTCCAATGACATGAAAGCAATCTTGTATCACTTTTGCGTTGACATTATCGATACCAGCTGATTTTTGCAGTTAAAAAACAAATATCTCTTAACTCAGCAAAAGTGATGGGTGAAAAACAATCTAGTCTACAATTGATATTAATCGGCTGTATTATTTCGTCAGGTTCACTGACCAAGTCAATACTTTGGTTGATCAGCAGAACACTATTGACGAAATAACTGTTGAGTTTATCGGCAATAGTTTGGTCTGACTGCTCTTCTGACCCTTCGAAAACTATGGATCGCGGTACACTATTTTCAGAATTTAATAATTTTTTCAATCATTTCCATAGTTCTTTGCTATTACTTTGATGTTCATCGATTTTCCTCTGTATATTTTCACTTCTAATCTTTTTCAAGACCTGTGAATATATGTTTCGCGCGAAGGTGTACCTACTCCAATCATTTTCTAAATTAGTCCTTATAAACTTTCTGTACTTTTTATCTCTTTTGCGTTTGAGACGCAGCAGATCAATAGAGTACCAGCTGTTGGAATTTTTTAATTCAATATATTTTTCAACCACTAATTTATTGGTACACTCTCTCAGAATATCAGTCAGAACAGCTGCTTTATCATTTAGATGTCCCGTCATTGCTGCAAAATCCAGGCTTGTCGAAACAAGCTGAGACATGGCTCCTTTGGAATATCTATTCCAGTTTTTAATTTTTATTCTATTTCCATCACGATCCTCCTGTTCATTCTCAATGTAAACAAAAATTGTCTCATGATCAGTTACTTTGAATTTGGCCTCTGTAACAGAATGGACAGTAGCAAAATTTGAATACACGTGATCTATTAGAGTTCTACTATATTTAGATATTCTAGTAGCTTCGTTAACAGATTGTTTTAAATTAAAGTAATGTGATAATTGTTTCAATTGATTCGAATTTCGCACATTAAGCTAAGATGAATAGCACACACTTCACAAAGGGCCGACGCTGCTGGCTGGAAGCTGTTTCACTGGCAACTATTTTACAGTTCGATTTTGCGACAAGAATTTATTTTTTCCGTTATTTCTAATAGCGTCAGTGAAGTCATAAGTTCAGTATTGCTCGTTACACATGTGCCTTTCTTGTCACTTCACCACTTCACTTTAAGATTCACCACTCCGAACCGATCGCGAATCGCAAACACTGATCCCAAGAGTCCTTGATCCGGCTCGAAGGACCAATATTTTATGTTACCGCGATCACCTTTTCACTCTTTTGAACTACTAAACCGATTCATATGATCTATATATCAAATTTATTAGCTATTCTTCCCTGAAAAAATGTCATACTTGGGAAAAAACGGATTTTAGTTGCATAGATTTAGTCTAATCGCATGACAATATTGAGAAAACTGAAATATAATTACTTTGAAAAAAATATTACTCAAAAACGAAAAAAAACACCTCTCCAATTTCGGGATATATTATGTTAAAAATCCTCAGCTTTCCAGAAAGTATGGAAATATAGTATCCTTGATCCCGAGACCTGAAAAATATAAAAAACAAATACAATCAATTTTAACGAAAACAAAATTCAAATGTAATGTGCAACTGTAATATTTTTCTAAGGAAGACCAGCTAATTGTCTTTAATTTGATATATTGATTGTCGGAATCGGTCCAGTAGTTCAAAAGTTAAGAACTTTTAGTGGTGGAAAAAGGGAAAAAATAAATTTTTCGGACCACAATAAAATGGGAATGGGTACCCGAACAAAAACAAAAATAAATAAAAAATACGGATCTAATGTTTTGCGATAAAGAACAAAATTACCACTTTTTACGAAATATGAGAACCACTATATCAGTTTGGCATGGAATGGCTGATAATCTAGATATAGATTTTTTTTCTTCTTGTTTTCGAAGTTCACACGCTGAAGAATATGTCGTTGGAAGGGTTCTCCAAAATTCCCATCGTTCATTGAGTTACTGCCATTTCAGCGATGCAGTATCTAATATGATACGACCTTGTTTCAAAACTCTTTTTTTTTCATATTTCTGAAGCTTAGACATTCAAGGATATACCCTATCATATAATTTTTTTAAACTCCATTATCCTCCTTCCTTGACACAAAACTTCAAACACATTTCCTTGATACTAGTTTTGCTGAAACTATAAATTCCAAATTCGATAAATCTCTATCGCATGAACCAATAAAAAAAAATATTTTTTTAAATTTTATTATTTAGAAAAAATGAAATTGCCATAAAAACGTGCGAAAAAGCTATTTATTTTTTTCAAAAGGCTGCCATTTTGTAGACGCAAAGATTAGATCCAATCTTCGTCGTAAACTATAAAACCACTTGGGTGCCGATTACCGTAAATTTAATACCGATTAGGATGGCCCAATGTGGAAGTGAAAAATATTTTCCTGAATATTTTTGTATATTTTCTTAAATTTGGCACAAAAACACATACAACCCCAATTTTTTACCCCCCATTACCTATTTTTATTAGTGATTTTCGTACTTTTGTATATGAGCAATTCCAAATGAAATCGACAAATGACAGAACATGAGTATTTTTGATTCGAATGAAAGTTTGTATTCCGTTTGGGTTGGAGCAAATATGAGTTTTCCACAGCAACTGAGAATTTTTTGACTCAAGTGAAACATTTGAAAAGGGCGTATCGATTTTAGTAATAGAGATATTTGATAGTTTATATCTCAAAAACTATGAGTTGTATCGAAATAGTGTCTTAGAAAGAGTTTAGAG
The DNA here is from genome assembly GCF_029784135.1 of Toxorhynchites rutilus septentrionalis. Lineage (NCBI taxonomy): Eukaryota > Metazoa > Arthropoda > Insecta > Diptera > Culicidae > Toxorhynchites > Toxorhynchites rutilus. Next base: position 126,026,131 of record NC_073744.1, read on the forward strand.
TATTGATGTTCAAACGTAAAAAAATATACACTGAGAAAAAAATAGTACTTTTTTTTTGTTTACAAAAAAAAACCTTCATTTGAAATAACTAAAATACGTATTTTTAAATTTTTTTAAAGTTTTTTTCATATAAAATAGATGTCATGTAGAAAATTTAAAAAAATGAGTCCAAGGTGGTAAAACTATTTTTGACGAACTTTGTGGAACATCGATTTTTATATGAATTTTCGAAACTTCGAAATTTTTGATATTAATATTAATTTATTCTAAAAATGATTGTTAACATGCAAAAATTCGAAGTTTAAAAAATTAATTAAAAATCGATGTTCCACAAAGTTCGTCAAAAATAGTTTTACCACCTTGGACTCATTTTTTTAATTTTCTACGTGACTGCTATTTTATATGAAAAAATTAAAAATATGTATCGCAAATTAAAGTTTACATGTTTACATACATGTTTTTAAAATCTGCATTGTGAGTAAGATTTCATTTGGAATTGCACATGTACAATATCAAAACAGTTTAACCGTGGTTCGTTTTTTAAACAGAACAAATTTATTTACGTTGTAAAATTACAGATGACGCTACGTCCGCTACATCGAAATTCCATCCATACATACGCAAGTAATTTCAATTCTCTTGAAGCTTGGTACATCGCCGGCGAGCTGAAACTTTATTGAATGAGTACAATTAATTATTCATATTTTTCAAATATCACATGTCCGGTTTGTAAGATGACAATCCCGCTATTGTCATGAATCCTGACAAAATACTGGCTGGAGAGCACGTGTGTAGATTCAATGCGCATATTGTTGAAAGATTTTGCTGGAATCATGGTAGACGACTGCACAGTGACGCAAGAAAGTGTGATTCGAAGAAAAAATAATAATCTTGAATTCATCGTCGATACACGCCGTTCATTCGATGATCTATATGTTCTTCTCCAATCATACTACCGTTTCTACCGTTCGAGGTCTCAACGTAGTATGAATTGCGTCTATTTAATTAGTACTTAGTTGAGATTTCTATGCCAAAAAACACGCCTTGAATATATTCTGAGTGGCGAGCTCTACAATATGTGTAACTGCAGTGCAGGTCAGGAGAAATTTCTTAGACGAAAAATTTCCGGCCGTTCTGAAGTGATGGATATTGCATAAACATTAAACAACGAGCTCCCGCCCAGGTACTTCATTCATTATGAATTTCAAGGAGATTATATAATCAAATATTTATTTTTATGTGTGTCGTATGGCGAATCGACGTAGGACAACGTCATTCTACGATGTCGTGGGTCGTGCCTAAAATTCATGGTCAACATATACGTAAAGATAGAGAGTGAACGACTGCTCGCGAGACGCTCTCATGAACAACACCGATACAGTCTTTGCTGTTGCCACGCCAAAACGCAAACATGTCGTTACTGCACGAGTGTTCAAACAAAAAAAAATGTTATTAATGAGTTTCATTATAACATTAGTCCCACACGTTGCTGGATATATTCGGTTGAATGGAAAAGCGGGGATTACCTCATTCGCACATTTTTAGTTTGGTTAGTCAACAAAATACGCCTTGATAGTGCAATAGTGCAATTTCCTCGGAAATTCCAGAACCTTTTACTGAGCAACTACTCTTCTGTATTTTGAAATCCAAAATGATTTTTTGTGTGAAGTGAACACAGTTTTGAAACAGAAATTGCATATGAAAATAGGCTCTACCCAAAAAAAATAAAAATGAGTTCTAATATGTGTTCTGTCTAACAGAGTAACATATTCTCTGCAAGTGGGGAAAATTTTGAATGAAAATTTTCTTTGATTTTATACACTCGACAAAAAAATTAGAGGAACAGAATGCGAAGTCGTAAATTTTAAGTGATTTTTGACAGGCTGTAACTTCGTGGAAAATCAACGAATATCGATGGGATGTACATCATTTTGAAACTACAACTATCAGGTATTAGAATATTTTACGTACATATTTTTATCTTGGTGTGTGTAAATGTAGTGGGCATCAATATCGGGAAGAAATTAAAAATCGACTATTCTCTGTTTGTTTGAAGATTTTCTTGACTAACACATTTTTTTGCTAACCAACTCAACAGTAAATCCAATTAACCTCATCAACCAGCTTTCATTTGGTTCCTAGAACGTTCCTGTTCCATCCCATATATTTAAGTTTGAATGAAATATTACCCCTTTGTCTTTGATAATGAATTATTCAAAGCTATCGCACCGCAAATCGAAAGGCAGTTTTGAAAACTCGAATAAATTCTGCACAAGGATGATTTGCTTCTTTAACGAAAAAACAAAATATTTACATTTTTTGCATCGATTTCAAAAAAGTGCTAAAAAAAATGGGTGGATTATATCTATGATATAACCGCAAGGTTGACGTGGGACCACCTTAGCTTAGTAATAATTTGTTTGTATTTATTAAACTTTTGATTGAATGAAACAATTTCCGAATTCAATTGAATTCAATATATTTGCGTTGTGAGACCGTGTTAGGGAAACGCACTCTAGTCTACACGAAGGCAAGCGAGTACAAAAGTATCCACAGTTTGCATGTATTTGCAATGCCGATTTCCCCAGACACCTTGGTTTAGAAGTCTTTATAGGTAAACAGATTTCAGTCGGAACAAAAATACTCCCGACCTGCATGAACTTGCAATCCCAATTTCCCTAGACAACTTGGTTCTGAAGCCTGTGTTGAGGAAACATTTTTTAGTCTGAACAAAAATGCCCCCGATTTGCATGAATTTGCAATGCCAATTTTCCCAAGCTTCTTGGATTTGAAGTCTGTGTTAAGGAAACACATTTCAGTTGGAGCAAAAATGCCCCGACTTGCATGTATTTGCAATGCCAACTTCCCCACGCTCCTTGGATTTGGAGTCTGTGTTAGGGAAACACATTTCGGTGGGAACAAAAGCTTCCCCTACTTTCATGTATTTGCAATGTCGATTTCTCCAACGCTGCTTGGTTTTGAAGTCTGTGTTGGGGAAACCGTAAAGCGGGCCAATCAAAACGAGGCAGCTAGGGCGTTCAGATAACGCTTAACATTTTACAGTTATTCAATTATTTTACTAATGAAAAATAACATTTTGTTAATTGTGATAGATGCGTAGAAATATTCCCTATCAATTGATGCAAACATCTTTCCGATCCAGTAGAAAATGTTCGAGTTATAAGCACTCGAAATCTTGCATTTTTTTCCTGCGTGTTCAGTTTTCATATTACCCCCATATACTCCGGTTAGACGTAGTCCCACGTCAACAGGATTTTTACAGTGCTTTAGAAAATTGTTTGTGATTCTGCAAATATCGCAGCAAGTTCTAATGTTTGCAGGCAAATTTTTAGCTTAGTGCGTTCCCTAAACACTTGTGAACGTTTCATATTGTTTGTTCCCAGCTTTTAAAAAAACAACATCAAGCTCAATTGTACCATGTTGATATTCTAACTGTCTCACCATGCATTTTTTGTAGACCCATTATAAATAAATCGGTTAAAGTACAAGAATTTTATGACATGCTTTCAGCAGGACTAACGCACTCATTTCTGGTTTGGAAGAACGAACTAATTCTCAAAGTTTAACGGAACAAGTGTACACCTTGTTAAAAAATGCCTAATAACACAAAGATTTATATTCTGCAAAGATGTTGCAGATCACTCACTTCTTTATAAAATGATGTTTTTATGTATAATCTTTCGGAAAAACACAAAAAGTTATTGTTTGTTCACAGTTATTAGAAAAACAACATCAAGTTCAACTGTCCCATGTTGATATTCTAGGCATAATTGTCCCACCATGAATTTTAAGCCCCTAATCAAGCTTGATTGATCCAAGTGAGGAAATCTTGTCACATTTCATTAAACAATAGTTTAGTGCTTATAAAAATCCGGTATATTGCTAAACTGAAATGCTTAAAGCTTCTGATAGACAAATATGGCAGAAAACTTTGATTGCATTTTTCTAAATTGCTGATTATGGAACATGGGACAACTATACGTAGATTGGCGGTTCAGGTGTTGGTCTATTCATGATGGTATGGCAAACTAACCACAAAACAAATGGTATCTGTCAAAATGACATACGTATTGAAAAATCATACAAACCTCAAGTTCTATTTGGTCAACTGGTTTGGATGTTTCCCTCGTATCTCATTAATAGCCTTTCCTAATGGACTAATCGATCGGACACAGTATCAGGGGTGTTTAGAGGATGGCAGTCCTATTATTGAAAAAATATTATCTTTTGCATATGAGCAGCGCAATTGCTGTCCGAAGTTGAGCAGTTATCGTAGAGGCCCATTACAAAATTCTTGTATCCCTCAAACACGCTCTACCAATTTCGGACATTCAGAACATACCGTCACCCGGAGATGTTCCAAATTATACGTTGAAGTTATTTTATTTGTATCGTGAATCAACGGAGAATCTCGGCTCCAAATCGGCATGCAATCCTGTGACAAATACGGATCCCATCCGATGCACCACAATAAACTCATAATGCGGGAACCATCCACCGCCGGTGACATCTGGCTAATGACAGTCTCAATCGTAAACGGCCGCGCGAAATTCACCGCCACAATCACTTGATATGGGCCCTGGATGTGTTGTTATGTCGACATTATTTGGTTCGTCCAACACCGGCGGCATCGCCCCACTCTGCGCAGCACTCTGGCTGCAATTATATTTAACGCTTCGCAATTTTCAACATTCGGACAGTTTTGGTAGCGCTATTTGTGGTTTTTCAGTTTTATCGAACATGAGCTGTGAATTGTGACGATGTGAAAATGCGACGGCAACTATTTCGAAGCTTTGAATGGAGGTTGTCGCGATCGTTCATCACGAAAAAATTCCTCTAGTTATTAATTGACGAAGGGTTGAATTTTTGATCCAGTGCCAGCTATAGTATAGATTGACTGAACGCAAGCCTCATATAAGCCTGCTTTTTTCGTGAACAATATGTGCAGTCACAAATCATCTTCATCTGATTGAACTTCTGTCACCCCTTATCCAAACAAGCAATACAACTGACAATGGATAGTTGCCGTCAATATTAATGATTCCGAAACATAGTTTGATCTAAGCACCTTGAAGAGTTCGTTATCACCGTGGGAGAAGCCAACATTCAGTCACGTTCGAGAAAAGGACAGACATGTTGTAGGACGTGAATTCCAAGAACACGTTTTTTTTTGTCATTTTGCCCCCCTCTAAATCCCCAAATAGATAATTCCTGTGTATTTTCGCAGAAACCGCTGGCACTGAGAGAGTCGGCGAAAACTTTCACTTCAATTTAATTATGTGCCACAAAAATAAGCATGGAATTTGTTTCCGTGGGTTTCCAGCTATCTCTTTTTCTCCGGCACTACCACTCCGGTTAATGCTGCGAAGCTGCAAATTATTTTCATGGTCACGTTTCAGACATTTAATATTCTCCTTCGTAGGTACACTTTTCCGCTCCAGAGTGATTCCCGGGCAGTGCTCGTAAATGTAAAGCTGGCTGAATTTCGTGGCGCGCTGAATTGAATGTGGGTTCCGTGGGATTTGGCACTAAAAGACTTTTGAAGAGACATCCCGAATTTATTTTCGTAGAATTTATATTCGCAAAGAGGAAAAGAAGAAAGGCATTGTTGTCTAAGTCAAAGTTCGTTGTAGCGACTTTTTTGTGTGTGTTAACATTCACACCGGGGGTCTTTGTAGCCACATTGATTGCGCGTTCGCTTAGTAAGCGATCGGTCGTGAGTTCAACACTCAGGGCCCTCAATTGACCTCTTTGTGTTGTTATAGAATAACTACGTCCACGCAACAAACATCAGCGATGGAGATCGAACCACGGTCGAATGGAGATCGATTCACCCATACAACTACACTGCTCTGCAAGAAACATCGGGCTGTTGTTCTATTTATAACACAAACGGTGGTCTAAGGCGGTTCGCACACCGGAGCAATAAGCAACTAGCAACTGTTAACATGCAATAAGCAATATTATCGCCAATGGATTCTTCCCAGGTGTATGGCACGTTTCTCGCTATCTCACTCTTCCTACCGTCACCGCCTATCTCACTATCCCTCTGCTGTAAAAGTTCATCATCGACATCATGATATGTCAGATGGTGGTAAATTGGTAATTCGCGATGACAGTGGCATGGTTTCGACGTCTGGTGGCGACTTCGAATTAGAGCCATAATTTGGGTCCCAAACTCGTTAGAAGGCACGAAGCCGATTTTTAAATTTTAAAATTTGAATGAAAATTTTCACATCATGTTATGCAATTACTTGAAACATGTATTTCTAACTTTCATTCAACTATATGGCTATACAATTCCAATATTTGTTACTGAGTTTTTTCATTATAATATAAAGTTATCTTCATAAACAATTTTCGTATGAGACTTTTTACACACTTGCAAACAAAAATGTTTTTAATTTAAATAGAATACTAATTTGATATGGAAAAGCTAATTTTCATTCATAATTTTAATTTTGAAAACGTTCATTCCGACTGAAATCAGCTATTCTTTGACGCTCCCCTAAACTAGTAAACGAAACTCGATGCCGTCAACACGGATCGCTGTTTTGAAGAAAACAAATACTTGTGACGTTTGAGATGTTGGCACCAAAAACATGGCGGGTGGCATATAGCTGATTTTTCCATATAATTTTTGTTCATCTCGCACACCGACGCAATACGATATCGCTGTCGCCTTTACAGAGCAACACATGTCGCTAGCAACACGGCGTGTCGGTTGAAGAGCAACTTATCGCCCATATTTTGACAAGTTTCGTACATTGAGTCGGTTGTTTGCATAATTTCAGGGGTTTTATTGCTCTGGTATGCGAAGAACAACAAAATATGGTGCCTGTTGTATATTGCGTATGGCAGTTTGCTAGTTGCTTATTGCTGCGGTGTGCGAGCCGCCTAACTGAACAATGGAAGAACAGAAGGAATACTCTTACGCCTAAATGGTTACTGTGTAATGTACCTTATGCAATGGTACAGAAGAGATACTATTTGCTATTTATAGATACGACAAAACATGTGACATGTACATGATTAAAATCCGGCTCGATTACAGCTAAAATGCTAATGAGTCGAATAAATAAACAAATGGGAAAAAATATTCACACCGTATTAGGGTGAACAAATAGTTGGAATGGGATCATTCTTAAACAGGATGTTTTTTTATAAATATAAAAAACTTCACGGGGGGTCTTCGTAGCCTAATTGGTTGCATTTCCGCTACTAAGGGAACGATCATGAGCTCGTAACTCAGTGTCCTCAACTGACCATCTTTTTTGTGTTATTCTAGCTACTATGTCCACGCAACAATCATCATGAGACAGTAATCCCAGCCCCTTACCGCTCACATTACGGTCTGCTGCATCGATAATTTCCACTATTAAAAACACAACAATGGAAGCATCATATCAACAATTCCGCTATGAACAGTCCAACTGTGAATATTCGAACAATAGGAATATTCTTATGCCTAAATGGCTACTGTGTAATAGATAAAAATGTGTATCGATAAGATAGGAATACTCTTACGCCTGAAAATGGTTACTGTGTGATATACAACAAAAAGTGTTGTTAGACAAAAAAATGTACACGAAAAAATCCGACTCTTTTACAGCTGAATTGCTAAATGAGCCTTAATAAGTAAACAGATGGGAAAGCTTCACTTGGAAAAAAGAACATAGATAAGTTGTGTTTTTGCCATGAATTTAGTTTACTCGAAATATAATTGTCCGCTGACATCTTTACATCTCGATGATTTAGTACAAACGTTAGGAATACTGTAAGATTTTTGTTGATACGTTAAATTTATTTGGACTTTTATGTGTTATTCGTCATTCATTTGTATTCATTGTGTTATCTATTTAAATATTCATTTGACTTGACTTGAATGACGCTAACGTTCCCAGTGGAACTCTCGCCTTCTGAACTTAAGCATTATTTGCGTCATTATTAATACTTGGTTGAGATTTCTTATGCCATCTAACACGCGTGACCTTCACGTTGGGTAATATATGAGTGCAGCAGCCATCAAGTAATATTTTTAAGAGGTCCCATTTACTTCAATTTTTGAATAATGAAATCATGTGGCACAACATCGTATGTTTTTTTATATATCTACACTGACTCAACTTGATATTTCAGTTCAATTTCCTCAACGGATATACTTGTGTAACAAATATGGTTTGCGGTAGTCGATCTGCGCTACACGAACACATATTAGACATCGGAGATGGTCGAAAAAGCCATCCTGCACAAAAATGTGTATCAATTTTTGAAAAATTTCGCCCAAAGCGCAGAGGACGGATATCCCACGGAAATTTAGAACACTATAGATGTTGTCAAATTTATGGATTCCAAAAAAATGGGCACATTGAGGTATTTTTTGTCCTTCTAAACGACCAAAGTACTACTGTGTGCATTCGTGATACTTGATACTTTTCACAAGAACTGCCGCATCTGTAATGCTCGATGCTGAAGATTTACACGAAACTTTTGCTTGAAATTTTCTTGGAAGAACATGAAGAACTACTTTCATACATTGATGCCTTGCCAGACATCAAATCACACCAAGCATTCCCGTCCAGTGAACGCATACAACGACTACATCATGCTAGGGAAACAACATCAAAATACTACGGTGCACAAAATTTTCAACGGTGCTGACGTGCCCTTTAGAGGTACTTAGGGGGAGTAAGTAGTCGAAAAATTCAGAATAGAAAAGTGTAAGGAGGTTCCTGCAGGGGTCTTCAAGATCTCCGACTTTTCGTCTATTTTTTCAAATTACACCTAACTCCTAACTGTGACGTTAATCTCCCAACCTTACTCTATTCGAGTGTCCTACTATAGGGGGGGGGGGTGTTTGTGTGCACACGGTTATGTTGATGTTGAAATCGATGATGTACGGCAGCCGTGGGACCGAGCTTCCTCACTTGGTCATCGCACTCCAGAATGACTTATAGTGATACGCAACCACAAGCCACTCCGGGGGATTCAACCGATGCAACGACTTCAAATTGCGGATTGAAATGTAATCCGGACGCGGAGCCACAAGGCTGCATACATTAGTGCTATCATCCTGCAACCTTATTCCTTGTAGAAACGTTCTACAATTATCTTATTCACAATTGAAATAATAATTACACAAAAACCCTGTTCAAAATATTTGATGTCAAGGAAGAGGAGAAGTTAAGATTTCGAACTTTGAAGGAAGGCGAGGACAACTGGACTCGGTCTTAGCTCACGGACCGTCGAAGGAATCGTTTGGCGATTCAGTGAAATTGGAAGTTCAAGTTTCTTTTAGAAGTGAACCAAAAGTGCGAGAGAAAATAGGGACTGGAAGGTCGCAGCTCCCGGGAATCGTACGCGTCGAGCGACATTCACCCTTCTCGCAGTGAAATTCGGACGGTGCGGGTTCCTCGAATTGAGTGCCAGTGGTCAGCGAGCCCCCGAAGTTATCGTAGCTTCACGCGCTTTCGGGTGAGTCGATCGGAAGTTTTTGAGGTAACAGTACTGCGGGAACCGTACTAGAACCGATGAGATCGACTCCGGCACCTGCTGTTCGGCCGCATCGTTACTAACACCCTAACCTGAAAGGAATAAGAATATATATGTATACTAGCTGACTCGGCAAACTTCGTCCCGCCCAAAATTTGTTTTGTGTTCTCAATACCTTCAAACATTCAAGTTTTCTTACTATGAGCAAGTTCATGGGTCGAATCGCAGAACTGTTCATTGATTGAATTTTTATTCGTCCCCGTTGAATTTACTTTTTACTATAAAATTCCTATTATTTCTAACAAAAACTCATTATAATATCAGATTATTTTCAGACACAATTCTCGTTCAAGATTTTTCAACCAAATGTAAATAACATGTTTCCCCGTTACATGGAATAAATGTTTTATACAGAAAATATGATAGAATGAAGAAATCGGACAATTCCTTCCCCGAGTTCTGCTCTTATCAACACATCTGGCGATCCTTTTTTTGTATAGATAGAAGAAGATATAGGAGTGCGTTTCATCACATCAAAATCCATTTCGAGTTTCGAACAAAGATCAATTTCGCTAGCGCAAACATCAAATGGACTAAAAGTACTTGTCACTATGTAATTGTAGAACATATGGGAATTAAATTTTCCAAATTTTCCCTTTTTCCTTCAGAGTTTTCCGAAAATTTTCAATTGTCATGTTTGGTTGGAATATTTTTGGTTGAAATATGTGTAATATTTTTCCACTCCCTCTCAATTCCAAAGGAGGGAGGGGTGTCATACAATTATAGAAACATTTATCATGCCCAAAAACTCTCACATCCCAAATTGTGCTTGATTAGCTTTCGAGTTATGCAGAAATTTGTGTTTCATTTGTATGACAGCCCACCCTTAGAGAGAGGGGTGGAGAATCTCACTACCATAGAAACATTTATTGCACCCTAAAACCTCAATATACCTAATTTGGTTTCATTTGCTTGATTGATTCTCGAGTAATGCAGAATTTTGTGTTTCATTTGTATGGCAGCCCCCCCCTTAGAGAGGGGGAGGTGTCTCAAACTATCACGAAAACCTTCCCCGGACCCAAAAACCCCTACATACCAGTTTTCATGTTGATCGGTTCAGTAGTTTCCGAGTCCATAAAAATCAGACAGACAGACAGAAATCCATTTTTATATATATAGATATACAGCCATTCCATGCCAAATCGATATAGTGGTTCTCAGGTTTTCGTAAAAAGTGGTAGTTTTGTTCTTCATCGCAAATTATTAGACCCGTATTTTTTTATTTTTTTGTTAGGGTGACCATTCCCATTCTAGGATGGTTCGAAAAATCCATTTTTTCGCATTTTTGCCAAAATGACTTTTTTTTTAAATTCATAACTTTCGAACCACTGGACCAATATAGATGATCGATATATTAAATTAAAGCCAATTTGTTGGTCTTTCTTGGAAAATAAAACAGTTGCAGAAAATTTGAATTATGTTTTCATTATTATTAATTGTATTTGTTTTTTATAGTTTTCATGGTCTCGGGACCAATGGTGCTATATTTTTTTATATTTTTTCTGGGAAGCTGAGAATTTTTCACATAACATATGTCGAAGTAAGTTTCTTCGGTTTTACTACAGATGGCGTAACATGATTATTATTCCAGTGAATCAAATTTCCAGACATTCGTTGGAAAGCTACTGTCATTGCGCGTCTTTTTCAGTATATGTCAAAAAGTTGAAGCGTAAATAACATAGTTTTTGCCACTTCGAATATGTCGAATTTCGTATCCACGAGTGTGTTTTTGCGGGAAGTGTTACTTCATTACTTCAATATGAAGAAAAAGCTGCAGAAAGTCATCACATTTTGGTGGATGTTTATGGTGACCATGCTCCAACTGAGCGAACGTGTCAGACGTGGTTTGCATCGTTTAAAAGTGGTAATTTTGAATGGAAGACGAAGAACGTTCCGGACCACCAGAAAAGTTTGAAGATGAACAATTGGAGGCTTTACTCGATCAAGATCAGTCACAAACGCAACAAGAACTTGCAGATACACTTGGAGTAGCTCAGCAAACCATATCCGATCGATTAAAAGCAATGGGAATGTTCCGAAAGATAGGACATTGGGTGCCGTATGAATTGAAGCCACGAGACGTCGAACGCTGTTTTTTCACGTGCGAAGAACTGCTCCAACGGCATAAAAGAAAGAGTTTTTTGCATCGAATCGTTACTGGCGATGAAAAGTGGAACCATTACGACAATCCTAAAAGTCGGGCAACGTATGGGTACCTGCTGGGTGTGGTGTACAATGAGCTGCTAAAACCGTATGAAACCATTACGGGGGACCTCTACCGACAACAATTGGTGCGTTTGAGCAAAGACACGATAAAGTTATTTTGCAGCATGACAATGATCGGCCGCATGTCGCGAAACCGGTCAAAACATACTTGGAAACGCAGAAATGGGAGGTCCTATCCCACCCGCCGTATTCTCCAGAAATTGCTCCATTCGATTACTACCTTTTTCGATCGATGCAACATGGACCGGTTGACCAGCACTTCTCCAATTTTGATGAAGTTTAAAATTGGATCGATTCGTGGTTAGCCGACAATCCGGCCGATTATTTCCGCAAAGGGATCCGTGCATTGCCAGGAAGAGAAAAAGGGAAAAAGTTGTGACTAGCGATGGACAATACTTTGAATATTAAATTTGTAACCATTTTTACAGACTAAAGCATTAATTTTGGAAAAAAAACGAAGAAACTTACTGGTACTCCCATTATATTCAATTGAAATGTTCAATACATGGAGACGATCTGGCGTAGTGGTAACATCCATGCCTCTCACGCTAAAGGTCACGAGTTCAATTCTCACTCCCGACATTCTTCCAAAAATGGAAGTAAAAAGTGACGAACCAGCCAAATGAGTTGAAAATCACTATAATACAGAAAAAAAAAAAAATGTTCAATACACCGATGAAGATCTGAAGTTCATTCTCATATACACAAATAGACAAGTCAATTCTCGCCTAACTTTTGAAAAGGTCCTATGTAACAAATGTAAACAAATCGAGTTAATGGGTGCAAGCAGCTGTATGGCACCCGCCATGTTTTTGGTGCCTACATCTCAAACGTCAAAAGTATTTGTTTTCTTCAAAACAGCGATCCCCGTTGACGGCATTGAGCATTGTTTGCTAGTTTAGGGGAGCGTCAAAAAATAGCTGATTTTCAGTCATAGTGAACGTTTTCAAAATTAAAATTATGAATGAAAATTAGCTTTTCCATATCAAATTAGTATTCTATTTAAATTAAAAACATGCAGGTGGGGAAAAAGTCTCATGCGAAAATTGTTTATGAAGACAACTTTATATTATAATGAAAAATTATAGCAGGTTGTGTCCAAGATACGACCGTATTGTTGACATAGAACTACGCTGTTATTTTATATAAGTCGCTTGTTAATAACTTCGGATATTATTTTATAATGCTGTGATTGTGATGTATAGAATATCAAACAAATCTTAGGGAATTTACGATTCGTTTAGTATGTAAATCGTCAAAATCCGTTCGCGGCTAAAATAGTTATTAACGTTAACTTTATTTCATAAAAACGTGACCTGTTTTCTGATTTGGCACCCTTAATGAAAGACGTAGTTCTACGTCAAAAAATCAGCAACAATGTTGGAATTGCATGGCCATATGGATGAATGAAAGTCAGAATTACGTGTTTCTAATAATTAAATAACATAATGTTGAAATTTTCAATCAAATTTTCAAATTTTTAAACCAGTCCCGTGTCTTCTAATCTGATAGAGACTACACTAACGAGTTTGGGACCCAAATTATGGCTCTAATTTGAAGTCGCCACCAGACGTCGACGTCATCGCGAATTACCAATTTACCACCATCTGACATATCGTGATGTCGATGATGAACTTTTACAGCAGAGGGATAGTGAGATTGGCGGTGACAGTAGGTAGAGTGGGATAGCGATAATCGTGTCATACACCTGGATGCACGCTATTAGTTTTCAATCATTGGATGCATTACAAAAACAATCGTTCACGTATCTATCTTCTTAATTTTTTTATCGTCGATTAAAATAATACCCCATGTACAGATTCGGATTTCAAGCATTCGGCTGTTACTTCGGACGCCGCTTTCCTCCTACGCTCGAAGAGTCCGAAATAACAAAACAGTCAAAACAACTCGAAGCCGTACTTCGGTCGTTTTTAGTTTTTGTTTCTTTCAGGTGTTGTTATCGATTTCAGGGCAATTCAACGAGTGATAACAATAATAATCTGTCTTTAGAACAAAATGTTGATATCTGGATTGTTGTTTAGTAGTTAGTTTCAAATTTTTATCGTGCAACGTAATATGTCCGATGTGCAAATTCAAAAAATACGCGAGAGTTCTCCACAATCCATCACTGACGAATATCAAGACCACGATTTGTCATTCCACGCTGACCGTGATCAGCCCTGCAATTGATGTTCACAGTCCGAAACGCAAAAATGTCCCATTACAAATCGGCGGCAAAATTGATGTTAAAATATTCGTCCACTCCACCGATGATTGCTTTTAATCATAGAACACACACACGATATGGTACTATTTTCGCCAGCACTATGTGTGCACTTATGAATTTATCAGTGGTCACCACAACTGCCAGCTCTCGATAGCATCCAAACTATGTAATGATGACGACAGACCGTCGGGACGAATTCTGAACAGCGGCAGCAGCAGCATCTGGCGTATGTATCACTAAACTCATTAGTGTCGGGACACGGGCCCCAAAACCGGAGCTCATTTCGGAAACATTCATTACTCATCTCGGTAAATGGTAATACCAACAGAAGAGTGGCGACGCTTCTCGTGGTGCACAGATGCAGAGTTGAATCGAGCTAGGAATTACCTGATGGAACATCATGATGTGCTATGATTTACTTGCCCGAATGAGTGTGCAGTTGAACTTGGGGCGGGCCGCCCAAATCCGTCCCTTAGACCTTAGTGGCTTTCTACTTGTTGGCCATCGCTCGCTGGCCACCGATGTTTCGCTAGAGTCAATCATTTCGCCGGGACCGGGTTGTCGTTGCCGTCGACATCGTCGTTGGTGTTGTACAACTCCCAGTACAAATAAACGTGGATGTTTACGCTAGAGGATTAATGCCTCCTGGTCAGTCGAAATGGCAGTTGATTGAGTTTGGAAAGTGTGTGTGTGCATACTCTTCGCATGTGGAACTACACTAATTCGATGGATGGCCAGAACGAGAGGTCGTAAAACAAATAAACAGAAAATTGTAAAGTTATGTTTCGGAGATAGAACAGCTGCCGCCGAGTGGAGTACATAATATAGACACCGAATCGTACCGATCGATACCGATGCGACCGGTAATGTCTACTATTTCGAAATGCCGCACTTTTGCACCTCGGCTGCGAATCTTGACCATGCGACTACATATTACGTAATGCTCGCGCTCGATCCAAAACATCTCCCAGTCTCAGCCGACCAAAAAAGACGCCACCAAAACGTTGGGTGGAGGAATGCTCGTGTTATAAATGATATGACGTGTCTTCCCGAACAGCAGTGACATCCCAGGCCGTAATTTATGGCCTTTCGTGACGTCAAACCCTGTCTATCGAGCCGGTTATAGATGAATGAGTCCCGTAGACAAGTAATTCGCGGCCGGTCGACCGTAGAATGTGTTTATGTCTCTCGGTTGGCAAACACTTTGGACTATAAATAAACTCTCGATTCGTTTTGCCGCCGCCGCTCCGATTCGATAGAGCTCCGTGAGTTTCGTTCGCGATCGGCGTATTTTTAACCGTTTCAAAGCAAAAAGAACGCTGTCAGCTGTCCGGCAGAGAATATAGGTCAGTGTCCAGGGGAATGGAAGCGAATCGGCTGACGGCACGCTCTGGTTTCGATATAAATAAACAAGTAGGTACGCGCGGGAAAGTACAGGTGAGCGCAGTTGTTGAAAGATGCGTTTGAGTATTCAACATTTGGGCTTTTGGACACTGGAACGATTGAACATTTGAACAATAATCTTAATGAAAAGATGCATCATGATTTATGGTGTTGTTAATTTTTTGTTCATGAGCCTTCGCCAGTTCCAGATTAACTATTGGACAATACCTAAAATGTGAGTATAGAGTAGGGGAAGACCTCATTGAGGTCATTCAGAGTAGGGGGTGGGATGCGTTTTGAGTGCATCCTTACAAGGAAGAAAATTCTCTTAATATAAAGTACGATGCGATCTGTGTCGTGAGATGAATGGAGAACAAAATGAATAAGAAACCACAAACGACCGTGGAGTACCAGGCAAAGATCCTGAGATCTACGAAAATATTCGCAGTTTCAAGGGGTTTTGCTTTTGAGTGTATGCTGCGTTGCTTTTTTGATAATCAAATGCTGATGTGATTTTGGAGAGATTGACGGCAAACAAAACGAGATAAAATACGTTACTATCGCATTTGATTAGTGTTATCAATTTATGTTGTCAATGTCAACCGCTTTGTTTTTTCGCATCGTGTCACTGAGCTCTTCGGATTTACTTGGACATATTCCGTTACTAAATAATTGCATCAATCGTTGTCAATTCGTAAAATAATTTGATCTGAACTTCAGGACAATTCACACTATTTGAACTTCTAACATTCATGGTAAAGGATTCTTCTTATGATCTCGTTCTTGTATAATTTCAAGTCTATATACACATACATATTCATGAGGGGTCGGATTTCTAAGAGATAAAATCTGACTGAAACTTGATCCTCTAATTTTTTTTTAAATTTTCTTTGAACGACGCTAAAGTCCTCAGTTTTTAATGGGTTTTAAAATATATAAAGAAATGAGCTAGGCCATCACAAACTTCCAATCGTATGTACTTTGGATGCTTTGGGTTCATAGCGTTAGAATCAATTCAGAGTTCAAATATATGCCGTTAACTTTTTTTTAATTGAGCCAAATTTCAACAAAAACATTTTTTTTTTCATCAAACGTAGATGGAATCCATCTAAATCAGAAACTCGAGTTAAATCAATCTATATAAATAAAAATGTAAGGAAAAATCTGTAGGTAAGCGGAAAACCCGAAGAAGGGATGGTCCGATGTAAGCCTTCTTTATTTTGTTGTATTCGTCTCTTCCCGTAGATCAATGTAGTGGAGAGAAAAACCGGGAAATTTTCGGAAAACTCTGAAGAAAGGTCGAAAAATTCGGAAAATTTAATTCCCACATGTTCGAAAATTACATCATAATAAGCGTTGTTAGTCCATTCGATGTTTGCGCTATCAAAATTGATCTTTGTTCGTAAGTGGAAATGGATTTTTAGGCGAAATAACGCAATTCCATATCTTATATCTATATATATATATATATATATATATATATATATATATATATATATATATATATATATATATATATATATATATATATATATATATATATATATATATATATAAAAATCTCGTGTCACGGTGTTTGTTACCGAACTCCTCCGAAACGGCTCGACCGATTCTGATGAAATTATACTCAAAATACATGGTAGGCATGAGAATAGGTTGTAAACTATATATGATTCCGGTAGGATACCGATAACCATACATTTAATACCGAATAGGGTGGCTCTATGCAGAAAAAAAGATCTGGATATTTTTTTTCAAAAATTTGACTTCATACCACACATATAACCTTAAATTTTGACCCCAATTCCCTATTTTTAATTGCGATTTTATTATTTTTGTGTCAAAAATATTCTAATAATTTAACCGTTGTTCGTTTTTTCAACAGAACGAATTCATTTAAGTTGTTCAATGATTGATGGCGTAACGCCCGCTTCATTGAACATCCACAAATACACAAGTAACATCAATTCATCTAAAGCAGGGAGCATCTCCGACGAGCTGGAAGCCTTTTTGAATGAGCACAATGAGTTATCGAAATTCTTCAAATCACATTTGCTCGGATTACAAAATGACAATCACGCTATTGCCATCAACCCTGTTAAAACATCAGCTGGAGAGCACGTGTGTAGATCCAAAGCACAAGCGCTGCTGGAATCATGGTGACACGGTGACACGAGAAATTTAATGCGAAGAAAAAACAATAATCTGGAATTGCGTTCATACGACCGTTCATACGACCCTCGCTATGTTCTTTTTCAATGGCACTAACGTTCCCAAGGTTTGCCTTCTCAACGTAGTACTACTTGCGTCATTTTTATTAGTAAATAGTTAAGATTTCTATGACGAACAATACGCCTTGAATGTATTCTGGAGTGGCAAGCTCAAGAATACGCGTGACTACAGTGCAAGTCAGAAGGGTTTCTTTAACGAAAAATCTCTTGCATAAACATTAGACCAACGAGACCCCGTCACAGATACTTAATTCATTATGAACATCATTTCTCATTTTGATTTAATATTTATGAACATGCGACGAAACAAACAGAGGGCGCGCTCGATGGATTTTTATGTTTATCATATGGTGATTTGACATGGTCAAGAAACGCCAATTCAAGATATCGTAAGCCAACAATTTATGGTCGACATATACGCGAAGGTAGAGATTGAACGACTGCAATTCTTACTACACAATCAACAAAAGCGGTGCGAGGAATAATACATTCACTTGCGAGACACTATCATGAGCAACGCCGACACAGCTTTAGTTATAGCCAGGCCAAAGCGCAATGCATTGTCATGACATTGCGCGTGTGTTCAAACACAAAATGAAGTTCGATCGTATTCGTCCCCACATATTGTTGGTTGTATTCTGTTGAATGGAAAAAGCGCAATTTTCCATTCTGTTCAAGCTCAAGTCCAATCGAGTTGAGCAAATGTGACAACCTTGCCACGCAATTCGACGTAAACAACATTGGTCTCCATGTTCCATTTCTATGAAGCAAAAATAGTAATGGTTTTTCGGGTGGAATAAACACGCAAAATTCAGCATTCAAACACATTCAAAACAAATTTAGCATCCAAACGAAATCGAATAATAATTTTCATTCAAATTTCAACAATTTAGAATTATTTCCGGAATTATGCCGATCAGATAGAGAGTAAATTGAATCACAAATACGGATGACTTATTTTGACCATTGTTTCGCGACAAGGCGAACGAATTTAAGAGTGTAAAAGTCGATTTCGATCGAATTGTAAAATCCGAACACTCATATGCATATATGAATATTGAGGTCTACAAATCGGTGAAGAGTAATAAAAACATCCATGAATAAAGGAAGCAATATGGCTGTGTTTCAAACTTAGATTACCGATGTGAATACTCCTCGATTGAATGACAACGATAAAATAACGCGATTCCAAACAGGCCGATTAATCAGCTCCATTGAAGTTAGCTGGCGTATCGCTGTTTCCCAATTTATGAACGAGACCAAGCTGTTATAAACTAAGCTATGTTGAAAATCACATGCACGTATTTTCTAACAAGGAGACAGCAATAAATATTGATTTTCTATATATCATTTTTTCTACTTTACGACAAACTTATATTACTTTTTTCAGTTGACGTTTAACTTTTAAGAGATCAAACATGTCAGTTACGTTAATGAAATACACCAAGAAACATCATATAACCTTTCGTTCAAATCATTTAATTCGTTTTTTTTATCGGTCACATTCGATTTATTTTAAAGATCGTTAAAATATTCAAACACACTTACAATCAGAGATCGAAATTATCGCTCGGCTGCGCGATAAATATTCAGTCAATCAATCTAGTTTTCGATGAACCGTGTAT
The DNA here is from genome assembly GCF_029784135.1 of Toxorhynchites rutilus septentrionalis. NCBI lineage: Eukaryota > Metazoa > Arthropoda > Insecta > Diptera > Culicidae > Toxorhynchites > Toxorhynchites rutilus. The sequence continues at coordinate 126,045,396 of NC_073744.1, forward strand.
TGTTGATATTTTCGTCTCTTCCTTTTCACCGAAAATTCTTTTTCAGAGAGAAAGAGATGTGGAAAATCTCTATCTCGGAAGTTCAACGAGAATGCTTTTTCGTCTCCCATTTGGTACTGAAAATATGGCGCGAAAAAGCAAAGTTAACTTTACCAACATTAGTCTGTTAGAGCAGCGTGCAAACGATCTGCATTTGGACAGCGTCTGAATTGTACAAATATTACTCCGTCTAATGTTCACTTCACGATGAAACCCAATATTGCCGCATGTTTTCAGCTGTACTGAAGAAGTGAAAAACCATTATCGGCATCAAGGAGTCACTGAAAACGAAACCATTTTTCGGCAATCATAACTCACCGAAAAATAAAAATAGGCTTTGCGTTTCTCGCGAGAATCGAAGTGAGCGTATAACATTCTCTCGCCTCCTATATTCTCAGCTATTTTTCCCTCTGGGTGGAAATGGATGTTTTTCGTCTCAAATCGGCGAGCATTTCGATCTCTGCTTACAATACATTAGTGTGTTTTATTCAACACCCAAAATATTCACTAGAAATAATTTATTTGGCAGAACAACGTTTGCCTGGTCAGCTAGTATATAAATAAAAATGTAAGGCAAAATCTGTAGGTAAGCGGAAAACCCGAGGAAGGAATGGTCCGATTTGAGCTGTCTTTATTTTGTAATATTCTCTGTATCAAACATGTATTCCATGCAACGGAGAAACATGTTATTTTCCAAATGCTTGAACGAGAATTGTGTTTGAAAATAATTTTATATTATAAGGACGAATTTTTGTAGAAGTGCTAGACAATTTATAGCAAAAGGAAATTGTAAAGGGTCAAAGGGTGATCAATCAATGAAGAGTTCGGTGATAGGACTCACTAACGTTCACTTAGAAAGAAAACGTGGATGTTTGAAAGCATTAAAAAAAAACTATTTTGGGCGGGACGAAGTTCGTCGGGTCAGCTAGTGTTTAAATAAACAAAAGAAATCGAAATCAATATTATCTACCTTCTGACAAATACATACCGGAAATTTGAGTTTACTTGTTAAACGGTAAACTTGTTCTTAATGACGCTGTAAACAAACTAAATGACAGATCGTGCTCAAAATTGACATTAAGACCACTGACAGTAGCGCAAACTTAAATAAAATAAAAACATTGAAAAACGTTCAGCAGGAAGATTTAATATCAAAAATTCTCTGTGCATACTTGACAGAATGTAAGCTGTTGACAAATATTTCGAAATCCCGCAATTGGTACTGTTGCGTTTTGACGTAGGACTACGTCTTTCATTTCTATACCGGGGTGTAAAATCAAAGTTTCGAAAACGAAAGCGTTACGCCGGAGACCGAGATTTTGAGTGTTAATAGCTCCTAAACAACTGAACGAAATGGTATGATAAACACTTCATTCGAAAGATAAAATGTCTACGCGTTCTAAACTTGTTACTTTCTGATCCAAAAACTTGTTTCAATAGTCTTAAATTTGCTTTCAAAACAGGCTATTGAAATCACCAATCGGTATATAAGCGAGCGCCGCTCGGAAACCCACTCAGTTCTAATTGAATTGGAGCATGTTGTCGCTGTTGTGGTGAAGCTCTTCGTTTATCATGAAAGCGCGGATGAACGGTGTCACCAAGAGCCTGTTTGTGCACCTTAGGCCAGAAGGGAATCCATCAGGAGGAGAGTGATGCCACAAACGGTTCCCCGGGAAGATCTCGAAGCAACCGCTACACACACACACACACACACATACACGCGCGGAATTCTTTCCGTTTGGATGCCATTCAGCATCGAGAAAGATCCGGAAAATAATCTGCCAGTTCCTCTGGGAATTTAAAAATACATTCATGTGAAAGAGTTTATTTTGATGTTTTCTATCCATGTAACACTCCATGGATAGCATTATCCACTGGTGGGCTTCCAGTATCGAGGAAAATGTGGAAATATCTAATCGCTACTGAAAATAATCTGCCAGTTCCTCTGGGAATTTAAAATTACATTCATGTGAAAGAGTTTATTTTAATGTTTTCTATCCATGTAACACTGTGACCAAATACATTTGGTTTTATGATATTTCAATCAATCGCAATTAACAGGATAGCTTCTGAAGATTATTCTTCCCCATCAGTAGGATATTTCCGTATCCAATATTGGATGCATAAAACCTTGTACCTCCAACGTAACGCTCTCGTTTTCGAAGTTCTCCAAATATTCATTCATTCAGAATGAATTCAGATTCAACTTCAAACAAATGATCTCTAAATCAACGATAGTCCTACGTCACCATAGATATAACCCACTTCCTGTTTTTTTCGAAAGGGAATGTTTATAAGCTTATATGCTTATATTAGTTACCTTTATTTTCATATGTTATACTGTCAGTCGCCGGTGACTGACGTGGCAGTCAACGTGTTAACAGACCTGTTACTGATGCTTTTTTGGAGTAAAATAGTTTCACACACTTCAATAACCGAGTAATAAAACAATAAATTTCAATGCAATGTAGTGAAAATGTTATTGTTTGTTAGTGAAATGCTTTCTATGGGCGAGAATCAGACCACCTTGCAGCAATAGACTATTGAATCTAATAAAAAAAACAAATTGTTATTTCTTTAGTTTCAATAAAAATAGAATGAAAAACAAGAAGTGGGTTATATATTTGGTATAACCGCAAGGGTGACGTAGGACTGTCGTTGATTTAGTAATAATTTGTTTTTAGTTGCATCTGAATCAATCCTGAATAAATGAATATTTGGGGGGCTTCGAAAACGAGAGCGTTACGTTGGAGGCACAATATTCAGTAAAAGAAGCTATCTCACAAAAGTTGTATAATACTTAACACATTGCTTGTATTGTGATATGATTTGTATTCCATTTCCAATAGACAAAATATAATATATTAAATATATATATTAAATTTTTAAGATTCATTGCACCTCTAATAAATTGCCGAAAGACGTGGCCTTACGTTGATCGCACTTCATTGAAAAATCAATGTATTTGGTCGCAGTATTATATGGATGGAAAACATTAAAATAAACTCTTTCGCTTGAATGTAATTTTCAACTGGCAGATTATTTTCCAGCAACCATCACTTCTTTCCGGATTCTTCTCGATGCTGGATGGCAACCGAACGAAAAGAGTTCCGCGCGTGTATGCCATCCAGCATCGTGTCTCAAGCGGAACCGTTTTTCGATACTGATATTCTCTTGGTCGCCTTTTCAGTGGCATCACTCTCCAGGCTCTTGGCGCTTTCATGATGAACGAAGTTAGCTTCACCACAACAGCGACATCTTGCTCCAATCGCTGTTCAATTATAACTGAGTGGATTTCCGAGCGGCGCACGCTTATATACCGATTGGTGATTTCAACAGCCTGTTTTGATAGCAATTTAGAGGCTATTGAAACAAGTATTTGGATGAAAAAGTAACAAGTATGTAACGCGTAGATATTTTATCTTTCTAATGAAGTGTTTATCATACCATTTCGTTCAGTTGTTTAAGAGTTATTAACGCTCAAAATCTCGGTCTCCGGCGTAACGCTGTCGTTTTCGAAGCTTTGATTTTACAACCCGGTATAGAAATGAAAGACGTAGTCCTACGTCAAAATAAATTTCTACATCTTCCATAATCTTACGAGTTATACATATACTGCATATAATCTCAAAAAGTTATACATCACCGCTTTTTCAAGCAAAAATGATTCCGACTAGTAGGATACCCAATGATCGATCAAAAAGGTTACTAATAAATCCGAGCACACTTCCAAATCAACTCAAGCTCTCTCCGGCAAAAATTATAAAAATCAATTAGCTTTTTATAACTTAGGGTTTTAGTGTAGAACGCATCGACATTTTTCAAATAACTCTTCAGTAGAAGTTTTTGGTGGCACTGAGAAGAACCGATGATTTGTGAGGTTTTCTATAAGTAGCTGAAGATAGTTGAGTGATCCATTCTTTCCCTCACGAAAACTAATGGCGAGTGTGCATCGCAAGCGTAATTTTTCTTCTTGGTTAGTTCAACATTTAGAATGAAAAACAGGAAGTGGGTTATATCTATGGTATAACCGCAAGGGTGACGTAGGACTATCGTTGATTTAGAGATCATTTGTATGAAGTTAAATCTGAATTCATTCTGAATGAATGAATATTTGGAGAACTTCGAAAACGAGAGCGTTACGTTGGAGGCGCAAGGTTTTATGCATCCAATATTGGATACGGAAATATCCTACTGATGGGGAAGAATAATCTTCAGAAGCTATCCTGTTGATTGCGATTGATTGAAAAATCACAAAACCTAATGTATTTGGTCGAAGTGTTACATGGATAGAAAACATTAAAATAAACTCTTTCATATGAATGTAATTTTAAATTCCCAGAGGAACTGGCAGATTATTTTCAGTAACGATTAGATATTTCCACATTTTCCTCGATACTGGAAGCCCACCAGTGGTTAATGCTAACTCGATAACCATCTGTTAATAGCACTTGATTGAAACATATTTGGTCACAGTGTTACATGGATAGAAAACATTCAAATAAACTCTTTCACATGAATGTATTTTTAAATTCCTAGAGGAACTGGCAGATTATTTTCCGGATCTTTCTCGATCCAAACGGAAAGGATTCCGTGCGTGTATGTGTGTGTGTGTAGCGGCTGCTTCGAGATCTTCCCGGGGAACCGTTTGTAGCATCACTCTCCTCCTGATGGATTCCCTTCTGGCCTAAGGTGCACAAACAGGCTCTTGGTGACACCGTTCATCCGCGCTTTCATGATAAATGAAGAGCTTCACCACAACAGCGACAACATGCTCCAATCGCTGTTCAATTAGAACTGAGTGGATTTCCGAGCGGCGCTCGCTTATATACCGATTGGTGATTTCAATAGCCTATTTTGAAAGCAAATTTAAGACTATTGAAACAAGTTTTTGGATCAGAAAGTAACAAGTATAGAACGCGTAGACATTTTTTCTTTCGAATGAAGTGTTTATCATACCATTTCGTTCAGTTGTTTAGGAGCTATTAACACTCAAAATCTCGGTCTTCGGCGTAACGCTTTCGTTTTCGAAACTTTGATTTTACACCCCGGTATAGAAATGAAAGACGTAGTCCTACGTCAAAAATGGGTGGGTTATATCTGTGATATAACTGCAGAGCTGACGTTGGACTACCGTTGGCTTAGTAACGGAAGTTGAACAAACTTTTTTTTCTCTCTCTCTCTCTCTCTTTATTATAGTGACTTTCAAAACATTTTGGCTGGTTCGTCACTTCTACTCCCATTTTTGGAAGAATGTCGGGAGTGAGAATTCAACTTCGTGACTTTTAGCGTGAGAGGTATGGATGTTACCACTACGCCAGATCGCCTCCACAATTTGAACAAACGCCATGTAAACGCCAACCTTGGTGTTGATGGTTGTGTTAGAGGCACATATCGGTGGGAGTAAATATACCCTCAACTTGCATGTATTTGCAATGCAATTTTCCTCAGATACCTTGGTATTGATGACTGTGTTGGGGAAACCGTAAATCGGGCAAATCAAAACGAGGCAGTTAAAGCGTTTAGATAGCGCTTGACATTTTACAGTTATTCAATTGCTTATATCGGGAAACATAACATTTTATTATGCAAATGCAAATGGTTGCTTTACGGAGCGTCCAATAATTTTCTTTCGGGCCGCCTCAGTTGCAATACAGGAAAATCTGCTTTTGTACGATATTTTCTGTGCGGTTTATGAAAAGAAGCATATTTGACGAAATTATCGTATATTTATTTAAAAAAAAGTATATTTGTGTCTAAATTATCCACTTCTTAAATCATTTCCATCCTCCCATCAAATGCTCTAAGTTTTTCTAAGTTTATGCAAGACATGATATCTAACAGCATCACGTTTAGGCATGCAACTAAAAGCACAAAACAGCCACGCGCAACCGAAGAGGCAAACTGTCCCATCGCAAAGCAGGGAAATAAAAGAAAATTTAATGGTGAACGGCGTGGATTTAAGTTATTTTCTTGGGGAAACTTTCTTCATGCGGTTCCTATCTACCGAACAATTTTTTTTTCAATTTGTGTTCCGAACAGGGTTCTTAAAGCTACTGGTGAAGTTTTGCACGATTCGTTTTATGCGATTTTTTTTTGTGCGGCCCCAATCTCCCGCACAAAATATTATAGGAATTAAAACATGTTTTAGTAGCTTAAAAATCACTTTAATGACAGACTTCTGAAATCACACAAATCTGTACATACGCAGATGCCCCCTCGGAAATCCACCCATTTATGATTACGCAGCGATGTACAATCGCTGGAACGTGTTTCCCTAACATAAAATTTAAAACCAAGGAACCTAGAGTAATTCGCATTCATTTTTGCAGACCGGAATGTGTTTCCATAACACAGACGTCAAAACCATGGAGCATGGGGAAATCGGCATTGTAAATATACGCAAGCCGGCGGTACTTTTATATCCGCATGCATTTTTACACTCCGGAGCAGAGTTGCAAAATCTCACACTCACTTTACTGACAGCGCAAGATATTGAGACAACATCAAAATCAACCACCAATGCCCCTGCAGTTCATGACAAATGAACCAAACTTAATTACATGCAACCGACACTCCGTCACGTGGAACATTTGGTTTTTGCATTATTCCCCACACTCATTCGTTCCACTGTCTCACTGAGAATTTACGCCCGAAATTTTCATACGCATCTTCGATCAGCTGACAGTGGAAGGGAACAAAATTCCATACAAGGAAATATCATCTCACTGACACCGCGTCAGACGTTTAAACGCGTGTTCGTGTGTATGTTTTCCTGGTATGTTTCTAGCCCCGGTCCAAAGTACATAGAATAGAAGGTAAGGGATATCTCCTGTGTATACACACGGAGAGCGCATGTGTTACACACACAACGAAGTTAGTAATAACAAATCCTCAATTAGTTCGAAGTACTGAAGTTTTTTCAATATTTCTCGATTTTAAAAGTTCCAAAAATCCTGAAAAGAGACAAAATCGTAAGTCGTGCCGACGGTAAACACGATAATATACCGCTTTTTCAGTGCAAGTAAGTTTTTATGTGGTTTTTTATCGATTTCATACTGAACAGGTTTTGTTTACTTCAGCGAAATGTTGAAGTACCACGTCCCGCGATGCCGGAACAGAATAATTTCGAATGAGATAAACTAATCGGAGACGTTTTCAGTTATCCCATGCATTCGCTCCATGGCTCGGGAACGGGAACGACTCTGCTTCGATATAACCTCTCAACACATTTGTTTATCGGATTGCATTATTTTTATAGTACAGGTGCGATAATTTTACAGTTTTAAATTTTAAAATAATTAAGTAAACTGCTATTTCATCATTTGGAAACATTTTTGGAGACAGTTCTTGTATTATAATTTGAAAAATTAAAAAATGTTTAAATTTATTATATGGATTCGATCGATGGTTTATTACTATTCCTTGCTTTTTTCCTTTGCCTACCACACTTGAACAAAGCAGGGAGTAGACTACCTTCTTATTCCACGTACTTTGGCCCCGGTCCCATTTTTGTGCCGCTTATTGCACACACATCGATGGGCAACGGCACATTTGAGTGCTGAGTTTATGGGTGTATGACCAACGAAAATTTCACCAGGACGCAATGAAAGGTGATATTTTCGGCTTGAGCATTCACTGACATCGAGAATGAACTGATATTTCTGTTGATGGAACGAAAACTATCACCCCTATTCTATATTTCGATTGAGTCGAAATATTTCGAACGACTTGATAAAATTCCATTCTGTATTCCGTTCGAGTTGTTTTTGCATTTCGTTCGATCTGTTTCTCTTCGAACATTGAATGGGCAAAACGTTCGAAATAGGGAATGCGAAATTAAAACTCGAACGAAATAACGGTTTCGAACGAAATATAAATCCGTCGGAATACAGAATAGGGCTGTATATCAAAACAAACGAGATGGTGAGCCAGCGGTCATAGGCACAGCGGCACCGCGATAGAAAAATGTGAAGAGTGTCGGTGGAGATATTTTGCACTGATAAAAATTGCTTTTCGATTTCAACATGTTCTTTCGAAATTTTGCTACCTTGCTCCGGAGTGTGTTTTTCTTACACGGACTACAAAAGCGGGTACGAACACAACGCTTTGACTGAATTATTTACGACGGCGTTGGAAGATATGCCGTCATACATTCAGCTCACTGAACTTCTACTCATACCGTTTGATGATTAGACAAAATGTTGAAAAACACAGGAAGTGGGTTATATCTACGGAATGACCGCAAGGGTGACGTAGGACTATCGTTGATTTAGAGATCATTTGTTTGAAGTTGAATCTAAATCCATTCTGAATGAATGAATAAATGAATATTTGGGGGACTTCGAAAACGAGAGCGTTACGTTGGAGGCACAGGGTTTTATGCATCCAATATAGGATACGAAAAACCTTGTTCTGAAGAATAATCGTCAGAAGCTTTCCTGCTAATTGTACTTGATTAACAAATCACAAACCCAAATGTATTATATGGATATTTTATGGATAGAAAACATTCAAATAAACTCTTTCACATGAATGTATTTTTAAATTCCCAGAGGAACTGGCAGATTATTTTCCGGATCTTTCTCGATGCTGAATTGCATCCAAACGGAAAGAATTCCGTGCGTGTATGTGTGTGTGTAGCGGCTGCTTCGATGGTCACCTTCTCTTCTCCTGAAGGACGGCTTCTCTGTGCTTCCTCACAGTTTCAAACAAACTGCTTGCGTTTCAGGGCAGATCTCGATCCTTCGCCGTCCAGCACCCTCAGCAACGATGTTGTCTTGTCGATGTCCTCACGAAAAATGAATGCATCTCACCACCAGAAAATCGCTTAAGTATGCTTTTTGTGTGTGATTGAATCGAGAGAAGGTGTGGTTTACGATGGCAATTTGGAAGGCAAATTAGAGGGGAATGAACTCTCTGAGCTCGGAACTTTCGGCGACTGAGCAATAATCGATTGCGGGCGCATACAATATTGGATACGGAAATATCCTATTGATGAGAAAGAATAATCTTCAGAGGCTATCCTGTTAATTGCGATTGATTGAAAAATCACAAAACCAAATGTATTTGGTCACATGAATGTATTTTTAAATTCCCAGAGGAACTGGCAGATTATTTTCAGTAACGATTAGATATTTCCACATTTTCCTCGATACTGGAAGCCCACCAGTGGTTTATGCTAACTCGCTAATCATCTGTTAATAGCACTTGATTGAAACATATTTGGTCACAGTGTTACATGGATAGAAAACATTCAAATAAACTCTTTCACATGAATGTATTTTGAAAATTCCCAGAGGAACTGGCAGATTATTTTCCAGCAATGATTAGATCTTTCCGGAACTTTCTCGATGCTGAATGGCATCCAAACGTAAAGAATTCCGCGCGTGTGTGTGTGTGTAGCAATGTGTTCCTGATTGGATTCCCTCCTGGCCTAGGGTGCACAAACAGGCTCTTGGTGACACCGTTCATCCGCGCTTTCATGATAAACGAAGAGCTTCACCACAACAGCGACAACATGCTCCAATCGCTGTTCAATTAGAACTGAGTGGATTTCCGAGCAGCGCTCGCTTATATACCGATTGGTGATTTCAATAACCTGTTTTGAAAGCAATTTTAAGACTATTGAAACAAGTTTTTGGATCAAAAAGTAACAAGTATAGAACGCGTAGACATTTTATCTTTCGAATGAAGTGTTTATCATACCATTTCGTTCAGTTGTTTAGGAGCTATTAACGCTCAAAATCTCGGTCTCCGGCGTAACGCTTTCGTTTTCGAAACTTTGGTTTTACACCCCGGTATAGAAATGAAAGACGTAGTCCTACGTCAAAAGCGATAACGTCGATTGATTCAACAACATGCGTTCAACGTGCATGTCAAAATCGAAACCGAGTTTTTGAAGTTCGTGCCATAGAGATACCGATATCGTTCTACTCTTTTGTGAGCTCAGCTTTTTGTGTTTTAAACAGATCTTTGAGTTTTAGTTCCTCCGCTCCTTTGCGATTTAAAATCAAATCTGTGTTATTTCATCTAGTCACTAGAGGACCTTGTAATTATAGATTGCAATAGCGTTGAGTAGCGATTGTCCTTATTTTAATAGAGATTTTGCCTATGGTAGGATCTAAATAATGATAAGCTCCAGGAACTCGATCTACAGTTGTGGACATCACATCTTTCTTAAGATTGAACTCATGAACCCCTAGATTTAAAACGAAGTTTTTTTTCCATTACAAATCCAATGGTCCGTAATGCTACAGAAGATGCAGCTAATCCACCATAAGGCAAATTGACTTAAAAAGGAGGAACATCACGATTGGGCAGGTTGCTCATTTTATCTCCAAGGTGTATTTTTTTTAGAAAATATCGAATCAGCTATTACAAATCTCTATAAATTCTGCCAAAATACTAGCTTCTTTTTCTTCGGCTGTATTTATGAACCTTTGTTCCAGAACAATTGATGTTGTGTAAGGGTGGGTTTAGACTAGTGATATATTCATGTGAAGAAATATGATGAGATTTATAGAAATCGCATCAACCGTTTACACTAGCGTGAACTTCTATAATGAATATATTCATATTTTCGGTGAATTTATTCACCTAAAGTAGAACTGATTACAAATATATGCAAGTCGGGGGCATTTCTATATTGCAAGATTGATACGGTTAATTCCAGAAAATAAAATTTAAATTTGGAACTTTAATGTTGGTTGCTTCGTGAAATTTCATATCAATGACCGATCGTGTATTGTGAAAAATTCGTGTAAAGTATAAAATTGTATATGGTAGCAGTTGTGTTAAAAATGACTTGGAATATGAAACGCTTCATTTCAATTTTCCTAAATAAAAATCAAGGTGTGTTCCCGCTCGAGAACAGGTCGTTTGGATCAAGCTGTCTGTTTTGTTGTGTTTATATTCACCCAAGGGAAGTTTATACGGCGAGAAAAATTGGAAAAGTGAAGAAATATTAGAAAAAGTGATTTCCCATATGCTCTACATATGGTGTTAGTTGTTAGTCCAATTAAAATTCGCATTGGGTTGAATAAACACTCAGAAAGTAAAAATTATAAAACAAAATTACCTTTTCCATTTCAAATGTATTTACTCTATATTAAATTAACATGTTTTTACTGATAAGAAAATTAGATATTTGTGTTCGGTATTGGTAATTATCTTATATTACATAGGTGAGTTTTTTTTTTCTTTATTTCATCCATACAAAACATAGGAGGCATCTAATCTAGGATCACAGAGGGCGGTTTTCATCATATCTCGTTCCATTTCTTTTATCTGATACGCATCATCCAACGACTGTTTACCATCCTTCTGTCATCACCACTATGTAAACACTGATGGAATGAACAAACAATACCCAACAACTAAACAAAACGGCCACCAAATCATTATCAAAGAGTTTAACGATGTAATTCTTCAAACATATCCAGAATCAACAGATAGCTTAACGGAATCCTACGTCAACTATGTGGTCGTGTGTCGGACACAACCCTCCTGTGACTTTTTATTTTCTGAATTTCACGTAATTCATAGGAAAAAAAAATTGTAAGGGGTTGTATCTAGGACACGACCGCATATTTTCGACGTAGAACTACGCAATTATATTATGCAATCCACTTGTTTACCATTTCGAATATTATTTTAGAATGCTTCGAAATTCTTGTAATAGATTATATTCTTCGTTACAAATAAATTTGATGAACGTCCTTTTACGTTTGATATGATGTCCAGGACTACCAAAATATTTGAACGAAAGAATTGTCAAATGATCATTGTATTTTACATTTCCCTCTGAAATTATTTCACATCTCATGTTTACGTGGTTCTCGTATCGCGAAAGTTCATTTACCACTAGTATCTAAAATGACGATTTTCCCAGGCTTCTCAGTTTAAAAGTACGTTTTTGGGAAACATATTCCGGTCTGCACAACGACAAGCGAGTGTAAAAGTACTCAACACCAAAAAATATCCCCGGCTTGTATGTATTTGCAAAGCGGATTCCCCCAGGCATATTGATTTTGAAGTCCGTGTTAGGGAAACACAGCTCGGTGGGAACAAAAATACCCCCGACTTACATGTATATTTTCAAAGCAGATTTCCACAGGTACATCGATTTAGAAATGTGTGTTGGGGAAACCGTAAATCGGGCCAATCAAAACTTGGCAGTTAGGACGTTTAAATAACACTTGACATTTTAACTGTAAAATGTTCAATTGTTCATCTCCAGAAAAATTACATTTTATTAATTGTGATAGACGCGTGGAAATATTTCCTATCAATTGATGCAAACATCTTTCCGATCTATTCGAAATAAGGGTAGGGTTAGCACACAAATCAGCAGAACAAATGTATGGGAAAAAAGGAAGTTCTTCCAGTTTTCATGAGTTAAAACCGTTTAGAGATTCGCGAATTGTAATGCATAGCATGTCAAACAAATCTTAGAGAATTTCCGATTCGATTGGTATGCAAATCATGAGAATTCGTTCACAGTGAAAATAGTTATTAACGTTAACTTTATTTCATAAAAACGTGACCTGTTATCTGATTTGGCACCCTTCCTGAAAGACATAGTTCTACGACAAAAAACGGCATTTCACATTTATATATCTGGTATATGATATGATGGGCTCGGTTTAAGTAACCTCTACTAACAATTTGGTTTGTTATCTTCCTATTTCAGAAATGGCCCACGTTCGATATTCTTCAATCAGCACCAGCCAACATCACAATTCAGTGATCCCAAGTCAGACACCGATTCGACCCATCAAACGGCGGGAGAATCTTCTGGGAGGGCGGATACCAGCTCATTCTCGTCGGACAGTGGAAGAATGCTAAAACGCCCCCCGCTGGGCAATAATGTCTCACCACTCGTCACTGCTGCCGGGAACCATAAATCCGTCGTGGCGCCGCCTCTAGGTGCTTCCAATCTGTACTCCTCTAGGCCACCGCGAATCATTGGAAGCACAAGCTCTAACTTCGGAGGGATAAGCAACAGAATCTCCGCTGACATCGACGCCAACAACAGTTCAAAAGCCGCATTTCGTCCTTCGCCCACAAGCAGTACTGCCACAACGACGCCATCCTCAACGGCACCCGGCAGCGGAACGCATCAGCCGTCGGCGGGAACCCAAATGCCTGGAAATCGACACAGTGGGACAACCCTCGGCGGAAGTACCCTTCCGAATTATAGTGTTAGTAATAAAGTAAAAAGTACAAGTGCGAATAATAATGTGCATCACAGTGAGGGTGTTACGAATAATTACAATGGTGAAGCCCTGGATGGGAAAGCAAGTGCTCGGATTGCAGGTGTGCCCCAACAGGCAGCACAGGCAAGTGCGTCAGGTGTGCAGCTAACCCTTTATGGGTGGCGGAAGAAATGCCTTTACACAGTGATAATGCTACTGATGGTGATGATCATCATCAATCTGGCGCTCACGCTGTGGATACTGAAGGTGATGGAGTTCTCATCGGTAAGCGAGTGATGATAATGATTTTTTTTCATTTTCAAATCTTGAAATCACTACCAAAATAGAGAACCCAATGGAAGTAAGAAAGTCGAAAAGCTTCAAAAGCATCGTATAGATGGAAGCAAAAGAAAACATTCGGAATGGTAGTGGGTGTAGCGAGTGGAAGGAAATTAAGTTTGAACGGCGGCACTTGTCTGTACGAGTCTGCCACGAGTGTTGCACATAATGTTTCTAATAATGTGGATGTCGAGCGAGCGAACGAGCGAATACGAGTGAACGGGGAAAATCAGAAGTGCATTCAGGTGAAATTTTCTTTCGACCGCGGCTGCAATCTGTGGAGGCGTTATCCCGCTCTCGACCGGGGTTATTGCAGCTGGATCACGGTGCCATACACACATGATGCTGTGTAATGAAGCGTTTCGAGGGCGATATAGAGGAAATGGAAACTGCCGAGGAAATAGGTTTTAGAATTGCAACACCTAACGGTGGATGAGAGATACTTTCGGTTGGCCACGTGGGAATGTGAGCTGTAATTGGATTTCAGGGCTTATTTGCTGCTCCATTTCCGGCTAGAAAGTGGCGTGAGCATACCGCCGCTACTCGATGGAAAGTAGAAAAATATCGTGTATTTTGATTTTTGATTACTTTCGACAATGTTATGGAATTTTATGGAAAATTATGGATTCAACATCAAATTTTTGTGTAGTTATTTTTTCTTATTTTCTTTGAGATTTTTATAATCAAATGTCCGTATTATTCAAACTGATTCATTTGTCAATAGTAGCCCAACTCCAAGTTCATTGAATGTTAATGGAAATAAAATATCATTAATATCCTTTTTATACTCAATTCAGTTCTAAGAAATCTAATCTTGAGATGAAATCCAAGAATTGAATCGTATGCATCATCGGAAATGCGCACTCTATGCAAACCACTGAGCCATCATCAACATTACCAATACCATAATTTCAATACATACCATACCATACCAATACCATAGCGAAGCCAATCGAGCCATCCATCGTGCGTCATCATCTTCAATCAAATAAATAGTGCGTTTGCTGTGACAAATCGCTGCAGCCGTGTGGATCGGCCGAGGCCATATAATTTGCTACAGAATTCATACTCAGAACATGCACAATGTACGCTCAGTGAATAGCTTATATTGGCATCAAAACTACCACATTGTTGACGTAGGATTGCGAAACGATTTATCAATTCACCTGTACCTCTGCGGTCTGTCGAGAAATGTTCGACTGAAGGAGGCCCTCGGGAGAAGGAATCCTCGATATTGATAGCTCAGGTTTTGGAAAGTGTTCGTACTCTACTCTTGGAAGAACCGTTTGAATTTAAAAAAGACGGGTGGGTAATGTCGGGGACATAACCGGAGTGACGTAGGACTATACACAGGGGACAGCTTTTGTTAAATATATATTTTAAATATATTGTTTTATTTTCCTCTCCTACGTGAATACCTACCTATCTACCTGAAAATGGATTAGTTTACTGTTTACTCTTTATGATGTTGATGGTTCTGAAAAGAACCTTTAGTGTTGTGTTTTTGTTATCACTCGATATTCCCATCTTGTTCGGTTAAACCTTCCTGTTTAGCTATTGCGTTTGCCACTCGCCACAGCTTTCACAGTTGGAAAATTTCTTCCCATCCAGCTTGTGACATGTTGTTCAGTAAATTACATTTAATGCGACGTGCCGGAGAAACACTTTGCCACTCACTGAAACTAATTGTTGCCTTGATGAGCGCCGAACCGAAGCTGCTCTGTTCTTGATGCGGGTTTTCTGATTGTCGTGAGCAGCTTTGCAAGCCAACTCGAGCACTCCGACGGCCGAAACTCTACAATCGCTGTTAGGTATACTGGTGCTTCGGCACCAATCCGTTCGGCCTAGTTACCCTTGCGGAGCAATCAGTGAATGCGACCAACAGGGAACTGGAGACCTGCACGGTTCGAGTGAGACTTTGCCTTTCCCTTAACTTGTCCTCCTTTGTTAAGTCCACGATGCCGATGCCGTACAACCACACGGATTTACGGTTTGAAAGAAAATAAGATATTTTTTGGGGTCCGCGTGTTTTACACTCTAGCGGTACACACTCACAGGATAGAGACAAATCGGTAGACTTAGCCAGAGGGACGAGTCCAACGAGGCGAACGAATGAGCGTTAAAAGGGAGCGATGGCAAAAAAATACATTGGAGGCGAATGAACTGCAAAGTTTAAAGCCTCTTAAAAACAAAGAAACAAACAAAAATACATTCATTACGATTTGTTCGCTCGTTGGATTCACATGCAGGCTAAAAAGGGTCCTTTTCAGGATCACAAAATTATCTTCAATCTAAAGAGTTTATTGTTTTGTTGTCACTCGATATCCTCATCTTGTTCGGCTAAACCTTCTTGTTTAGAGATTTGTTGCCACTCGCCACAGCTTTCACAGTTGGAAAATTTCTTCCCATCCAGCTTTGTCACATGTTGTACAGTAAATTACATTCAATGCGACGTGCCGAAGCGCCACTCAGTATCGCATTGGAGGCGATTTTAACCTGTAATTGAACATTTGCGATGACAGTGGTACAGTGTCGACTTTCAATGTGGGGTCATAATTTGGATCTCTATGTTTACAAAAATTTCCAACTAAATAAGTCGCATTACATGTCCGTCCAATTAGCTTAATGTCGAACTAATTGTAAATTACTGTACTTTCAATCTGGAAACAATTTAAGAATTGGTGAAAATTGAATAATCAGGAAAGTCCCCAACTATCAATAAGCTCAGAACAACTGTCAAATTCACATACTCATCAGATCCTGGCAAACAAATTATGAAAAAATCAATTTGTGTTTTATTATTATTTTGGATAATGTTTTAGAAAGCATTGAACTGTATTTCCTAAACTCTTTTTTGGAAGGTTTAATGGCCCTGAAAAGCGCCTTGTTTTATGGAATGGTTCCAATTTAGAGAACTTAGTACTCGTAGTATTGAAGAAAACCATTTCGAACGCCCTCGATGCCGCCTTGTTCTGGATTTGCCACCAAAGCAGTTTGTATAAAGAACAAACTTTTTTCTTCTGCTACCTGATGCCGTTTTGCGATTGCGTTTGCCATTCGCCACTCGCTGCAACTGCCTGTTGTCTTGATGTCCACCGAACTGAATGTGTTCTGTTCCGAATGCGGGTTTTCTTATCGTCGCGAGCAGCTTTGCCAGCTAACTCGATAACTTCGGCGGCCGAAACTATATAACGCCGGCTAGGTGGACTGGTGCACTGGTACTAACGCGCTCGGCCTAGCTACCCTTGCGGGGTACTCCAGATCAACACGGTTCGAGCGGGATTTTGCCTTTCCCTTCACTTTTCCTCCTTTACCATGTCCAGACATGGCTGCTTGGGTTGGTTTGTTGATGTGTTGTGATGCGAACCGATGTAGTGTACGGTTTGAATGAGAATGATCGTTACGGCAGCGGAGCGGGGATTTTTAAGCTGACTGGCTGGCTCGAGAGTTAAGGCCGTTTTATATTATCAGGCACGTAGCGTAAATGGCACGTACCGACACCGGCAGACAAATACATGATGTATTCATATCATCAGGCATAGCAACTTCTCTGTACGGACCGGCAGCGCAGACGGAGCGGAGAAATGCTACTGGTGATTGAACCGATGTCGTACCGAAGAGCGACGAACGCACCCACACCACGAACTTCGACGTTGGGTTTGTATGTATGGTGCTACTCGCCCATGTAGTTCGTGCCCGGCACCGACAAAATATTCTTTTCGAGAATTCCTTCATGCATTTGTCTGAAGCGTGCTGTGTATGCCCGGAGCCGTTCCGCTATATATATGCATGCACATTTGAAACACACGCAATAATATTTGTCTTGCATGAAACGTGCCGTGCCGGTTACGCTACGTGCCTGATAATATAATATTACCTTTACGCATGTGTGAGACTGCGACCAATGTTTCGTTCATTTTTTTCTTTTTCCTTCCCAATCGTGCTTCATTCTATTTCGCTGCTGCTCTGGTTGCCCGTTTTGGTCGGTACGATTTGAGGAGCACAAAATGGACCAATCAAAAATGGGCACATAGTGCATTTTGACAATGCTTGATATTTCACAATTATTCAATTATTTATCTCAAGAAAAATGAAATGTTAGTCGTTATGATAGATGCGTAGATATATTTCCTATCAATTGATGCAAAAACCTTGGCGATCTATTGAGAAATACTCGAGTTATAAGCGTTCCAAATCTTGCATTTTTTCCTACTTGTTCAGTGCCTAGATTTCCATTTCACCCCCTATATCTTCCGGTTAGACGTAGTCCTACGTCAAAACACTTGGGATACTGCTAAATAACACTGGATTTATTTCTGCGATGCTTATGAAATGTACGTATTAGTAGAGATCGATGTAGTTGCTTTTACATTACGAATGTGTTATACTTTGCGCTGTGCTTTATTTTTTTTGATGGTTTTTGTGATTGCGTTTTACACCACACACTGCATTTTCCTAGCTGCTTCTCCCAATTACTCTAATTTATTTGATTCAAAATAAAGTAAACACGTAGTAGTTTTTATCACCTTTTTCATATTTTTTTTAAGTTTCACTTATAGAATACAGGCAAAAAATACTTCAAGAATGAAACAAATTGTGTTGAAAAAAAAACAGTGGCAAAACAGTACTAGATAAATCAAAGTGAAAAAAATGGGTGGGTTATATCTATGATATAACCGCTAAGTTGACGTGGGACTACCTTAGTTTAGCAATCAATTGTTTGTATTGATTAGAATCTTGATTGAATGAAACAATTTCAATTGAATTCAATATATTTGTAAGGTCAATTCATGCATTACGATATATTATGTTCTTCATTACAAGTAAATTCAATGACAGTCCTTTTACGTTTGGTATGATGTCTAGGACAAAATATGTGAACGGAAAAATTATCAAACGATTATTTTATTTTATCTCTGAAGTTTGCATCTCTCAAGTGTATGTAATGTAAATTCGTGTAAGTTTATTCGCTTCTAGTGTCTACACGATTTTCCCAGGTTCCATGATTTTGAAGTCTGTGTTAGGGAAACACATTTTAGTCGGAACAAAAAACCTTCGACTTGCATGAATTTGCAATGCCAATTTCCCCACGCTCCATGGATTTGAAGTCTGTGTTAGGGAAACACATTTCAGCCGGAACAAGAATACCCCCGACCTAAAAGAATTTGCAACGCCTATTTCCCCAGACACCTTGGTTCTGAAGTCTGCGTTGGGGAAGCATATTCCAGTCGGAACAAAAATACCCCCGACTTGTATGATTTTGCAATGCCGATTAACTCCAGGCACCTTGGTTCTGAAGTCTGTGTTGGGGAAGCACATTTCAATCGAAACAAAAATACCCCCGAAGGGCATGAATTTGCAATGCCGATTACCCCCAGGCACCTCTTTTATCTCTGTTAGGGAACACATTTTGGAAGGAACAAAAGCTACCCATACTTTCGTGTGTTTGCAATGCCGATTTCTCCAACGCTGCTTGGTTTTGAAGTCTGTGTTAGGAAACATTTTTCGTGAGAACAAAAGTCCTCCTACTTTCATGTATTTGGAATGCCGATTTCCCCAAGACTGCTTGGCTCTGATGGCTGTGTTGGAGCAACCATAAATCGGGCCAATCAAAACGAGGCAGTTAGGGCATTTAGATAACCCTTAACATTTTACAGTTATTCAATTGTTTATCTAATGAAAAATAACATTTTATTAATTTTTTTTTTCATATCTGTATTATAGTGACTTTCAACACTTTAGGCTGGTTCGTCACTTTTTACTTCCAATTTTGGAAGAATGTTGGGAGTGAGAATTGAACTCGTGATCTTCAGCGTGAGAGGTATGGATGTTACCACTACGCCAGATCGGCTCCCCCATTTTATTAATTCTGATAGATGCGTAAAAATATCCCCTATCAATCGATGCAAACATCTTTCCGATCTAGTAAGAAATGTTCGAGTTATAAGCATTCGAAATCTTTCATTTTTTCCTGCATGTTCTGTGTTTAGGTTTTCATTTTACCCCCCATATATTCCGGTTAGACGTCCCACGTCAAAAAAATCATTTTAATATATAGTATGTCCCCCTTTGACCTTCCGAACCTGCTGTAGGCGCTTCAACATGGTTTCAAGTTCTTTAGGTGCTGTGGATTCAGTGCTTTACAGACACTTTCCAGGGCTTTAAAATAGTTATTTTAATTGGTAACACCAGTTTTGTCAACCCTGGTATCTAGAATCGCTCACAAATTCTCGATAGTATTGAGGTCCGGGCTTTGTGGAAACCATTCCAGCAGTTTAATCCGGCAAAACCGGAAGAAAGAATTGGTCTTTGAGGCAGTGTGCTTTGGGTTGTTATCCTGCTGAAATACGAACTTTTCGTCAAGGAACGTCTGAATTAGCGAAACCTCCAGATTTTATCGCAGAATGTTGATACAGCAATGTGTCGTCATTATCTCGTTGATTTCCACGAGACTTCTCACTCAATTTCACGACAAGACCCCCAGACCATCATAATTCCTTCTTCCTGCCCTACCGTGCCTTGGATGTGCGCTCATGAAGCTTCTCACCCGATCTGCGCCACATACGAACCCACCGATTAAACAGCTCGAATGTTGATTCGTTTGCCCAGAGAATGGTTTTCTAGAACTCTGGGGGTTATCAGCATGCTCTATAGAAAACTTAAAGTGTTCGGCTTTGTTTGCCTTGCAGATATATGGGCACTTTCGGGCAGCTTTGCTACTCAACCTATGTGCTACGGCGACGAAAAATTCGACCGAAAACTGAAGGCCAAAGGGTATCCTGGATCTCGCGGAAGATTCTTAACGGGTTTATTTTTATTTCGCGCATGATTTTAGTGACCGTTCTCGCTAGGACGATCCACCAGTGATCTGAGCGTTTTGACGTAGAACTACGTCTTTCAGGAAAGGTGCTAAATCAGAAAACAGGTCACGTTTTTATGAAATAAAGTTAACGTTAATAACTATTTTCACTGTGAACAAATTCTCATGATTTGCATACCAATCGAATCGGAAATTCCCTAAGATTTGTTTAAAATGCTATCCAAAACAATTCGCTAATCTATAAACGGTTTAAATTCATGAAAACTGGAAGAATTTCCTTTCCTCTCATACATTTGTTCTGCCGATTTGTGTGCTAACCCTACCCGTATTTCGAATCCTTATAACTCGGACATTTCTTAACAGATCGGAAAGATGTTTACATCAATTGATAGGAAATATTTTAACGCGTCTATCACAATTAATAAAATATTATTTTTCATGAGATGAAAAATTCAATAACTGTAAAATATTTACGATTTATTTACGGTTTCCTCAACACAGACTTCAAAATCGACGTACCTGTGCAAATCCGCTCCGCAAATTTACATGCAAGTCGGGGGTATTTTTGTGCCCACCGAGCTGTGTTTCCCTAACACCAACTTCAAAATCAATGTGCCCGGGGGAATCCATTATACAAATATATGCAAGTCGGGGATATTTTTGGTGTTGAGTACTTTTGTATTCGCTTGTCGTTGTGCAGACCGGAATATGTTTTCCTAACACGTTCTTTTAAACTGAGAAGCCTGGGAAAATAGTCATTTCAGATACTAGAGGTGAATGAACTTTCACGGTTCGAGAACTATGTAAACATGAGATGTGCAATAATTTCAGAGGGAAATGTAAAATACAATGATCGTTTGACAATTCTTCCGTTCACATATTTTGTTAGTCCTTGGCATCATATCAAACGTAAAAGGACGTTCATCAAATTTATTTGTAACAAAGAACATAATCTATTATAAAAATTTCAATGCATTCTAAAATAATATTCGAAGTGGTAAACAAGTGGATTGCATAATAAAATTGCGTAGTTCTACGTCGAAAATATGCGGTCGTGTCCTAGATACAACCCCTTACAATTTTTTAGTTTCGGAAGAATTTTCCCAACCGCTCCCTTGCTTATACTGTACTTCCAAGCGACAGACCTGTACGGTTTACTATTTTCGGATACACAAAGGAATTGGTTTCGAAATCACTGCACTTTCCATTTTTTCAAACGAATCAAATTCAATCACTTGTACCAATGCACCAATCCAGCCGTTTGCTTCAAAAATGTTGATTCAAAATATGTCGAAATGTCAAATCATAAACAGTCGAGGGGTCTTCCGATGCAAAACATATCGAGAACATATCGATTTTCGAAATGGGCACTTTTTTGTCACTGCTTTTTCTTTCAACATAAATTATTTACGACGTGGGATTACGTCTTCCGGGAACATATTAGGGTACAAGTTGAAAATCTAAAATCGAGCACATCGTGAAAATTGTCCAATTTCAAACGCTTATTGCTCAGTCATTTCTTGATGGATTGATGAAATTTTTGCGTCAATCGATTTCGGTATTCCATAATATTTTTTTATATTGTAGAAAATAATATATGTCATGAAACTAACTATCGAACAATTGGAAAATCTCAACGCCTATCCTAACGGAAATACTCATTTCTGATTGGTCGAAATTGACGACACATGCGGCGGTTCCCTAAAAGAGGCATCAAAACCAAGTTGCCTGGGGGAAATCGACATTGCAAATATAGGGTTGGGGGAAAAGAAATGTATTTTTGATCGAAATTTGACGCTTTATTTAACATACTTAATTTGCATTTACATTTACATTACAATTAACATACCAATTTAAGTCAAATATGCGCCGTTTTGTTCGCAAACTTGTTGCCATTTAGAAGGCAACTTCAGTATCCCCCTCTTATAAAACCCCTCTCCTTATTGCAAAAAACTCAGACAGCCAGTTTTCGCAAGCCTCTTTTGAGACCAACTTAGTATCACCAAGAGCGTTTTGCATGGACTGGAAGAGATGATAAACACTTGGAGCCAGGTCCGGACTATACCGTGGGTGCAATCGAACATCCCATCCGAGCTCCCGTAGCTTCTGGCGGGTCATCAAAGATGTGTGAGGCCGAGCGTTGTCCTGGTGGAAAACAACACCATTCCTATTGCTCATTTCTGGCCGCTTCTGGTCAATCTCCTGCTTCAAACGGTCAAGCTGCTTACAGTAGAGAACGGAGTTGAGGGTCCGGCCATAGTTGAGCAGCTCATAGTGGATGATTCCTTTCCAATCCCACCAAACACACAGCAAAACCTTTCTGGTCGTCCATCCGGGCTTGGCGATGGTTTGGGCCGGCTCACCGCGCTTCGACCACGACTTTTTTCGCTTCAGGTTGTCGTACGTGATCCACTTTTCATCACCAGTCACCATCTTCTTCAAAAATGGGTCGAGTTCGTTCCGTTTCAACAGTGCATCGAAGGCGTTGATTCGGCCTAAAAGATTTTTTTGCGTCAACTCGTGTGGCACCCATACATCCAGTTTTTTTTGGAATCCAATCTTCTGCAAATGGTTCCAAACGGTTTTATGGTCTATACCCAGTTCCTGGCCAATCGAGCGAGTGCTCACATGCCAGTCTACTTGGATGATTATCGGTTTCCACGACGATTGGCCTACCAGTACGGGGTGTATCTTCGACAGCCACTACACCAGAACGAAATCGATCAAACCAACGCTGTGCTGTGCGAATCGTTACAGTATCGGGTCCATGAACTACACGAATTTTTTCGGCCGCCTTCGTTGCAGTTTTACCTCGCAGGTAGTCAAAACGTAAAATATGGCGAATTTCTTGCTTGGTTGCTTGGCTATAACTTGAGACTGAAAAGGACAATCACAACACTGTCAAAACGACACTTGTGCACAGATTGTCGACTTTAAATAGCTGTATAGTATGACCCGATGCGATAAGCACAACACAAGATATGTTTAAGTGTTGCCATATATTGACAATATACGACATTTCTTTTTCCCCAACCCAATATATGCAAGTCGGGGGCATTTCTATATTGCAAGTAAGGTGAGTGATACGATTAATTCTAGCAAACAAAATTTAAATTTGGAACTTTAACGTTGGTTGCTTCTTGAAATTTCATATCAATATCCGATCTTGTATTGTTAAAAATTTAGCAAGTGTAAGTGTAAAAATGTATATGGTAGCAGTTGGGTTAAAAATGACTTGATATCTTCTCTTCTTGAATGGCGTTAACGTTCCCATCAACTAGCGTCATTTATTAATACTTAGTTGAGATTTCTTAAGCCAAATAACACGCCTTGAATGTATTCCGAGGGGCAAGCTCTAGAATACGCGTGACCACCGTGCAAGTCGAAGGAAATTTCCCTGACGAAAAATCCCCCGGCCAGAACGGGAATCGAACCCGAACACCCGGCATGATAATGTGAGACGCTAACCACTCGGCCACGGGTGCACAAATGACTTGATATATGAAACGATTTATCTCAATTTTCATAAATAAAAACCAAGGTGTGTTCCCGCTCGAGAACAGGTCATTTGGTTTAAGCTGTCTTTTTTGTTGTGTTCATTTTCACCCAAGGAAATTTTAAATGGCGAGAAAAATTGGAAAAGTGACGAAATGTTAGAAAAAGTGATTTCCCATATGCTCTACATATAGTATTAGTTGTTGCTAGTCCAATTAATATGCATTGGGTTGAATAAACACTCAGGAAGCAAAAAATTATAAAGAAAATTATCTTTTCTATTTCAAATATGTTTTCTCTATATTAAAGTAAAATGTTTTTACTGAAGAAATTTATAATAGTGTTCGGTATTGGTAATTATCTTATATTACATTGGTGAGTTTTCTTTTAGTTATTTCATCCATACATAACACAGGAGGCATCTCGTCTAAGATCATAGAGGGCGGTTTTCATCATATCTCGTTCCACTTCAGTATCATTTATCTGATACGCACCATCCAACGACTGTTTACCATCCTTCTATCATCATCACTCGGTAAACACAGGTGGAGTGAACAAACAATACCCAACAACAAAACAAAACGGCCTTTTTCAGAGGCACCAAATCATTATCAAAGAGTTTAACGATGTCATTCTTCAAACATATCCAAAATAAACAGATAACCTAACGGAATCCTACGTCAACGATGCGGTCGTGTCTTGGACACAACCCTTCTGTAACTTTTTTTTTCTAGGAAATTTAAAATGAGTGAAATTTATGGATTTTTGAACAGTTACATAAGCTTAATTCGAAAGCAATTGTTCTCATGGCTCAAGGCCCAAACATTTTTTCTTTTTCGGTGCCAATTTTCATTTCGGGCCGGTCCGAAAAATATTTTTTCTTTCTCACTTTTTTCCAAAAATGACTTTTTCAAAAAATCATAACTTTTGAACTGCTGTACCAATTCAGACGATCAACATACCAAATTAAAATCAATTAGTTTTAAAAAAATGTAAACATAATAGACTTGCAGAAAATTAGAATTTTGTTTTCGTTTTTATTGATTGTAATTGTTTTTGTGATTTTCATGGTCTCGAGACCAACGCCCTGATTCTCGAATACACTTCACAGTGGAAACGACAATAACGGCACGCTATTGAACTACGTTTTACGAGTTAGTGAAGTGTCGAAGATAATGATGAGTTTTCAGGCAAAATGAGCACATTTCAAATAAAAAATCATTAATGAAAATTATCTTCTTCGTATCAAACTGGTATTCAATGTGAGTGGAAACTTTGTTTTCTTCATGTGGTATAATAATCCCATACAAAAATTTCATCTGAAGATAATTTGATATTATAATGATAAATTTAGTAGGAAACTAATCTCGCATCCAGATGTCGACACCGTACCGTTGTCATCGCGAATACGTTTCATACCGTTTCCACCGTGAAGTGTATTCGTAGTGTATTCGAGAATCAGGCCCCAAGATATTTTAATTTTTTTCTTGAACGCTGAGAATTTTCTACACAAAACATCCAAAATGTTTTCTTCCGTTTTTGTGTTATGATTTTTAAGTTAACCAATGTGATCCGAAAAAAATATAAAAAAATATATATACCATTCTGAATCATATTTCGGACGGAGAATTTAGTGAAGCACATGTGAAGAAATGTGGTGTTCTTATTTCATTCGCGTTTCTAGTATTATATCTATGAATGTCACTTCCCCTTTCAACTCGATCACACGAATATCGAGGCAGCAAACCGTTAACTACCTTAAAAATGAACACCATAGTTAAATACACAATTCTTTGCTTCACAGATAACCATTGCAGAGCGTCCAGCATCAAATATGAGGAAGTGAACCTGCTACATTGTAAAATCAAACTCATTATTTTATTCTGCAAGCGCTGTAATCTCGATGTTTGCGTTTCATTGGCCAAAAACAAAATGGAAGAACAAACGTCTAGATGAGGAGAGATAATTGATTTGTATAGCTGTATTTTACTGCAAATAGTTAAATCGTTTCTTAGTCGACACAAAATTCCATACTTCTTGGCAATTTTCTTGATGACATTGTCAGTGTGAGTATTGAACATAAGTTTGTCATCAATAATCACGCCAAGATATTTAATCTCTCGAACGCGATCAATGGTCTCATCATCAATCACAATAGAGACGTTTCCATTTATTCGATTTCACGAGATTACCATATATTTAGTCTTATTAATGTTCAATTTCAATTGTTTATACTTCAACCATCTACTTAAAGAACGCAAATCTCCATTCAAGTGTAAAACGACCTCATGTACATTCTTAGCTGCAATGAATAACACCGTATCATCAGCAAAAAGATTAATATCGCAATATCGTAAAACTCGTCGCTTGTCATTGATGTACATAATAAATAAAATGAGCCCTGATGAATGAGACTTCCCTGAGGTACTCCAAGATTATTCCCTACGGGACTGGAAATGAAATCGTTGAAAGCAGTCCGTTGAGTTCTGTCATATAAATAGCTTTCAAACCATTTATATGCAGTACTCGTAATTCCAAAGCGCTTAATCGTGTTCAACAACAATGGCCTAGAAATTGTCTTGAAAGCGCCCTTTAGATCCAAGAAAACAGCAACAATCGTGTCTTTACCTTCTAGTTTTTCGTTCCATTTTGCTAACACCAAGTTCAATGCGGTTTCACAGGAATGACCTTTCAGATATCCCGATTGTTCTGGTATTAGTAAAGAGTTACGATTCAAATATTCTAACAGCTGGCCTTTAACAACAAGTTCCAAAATTTTCTCTAACGTGTGCAACATGTTGATGGGACGAAACTCTTCGGCTTTAATCGTCCCTGCAACCTTTTGAATGGGAACTACTAAGGATTCCTTCCACAATTGTGGTACATAACCAGTTAGCAATGATGTATTAATGAGGTCCAGCAAGATGTGACAAATTACATGAAAGCAATCTTGAACAACTCTAGCATTAACATTATCTAGTTGAAGGAGAATGTGCTAATCGGTTATGAAAAGACGATCGTTTTTACTTACTTTGTGTGATCTCTCACACGAAAAGCCTAGTATTAATGTTTGTGATTACTGAACCGTGCAAATTATATTTCTAATATACATCAGATGTTTAGTAGAAATACGAAGTCGATTCCAGCCCGCTGTGTTTATAAAGACAATGATATCGTCAATAGGTTATCCATCAATAAATTATTCAATGAAACAATACTGCTATTCCAGCAAATGTCTTTTTTAGCTGCTCCATCTAACATTTACGATATTCTTTCAACCACGGACCATTTGCCCTCGTAAGTGACGCCTTATTTAACCACCAACTCCGTATTGTTCCAGATTCAATCAACCAGTCAATTGCTACTAATGAGTCCCGTAAACACCCCCGCGTTTCAGCCTTTATTGCTTCCTATCGTTTATCTACTCGTGAAAACAAAACAAAATAAAACAAAAACAGGTTCGCAGAGAAAGGAAACAGCAGATATCACAAACCGATTACGATTTCTTTCGATTGGATTGGTTTGCTCCCTTCCGGACTCTTCCTGCTGTGTCATCTTCCCATCTTTCCCAATGCACTGCGCAAAATTACCGTTGATTTTTTGCTGGTATTAATTCCAGATCCTGCTCAGTTTTATTTACCGTGCATAAAGTTGGGAGGAGAAATCAGGCCGACCCCAAGCACCAGTAAAAGGCCAATGCCATGTGCTAAGCTATAAAACACCGCAATTTATTAACTTTATCCTTCTGTTATCTTTTTTGTTCCTGGCCCCACAGTCCACGCTTCGTGCAGACCAGGCGCGACGTTTGCGGCAGGGAACGGGTGAATCGGTCGGAACTCTTTTCACCTTTCGACTTAACTCGAGGCTTGGAGAAAGCGGAAATGCTGAAAAAGTTGTTCATTTCTTAGGAATTTGTCAGGATCAGCAGGAGGGAGCGTTTGTGGGGGAAGAGGGCTTGTTTT
Source organism: Toxorhynchites rutilus septentrionalis (assembly GCF_029784135.1). Classification (NCBI taxonomy): domain Eukaryota; kingdom Metazoa; phylum Arthropoda; class Insecta; order Diptera; family Culicidae; genus Toxorhynchites; species Toxorhynchites rutilus. The sequence goes on from NC_073744.1 coordinate 126,073,250, forward strand.
GAAGAAGTGGCTGAAGGTGTGAACGAAAAAAGTTGAGCAATTTTTCTCACCATCATCGAGCACGTCACTTTGAAGTTGCTGTTTTATTCCTCCGTGAGTCTGGAGTTGATGTGATGGTTGAGCGAGGGGTGTATCGAGGGCTCGGAAGATTGAAAGGTTTTGAACAAATGTCTGAAAATGTCTACAATCAGAAGGTAACTCGAATAATGTATGTTTTACAAATTTATTTTTTTTTTATTTTGGGGAAAAGATCATCCAACTGTAGCATCCCCCGTTTTTGCCAGCAGTTCTCCCCTCCCCGTGATTTTTCCACTTCATTTCAAATCCTGCCAGGGAGAAGATATGACGGGCTGAAACCGAAACTTCCCGCCTCTTGCTGTGATGTCAGCATGGGCTTTCAGTGTGGGAAAAGCTGTCTGATATATTACCCTCGCAGTAAGACTGTGGCGTGTTCTGATTGAGAGACACGTGTTTGTTTATTTATGCTGAAGGGGGAATCAGATTCCCCGCTTGTTTGTGCCATTCATTTGCTCTCTGAAATAACACATTAGTAGCGATAACGATCTTTGATTTCTTTACCCTCCGGAAGGTTGGGGTGAAGGTGTCGGAAAACTTCTATCCTCTCTTGAAATTCTGGTTGGATTATTGATTGAGTGTTTGGTTTCTGTATCAGTTTCACCTATTTACTGATTAATTCGTTATCTTTGCAGGACGGAATGGGTCAGCTGAAGATTGTTTCCGGTGGAATCCAACTCACCGGTCAGGCGATGGTATTAGACATCCTACGAGCTTCCACCATTCGGTCCAAACATGGGCAACCGATTTCAATAGGTAATGGTCAACATTGCTTCCACTGAATAATGAATTAATGGGCAATATCGTTACAAACTAGAATCATCCCGAAACTTCAGCCTAAACACTCGGAATTCCGAAGGGTACCTGGAAAATCAGCTCTTCCTTGGCCACGACCGAATGGAGATACTGGCGAATCACTTCCGGGTGGCAGACACACATGGGACTGTGCTCTTCTCAGTGGATCGAGATGAAGTCACTGTCGGTGCAAGCTCAGTTCGGGTGGAAGGAGAAGGCGGAGTGTACTTCAAGGATTCCATTCAGACGCCGCTAGTGCGAGCGGAAGCCGGGAAGGATTTGAAGTGAGTGGCAATCTCGAATTACAATGAAGCATCATCACTGTGTTTGGTCATATAACTTCTCACTTACAACTGTGTTATTATTCATTATCTCGCATCATTAGGCTGGAGTCACCAACCCGGTCTCTGGAGGCGCGTGCCACTCAGGAAATATTTATACAATCACGCGCTGGGAGCATCGAAGCGAACTGTCTCAGCGATCTCAAACTGCACTCTGTTGCGGGCAGTGTAAGTATTTCAGAAATATGAATATTTATAATGTATGTGTCTACTCTAAGTTTTCGCGATTTTTTCGTAAGAAAAATTGTTCCGAAACTCAACCATGTCGAAAACACGGGTGTATGAATGGTATAAGACATTCAAAGACGGCCGAGAGGAGATAAACGATTTGCAACTTCTAAAACGACCATTCACCTCTTCAAATGATCATCGACAAAATAAAAAATAAAATAAGTAAAAAAAACTTTTTATGTTAAACGGTTTAATTGTGATTAAACATAATAATGTACTAAAAGCTATAAATTAATTAGGCGGGTAGCAGTTAGCAGTTATCACACCTCTCCTTCATTAATCTAGGGCATTGATGAACCTAAAATAAAATCGTGGTACATATCATGAAGTCGCTAATTGTGGATAATGGAAATCCAACGTGCCCCACGTCGTTCGTTTGATACAAATATCTCAATCATCCTTTTTTTTTAGATGATATGGAATCAGCTATTTTGTAGCGGCGGCCAAATTGGATTTTTCAAGGTAAGCAGTTTCAAAATGGCAGCAGAGATAAAGGTGTTTTATAAATTCGATCAGTTCCTATTGGTTTAATTTCTATTAATATACTACAGACATACAAACAGTTCAGGCTAAATAAAACCGTTAAATAAAGTAATTTGCTATTTTGTGATTGCGGCCATCTTGGATTTGGTTTTTGCTACTGTGACCTGCCATTCAAGCCCTTTCATTTGATACTCATATTAATCGGGTTTTGAGAAAATATGTAGTCTGCCATTTTGTAGTGGCAGCCATCTTGGATTTGCATTTATCATATATATATATATATATATATATATATATATATATATATATATATATATATATATATATATATATATATATATATATATATATATATATATATATATATATATATATATATATATATATATATATATATATATGACGCCATTTTGTGGTAGCGGCCATTTTGGATTTGCATTTTTCATAAACAATGTTGTATTCTCCTGATCTTCTGCTTCATCTATACCTGTTCCTCAGAAACGCCGATGTCAACGTTTAATGATGTTTCCTTCGTTGTGTCCCCGTTTCATATCCCTCATATCCGATCGATAAACTTTTACTTAGTCGCGGCAATACATACACACACTCTTTACAGATGCACGGGCCAAAGGTTGTGCAGTCCACTGATCAGCCAAAGGTTGTACCGCTCATGACAACTCTACACGAACTGATGATTGCGCCGGCTAGTGACCATTCTATCCTGGATTCCTCGAGTCGAGAAAGACGCACCACGCTAGATATGGGGTACAGACTAGGGAGCGTTGCTGATTAATGGTCAGCTGCATCCCAATAGGAAATAGCCCGTGTCGGGCACACGTATAGAAAGTTGTATTCTACTAGTCAAGCCCTTTCATTCGATACCCATATCGATGAGATTTTGAGACAATATGTGATCCGCCATCTTGGGTTTTCAAGATCATGAAATACACAATTTTATAATGACTACAGAGATAATGGTGTGTTCCAAATTTCAGATCAATCGGTCAACAGAAAGGGGGTCAAATTTCTATTAATATGGGTCAGTGCTACAGACAAACATGTTACAAACATACAAACAGAGTACAGGGCAAGCTAAATAAAACCGTTTAAAAATATAGTGCCCTCTAGTCCAAAACCATGAAAACAACAAAAAACGACCACAATCAATAATTACGATAAAAAAATCTATTGTTTTGCAAGTTCAATATTTTTTAACGATTGGCACATTGGATTCAATTTGATATGTCGATAATTTAAATCGGTGCAGTAATTCATAAGTAATGAATTTTTGTCATTACAGGTCGGACTCGATTATATGTGATTCGATTATATACAATTTTGGACTCGATTATATACAGTTTGGAAGAAAATATTTTTGTTATATTTCAAATATGACTTATTTCAAGAAGAAATGTAACCTTTCAATGTTAAGGTATTATTTAAGCGGCTATTACATGTACAGTGGGGTAAAAATCGTGATTTTTGAAATTTTACTTGAATTTTCACCAGGAATTGTTTATATCGATATTGCAGCCAAATTAAGAAAGATATAATTTGGATGTCAAAGAACAAATTGTAGAGCGGTTAATGAACTTCAATTTAATTGATAGAAACAATCTAGTCTAATATAAATTTTTAGGATAAAATTAATAATAACACATTGAAAATCATTAACTTTAAAGTTTTTCACTTCCAAAATGATACTAAAATCCACTATTTTAGATGTTCCACTACTATATCCTGTACTAATTTTTTCATCTTTCAAATGAGAGCAACAAAACCATCTTCCGTGGCGTACTTTGTAATGTACATCCAGTTTAAGGTAATAGAGTCCGAAACAAAAAAAAGTTCTATAACTCTGTCATTGTTGAAATTCGAACATATGCGTAGAAGGATTTTTTTCATCAAACATGATCGTCCATCACTTCCTGAGAGAATTATATATATATATATATATATATATATATATATATATATATTTCTTTTTTTTTTTTTTTCAAAGCTCCATCAATATGGGTATCAAATGAAAGGGCTTGGCCAGTAGAATACGGTTATTTATGATAAATGCAAATCCAAGATGGATGCCACTATCAAATGGCGGACCACATATTATGTCAAAACCCCGTTAATATGGGTATCAATTGAAAAGGCTTCACTAGTAGAACACAGTTATTTATAAAAAAACAAACCCAAGATGGCTGCCACTACCAAATGGCGGACTGTATGTTTTCTCAAAATTTCATTAATATGGATATAAATTGAAAGGGCTTGACAAGCAGAATACTGTTACTTATGAAAAATGTAAATCCAAGATGGCTGCCACTACAAAATGGCAGACTACATATTTTCTCAAAACCCGATTAATATGAGTATCACATGAAAGGGCTTGAATGGCAGGTCACAGAATATCATGCAAAAACCAAATCCAAGATGGCCGCAATCATAAAATAGCAAATTACTTTATTTAACGGTTTTATTTAGCCTGAACTGTTTGTATGTCTGTAGTATATTAATAGAAATTAAACCAATAGGAACTGATCGAATTTATAAAACACCTTTATCTCTGCTGCCATTTTAAAACTGCTTATCTTGAAAAATCCAATTTGGCCGCCGCTACAAAATAGCTGATTCCATATCATCTTAAAAAAAAGGATGATTGAGATATTTGTATCAAACGAACGACGTGGGGCACGTTGGATTTCCATTATCCACAATTAGCGACTTCATGATATGTACCACGATTTTGTTTTAGGTTCATCAATGCCCTAGATTAATGAAGGAGAGGTGTAATAACTGCTAACTGCTACCCGCCTAATTATTTTATAGCTTTTAGTACATTTTTATGTTTAATCACAATTAAACCGTTTAACTTAAAAAGTTTTTTTTTACTTATTTTATTTTTTATTTTGTCGATGATCATTTGAAGAGGTGAATGGTCGTTTTTGAAGTTGCAAATCGTTTATCTCCTCTCGGCCGTCTTTGAATGTCTTATACCATTCATACACCCGTGTTTTCGAAATGGTTGAGTGTATATATATATATATATATATATATATATATATATATATATATATATATATATATATAGATATATAAGCGCGTAGTTCTAGTTGTATTGATTGTATCGAGTCATACTATAGCTTGTTGGAAAGGTATTTTTGCTATAATATAGTCCTTGACAGTGTTTTGTTTGGTTAAGTCGTTCTTGAGTTATAGTGTCGCAAATATGGAGCAAAATAAAGAGGTAATGTGTTGTAAATTTGTAGTCCACGATAGAAAAGTGATCACTGGAGGCGATCTGGCGTAGTGGTAACATCCATGCCTCTCACGCTGAAGGTCACGAGTTCAATTCTCACTCCCGACATTCTTCCAAAAATGGAAGTAAAAAGTGACGAACCAGCCAAATGAATTGAAAATCACTATAATACAGATAAAAAAAAAAAAGAGAAAATCCGACATATTTTACAGTACTACTATGACAAAGGCAAAAATGCATCTCAAGCTGCCAATAAAATTTGTGCAGTTTATGGACCCGATACAGTTTCCATTTCCACCGCACAACGATGGTTTCAACGTTTTCGTTCTGGTGTAGAGGTCGTCAAAGATGCGCCACGCTCCGGAAGGCCTGTCGTCGAAAATTGCGACAAAATCGCTGAATTAGCCGAGAAAGACCGGCATAGTAGCAGCCGTAGCATCGGCCAAGAGCTGGGGATAAGTCATCAAACCGTTATTAACCATTTGAAGAAGCTTGGATTCACAAAAAAGCTCGATGTATGGGTGCCACACACGTTAACGCAAAAAAACATCTTTGACCGTATCGACGCATGTGAATCGCTGCTGAATCGCAACAAAATCGACCCGTTTCTGAAGCGGATGGTGACTGGCGATGAAAAGTGGGTCACTTACGACAACGTGAAGCGCAAAGGTCGTGGTCGAAGCCCGCTGAAGCGGCTCAGACGGTGGCCAAGCCCTCATTAACGGCCAGGAAGGTTCTGCTGGGTGTTTGGTGGGATTGTCAAGGAATAATCTATTATGAGCTGCTTCCCTATGGCCAAACGCTCAATTCGGACCTGTACTTCCAACAACTGGACCGCTTGAAGGTAGCACTCATGAAGAAGAGGCCATCTTTGATAAACAGAGGCCGCATTGTCTTCCATCAGGACAACGCCAGGCCACACACTTCTTTGGTGACGCGCCAGAAGCTCCGGGAGCTCGGATGGGAGGTTCTTTTGCATCCGCCGTATAGTTCGGACCTTGCACCAAGTGACTACCACCTGTTTTTGTCCATGGCAAACGAGCTAGGTAGTCAGAAGTTAGCCACAAAAGAGGCCTGTGAAAATTGGCTATCCGAGTTTTTTGCCAATAAGGAAGCGAGCTTCTATAAGAGGGGTATTATGAAGTTGGCATCTCGTTGGGAAGAAGTCATCGAACAAAACGGCACATATTTGACTTAAAACAGATGATTGTAACTAATTTTATGAACAAATGAAAATTCAAGAAAAATACCCCACGACTTTTTTGACAGATATATATATGTATATATATGTATATATATATATATATATATATATATATATATATATATATATATATATATATATATATATATATATATATATATATATATATATATATATATATATATATATATAAAATCGTGTTACGGTGGTTGTTACCGAACACCTCCGAAACGGCTCGACCGATTTTGATGAAATTATACTCAAAATACTTGGTAGGTATGAGAATATGGTGGCTCTATGCAGAAAAAAAGATCTGGATATTTTTTCAAAAAATTGAATTCATAACATACATATAACCTTAAATTTTGACCCCAATTCCCTATAATTGCGATTTTATTATTTTTGTGTCAAAAATATTCTAATAATTTAACCGTTGTTCGTTTTTTTAACAGAACGAATTTATTTAAGTTGTTCAATGACTGATGGCGTAACGCCCGCTTCATTGAACATCCATCTACAAATACACAAGTAACATCAATTCATCTAAAGCAGGGAGCATCTCCGACGAGCTGGAAAACAAACATTCAAGATATCGTAAGCTGTGCCAACAATTTATGGTTGACATATACGCGAAGGTAGAGATTGAACGACGATTCTTACTACACAATCAACAAAAGCGGTGCGTGGAATAACACATTCACTTGCGAGACACTATCATGAGCAACGCCGACACAGCTTTAGTTATAGCCAGGCCAAAGCGCAATGCATTGTCATGACATTACGCGTGTGTTCAAACACAAAATGAAGTTCGATCGTATTCGTCCCCACATATAGTTGGTTGTATTCTGTTGAATACAACTTATTTTGACCATTGTTTCGAGACAAGGCGAACGAATTTAAGAGTGTAAAAGTCGATTTCGATCGAATTGTAAAATCCGATCACTCATATGCATATATGAATATTGAGTTCTACAAATCGGTGAAGAGTAATAAAAACATCCATGAATAAAGGAAGCAATATGGCTGTGTTTCAAACTTAGATTACCGATGGGAATACTCCTCGATTGAATGCAAACGATAAAATAACGCGATTCCAAACAGGCCGATTAATTTGAACGTTTTCCAATTTATGAACGATACCAAGCTGTTATAAACTAAGCCATGTTGAAAATCACATGCACGTATTTTCTAACAAGGAGACAGCAATAAATATTGTTTTTTTTTACGTAGAACTACGTCTTTCATTAAGGGTACCAAATCAGAAAACAGATCACGTTTTTATGAAATAAAGTTAACGTTAATAACTATTTTTGCCGTGAACGGATTTTGGCGATTTACATACTAAACGAATCGGAAATACCGTAAGAATTGTTTGATATGTTATACATTAGAATCCCCTGGTTTGTAAATGGTTAAAATTCATGAAAACTTTAAGCGTTTCTATTTTCCCCTACATTTGATCTGTCCATTTGTGTGCTTTCCCGAACAAAGCTGTCAATAACGAGCAACTTATTGACGACCAACGGAGGGGAAATCGTAGGATTCAAAGTCTCCGTGAACAAAGGAAAAGTAGAAGAATGAAGGGGAATACTTGCCTAGAGTATAAACAGTGGATCTCGCTGAGGCAAACTTCCATTCGGCATCGGACTGTTGAGCAATCCAGTTCACTTTGCTCTCGCTGCGCTTTGATCTAAGATTGGACTCCACCAGTGGTAATCCAACTTGGATATCGTCGTGTGATTTTTTCTGTTCGTTTTTCGCGTTATTCGTATCGTGTGTTTTACTTTCCGCTTCATAAATTGGACGCTTCGCGTAGTGTGTGATGAGCAAGAAGAAGAGGAAGGCAGGCTCGAGCCTTGCAAAAAACGAACGCCAGGGGCAATAAAATTTCGAGACAAGCGTCATTATTCCTGAATAATACGATCAAGATCGTTAACGCAGAACTTACTGGGATTCAAATCGAAGGACAGGTTTTTCGTAAACGAAAACGTAGCTGTTGCTGATAGGGCGATTAAAAGCAAGGCTCTCTCCGCGAAGAAGGATGGCAAGCTGCACTCAGTGACCACTCGAGATGGAATCGTCTGTGTTAAACGGAATCCAGAAAGTGAGAACCGTTGTGTCGAAACCATGGATCAGCTGATGGAGATTATTCAATAAACCTTTCCTATTAAGATTTTGTTTTCCTGTTGATTCCTTCCTTGTTTCATCCTATTGTTCCCCTCCTAATTCTTGACCGATTATTTATGTTACATTGCTTTTTGAACATGTTTGTTTACGACTATGGCTAGTACCAATTGCGACAATGCCTCTCCACAGATTTGTTTGCCAGGAATTGTACTAAAATCGGCATTCATTCAAAATAAGCTTTCGATGTGCTGTTTGAATATGCAAAGTATGTGTGCCAGACAAATGGTAAAATTTGAGGAGTTTAGTCAAATATTGAGTGTGTCCAGTGTAGATGTTGGTTGTGTGTATGAGACTTGGCTGAATGAATCGAGAAGTAATGATACAATAACAATTGATGGATATAACACTATAAGAAGCGATAGAATTGGAAAAACAGGTGGTGGACTGATGATATATGTGAAAAAATGTTTCAAGTATAAACTTTTGGAATCTTCTTGCGTCGAAATACATGGAAAACATACAGAATTCATTTTCATTGAATTATCTACCCTCAATGATATCATACTCATTGGATTGATATACAACCATCCTGATCTCGACTGCTCAGAACTTATTCACGAAAAGCTTACTTCTTTTAAAAGTATACATAATAACATACTATTAATCGGCGATTTTAAAACCAATCTAATGAATCGAACCCCAAAAACTGAACGTTTTCATGCTACGCTCACATCACTATGTTTGTTCAATGTTGGAAAAGAACCAACTTTTTTCCATTCAACAGGGTCTTCCCAGCTAGATCTTTTGATCACTGATAATTTTGAAAATGTACTAAGATTTGGTCAAATCAGTGTTCCCAACATTTCACATCATGACATGATATATGCATCAGTGAATTATGACGTACAATTGACTAATAAGGAATTTTTCTATAGAGATTACAAGACGATCGATCTAAATGCAGCTCTTAGTAAATTTAACGATTTTGATTGGAACCATTTTTTATTCTATTAGTCATCCAGATGATTTGGTACAAATGTTCAATAATAGTTTGAAATGCATTCGTGACGCTTGTGTACCTTTGCGTAAAGCAAAGACAAATCACAAAATGAAAAATCAATGGTTCAATATTCAAATTCAGATAGCACTGATCGATCGAGACCGTATGTACAGGAAATGGAAGTCAACTAAGAACAACCATGATTTTAACAGATTCAAAGTTTTAAGAAACACAGCTAATCGATTAATTGCTCAAGCCAAGCGTGATTACTACAACACTCAACTAAGTGGTGATATGTCTCCCAAAGACTTTTGGCGGAAAATTCGACAGTTGGGACTTGGAAAATCTTCTTCAAATATTGAATGCAATTTCAGTCCAAATGAAATTAATGAATCGTTTCAGAAAAATTTTCGCCTATTCAGTCTATGACCAATTCCAGTGCCAATAATCACAATAGCTTTTGTTTCAGACCGTTGCAAATAACCGAAATCATTAATGCTGTACACAAAGTTACATCGAATGCTGTTGGTCTCGACGATATCCCCATTAGTTTTATTAAAAGTATTTTACCTTTACTACTAGAACCATTAGCTCACATTTTCAACAAAATTATTGACACGTGCATTTATCCCAAATTATGGAAAATGTCTAAAATAATTCCATTCCGAAAAAAGTCTAATTTAGCTTCATTAGACAATTTGCGCCCTATCAGCATTTTGAACGCATTGTCCAAAGTTTTCGAAAGGTTGCTGAAGAACCAGATATGTTCCTATGTTCACAATAATAATCTATTATCGCCCTTTCAGTCTGGCTATCGTTCCGGCCACAGCACTAAAACTGCAATGTTAAAAATTTGTGATGACATTGGTGTTATTTTAGATAAAGGCAATAGGATTGGGTTAATTCTCTTAGATTTTTCTAAGGCGTTCGACACTATTTCGCATCTTTTACTGTGCCACAAACTGGAAAATACTTTTAATTTCAACAGGAGCGCAGTTTCTTTGGTCCATTCATATTTGGTCAACCGTCAACAAGCAGTTTCTTGTAATCAGATATTATCCAGTTTTGTGCCAGTTTATTCTGGTGTTCCTCAGGGCTCTGTTCTAGGCCCAATTCTCTTCAGTCTCTACATCAATGATTTGCCAAGTGTGATCAGGAACTCTTCCATACATTTATTTGCAGACGACGTACAATTATATTTCAATTGTAATAATAGAAATAAGAATGAAACTAGTGGCATAATTAATGAAGACCTTGAAGCAATAAGAAAGTGGTCATTTCAAAATTTATTGAAACTCAATGCTAAAAAAACGCAAGCATTGTTTATTCGACGTAATATGAATGAAGAATTTCCAAACATAAACATCGGCAACGAAACAATTAGCTTTGTAGATTCCGCATCAAGTTTAGATTTTATTATACAAAGCGATTTTAATTGGGATAAGCACATACTGAGTCAATGTGGTAGAGTTTATTCTTGTTTTCGAACATTGCACTCAAAAAAACACGTTTTGCATTATTCGACTAAACTCAAATTATTTAAAAGCTTCATATTGCCACATTTTATATCCTGTGATTTTTTAATTAGTTGTGCTGCAATCCGAGTTCAAGACAGACTCAGAGTTGCACTAAATTCTTGCGTAAGATTTATTTTCAATTTGGGTCGAATGGATTCTGTCTCACACTTACAACACTCACTCTTAGGATATTCATTCCACAATTTTATTGAAGCTAGATCTTGTATATTATTACATAAAATGATTACAACAAGAACACCCGCATATCTATATGAAAAATTGAAGCCATTTCGAAGTACAAGAACTCGGCGGTTCGTGATACCCGCCCACAATTCGTCGATCTATGGCACAACATTCTTTGTGAGAGGTGTTGTTTTATGGAATTCACTTCCCTGTAATCTCCAAAATCAAGAGTCATCATTCGTGTTCAGGAAGCAATATATGGATTATTTCAATCGGTCGAGAAATAGTTAGTTTGTAGTATTAGAAGGATTGTTATTATTTTACAAATTACCAACGCACTTCATACCATACTTCATCACTTTATAGCACCAAAAAGACTGCAGTCTTACGCTATGAGAGTGAGTAAATAATAATAATAATAAAAATAAATGATAATAATAATAAAAATAATGATGCACGCGATGGCGATTTCGGCGCGTCGGTCGAAAATGTAAACGCAGTTACCCAGGCAGCAACCAAAATCAAGCTCCCCCCGCTGGTGGCGAAGGCGGTCGCTCTTGACAAACTCATCAGCGAATTCGCATCGATGGGTGTTACATCAGAGTACAAGCTATGTGGCATTATTCAGTCTTTTTCCAAGCAGTTAACATTGTTTGTTTTCCGTCATCATAAGGGCCTCGTTGGTGCCTTTGAGAATGCATCAATGCATTAAACTGACGTTATGGCGAAGCAGGTGTTAAGGTTGTGTGCCAAAAAAATTATTTGGGGAATACCAAGCATCTTGAATGTCTTACTGGAATGTTATAAGTTATTTGGATTCGCGTGCCAGTCGCAAAACTGCCTTCAACTAGGATTGCATTTGCGCTAATATTGATCATAATGAAACATTGCTACTGTTTTCGAGGTTGTTGATATTAACAAAAAGAGTTTATTTCGCTTGTTTAGTCACCAAGAAAGTAAATGTTGTTCTGGAATTTTATTTGTGATTAGGTTTCGCTTGCCAGTAGCAAAACTTCCTCCACTAAGGGTGACAGCTGCGCTTCTCTTGAGCATGAGAAAGTAATGCAACTTTTTTCGAGGCCAGTAATATTAACAGAAGCGTTTCTTTTGAGAATAGCGCAAAATTATGAGAAGTGTTTATATTCCTAGTAGTTTCAAGCCACCAATGTATGGCTCTGTATGCATGCTATGGCGAACGCTTGTTTGGCACTTGGTTTACGTTGTACGAACGATGCCTAGAGGTGCGATTCCTTTGAGGCAATACTAAATAACATGTAGCAAGATATTTGATACTTGCAACGGTTGTCATTGTTGAAAAGTTATTGTTGTTTCCATGCGGTGCCAAAGATATATTGATGTAGTTATAAGATGTGGAATAATGGTGCTGGTGCAACATGTATATAATCGACTGTAGCCGAGTCGATGTAAATTGCGAAAAAGGCCACCGGAATAGCGTTCGAGGTAAATTTCCAATGCATTGACATGAAATAAATTGTGACATACGATTGTTTTGCGAGGGCAAGAATGAATCATCAATCAATTATCGTCAACTGATTCTACAATGAAAGAACCATTCCAGAGATTATTCTACTAAGCAGTTGTTTCTAAAATTTCACAGCATTATAGAATAATATACGAAGGTAAAAACAAGCGACTTATGAAAAATAACAGCGTAGTTCTACGTCACAATGCGGTCGTATCTGGGACACAACCTCCTATAATTTTTTTATTTCATTTTTTCTACTTTACGACAAACTTATGTTACTTTTTTCAGTTGACGTTTAACTTTTAAGAGATCAAACATGTCAGTTACGTTAATGAAATACACCAACAAACATAATATAACCTTTCGTTCAAATCATTTAATTCGTTTTTTTATCGCTCACATTCGATTTACACTTACAATATATTAATGTGTTTTATTCAACACCCAAAATATTCACTAGAAATAATTTATTTGGCAGAACAACGTTTGCCTGGTCAGCTAGCTAGTATATATATATATATATATATATATATATATATATATATATATATATATATATATATATATATATATATATATATATATATATATATATATATATATATATATATATATATATATATATATATATATATATATATATATATATATATATATATATATATATATAAAGACATTGGTCAAAAAATCCACTTCAAGTTTTCACTGCTCTATCAGTTATCCCACTCGAAGGACTTCAAGGACATGGCGGTGAAAAAGAAATCACATACGTGACGTTAACAGCGGTACTTTTTAACTTCTGAAATCGAAACCATGTCAATTGAGTCTCCATAAAAAAAAAATAAAGACATAAACACATCAGAAGAACATCACAAAGTTAAAAGCCTGTATTCCGGATGTAGATTATATGACACATAAAATCGCCAATAATCCAATTCAAGTAACAAGGTTCATGATATGAATTGTTAATTAGAAAGTTTGCTTGCAAATAAAATTTATTTCATTTAACGAATATACAATATTTACATGTCTCATATCCCTTTTTTAGCTGCTGCAAAAAAACTATTTGAGGTATTGCTTGACTGTAAAATGTGGCATCAACGCTGACGATAGCTGGCAATAGCGCAGACGGCAAGCGCGTCGGTTTTCCGAAGGTTGAGGAGCACGAATTCCGCCACTGTCTAAAGCATTTTTCGGGTTGAAATTTCGTTCAACAACCCTTGAGCAAAATATGTTTCCTTGGACGTCTAACACTGCATCCGAGAAATGCACTTTCTTCGCTGCTCATTTGAAGCGAGTATTCAATCGCCGTTCGTTCTCCGAAATGCAAGTTGCTGCTGCCGTTAGAAACACTCAAACCAACGTATTGAATCACGACATCGGACCTGTGCAATCTGCGACTTCCTCTAATCCTTCGGGAGAGCCTCGGGGAAGCAACCTAGGCCGATTGTTGTTCTCAATATTCGTCAACGAAATGTCCTTGCTACTTCCAACTGGATGCCGCTTATTCTACGTGGATGACGCGAAAATCTATATGATAATCAGGAACGCACTAGATTGCCATAAACTTCCGGATCTGGAAGACCGCTTTGTAGAATGGTGTTTGAGAAATATGATGTCGCTCAGCATCTCGAACTGCTGCACCATTTCATTTCATCGCAAGCTCAAACCAATTGTGTTTAATGTGCGCGAGCTTATATACAGATCTCTGTGTTTGTGGTTGGTTTCAATAGCCTGTTTTCAAAGCGTTTTTTAAGCTATCGAAACAATTTTTCGAGTCAATAAATAACAATCATATGAATATTAGATATTTTATCTTTGGAATGAAGTGATTTTCATACTACTTCGTTCAGCCGCCAAAGCATTTAGAATCATATCACTTGCCGCAGTGAATCCTGATTTTTCTTAACCATTTCCACTAACAACTATCCCTTCCATGATAAACGCTAGGGAACCACGCTATAGAGGCGAACCTTCTGGCCTTCGGGCGGCGAATATCATACTAACATTCCTTCCCTTCCCCTGGTGACTGTAACGAAGTGGCCGGCGTCGTTATTAACCATTTAAAACTCGAATTACCGAAAATTGCACAACAAGAATGATTTGCTAGTCCCAAGCGTCATTCTGTGTGTTCTTTTTGCAATTTGCAATTTGGAAGGTTCAGATCAATCACGGAGTGCCACTACGAATTGTACAGTTTACCCAAGCTCAAGCTCACTTCGTTCAGCCGCCAAAGCGTTATTAACGTTCATAACCTTGCACTTCAAGTGTCATGCTCCCGTTTTCGAAACTTTGAACTTACACCCCGGTACAGAAATGAAAAACGTAGTCCCACGTCAAAATTTTATACCCCTATAAAACACCCTCATTACCTCACCATCATGCTTAGTTTTCGTAAACGAATCAGTCAAACTCAACGATTTAGCAATTTTCGAATATTACCACGGCAGATTCTCCAAGTAGGTTTTGAAGATATTTTTTATTTACTTTACTTTTCTTATTTCTGAGAAATCTAAATGTAAAAATTGCTCTCCAATGTAACGTTCCAGTTTTTATCTGCTTTCCATTAAACTGTACTGTAACATCAACAATAAATGTGACCCCTGCCTTTTCAGCATTTATTTTATACATGTTCATTAACTCGAATCCTGCTTCGTTTACAGATCCGCCTGGATGCCAGCAACATTGTCCTGCCGAACTTGAAAACCGTGCAACCTTTGACGTCGTTGGGTGGTGCACGAGACCACGCGGGTGCCGCTTCGGCGTCGTCCGCCCACAACAAGATCTACCAACTGTGCGTGTGCTCCAACGGTAAGCTGTTCCTCGCCCCCGCACACAGCATATGTGCGGCCGATGATAGTGCCATCTGCAGGTAATATTTTTTCCTGCCATTTCAACATCCGGCAACGATTGCAGTGAACTATCGAAACACAATCAATATGAACATACGCATGTAAACTTAATCGCAGTTACCAAATGATAGTACAGAGAAAATGAATGGAACAATAGCTATGTGAATAAAAAAATAGGCGTGTCGAAAAAAGAACCATTCTTTTTTCCCTGTATTATCCTCAAATCAAGCGATTCGCGTGATCTGAGATTAGCTAGACACAAACATTGTAAATAGAATAGGTTGAAAACATTGCAAACAAACGCGAACTTTCATCCCTAGGCATGGCCTTTTGGACACATAACCAAACAGTAGTCCTTCATGAAATGAGTTATTCAAACAAAGATGAATTATATATTTACTGCTGAAAATTGAGTTGCATTATTGACAACAAATGTTACGAAATTGTTTCGATTTATGTTTACATTCACCAGACTCCTGTGGGAATCGTTGATATTTTGGGAATCTATCAAGCCAGGAAGACAGGTAGTTAGATGTTAGAATTACAAATGATTGTGGGAAAAGAATCAGGAAAAAGTTCTATTTGGTGGATAAAAACTGGGCTATAAATTCTGACTTGACTCGTTCTTTTGGATTGCTACCATTGGTCTTATTTTATTGTGTGATGAATAGGGTAGCAAACAAGCAGAGCTTATAATTGATCAAATCACAGAAATCATCCCACAAAAAAAAAATATCGTAAATCAAAACATACCTGTTACACGAAAGAAAAGCAACCAAGTAGACTCTTAACCGTAATAAGTTAATCGAATGGGTTTTAGAAACCCATCGACAACAGGAATCGTTTGATAAAACTGATCAGCATATATGTGGTTGCGTATCGAAAATATTAATTCTTGTTTGACTGACGTAGACTCATAGAAAAATCGATTAGGAATGTTTTACTGCCAACAGGACATCCGCAGAAAAAGAAACCTACCAAGTGATGGGTAAATTATAGTTTTTCATACGAGCATACATATCATATATATTAAATTACATTACATTTGAAATAGAGGTAATAAATATAGTGAATAACATTATTTTCTTTGAGTCTCTCGTTATCCGAAATAGCCCTCTCGGCGATTGAACCTTTCAGAAGCGCTCTCTTCAACTGGTTACACAGCAGATGACCAAATTATTTGGAGAAGTAGGGTAGAGCGGGGCTAGTTGGTCATGGGCAGTCTTCAGAAAAAAACGCAGCGCTGAGCTTGAGTTTAATTTTCATCAGCGCGCGTTCAAAGAAAACTCGTACTCTCTCTTGGTGCGAAGAGCACAAAATTCGTAAGCACGACAGCGCAACTTGTGTGATGCGCGTCTCATTCTACACACACACATACACGAACATACACATCGCATTCTAGCGCCCGCTTTGTCTTTGTTCGTTGTCTTCGTGTCTTCGTTCGCCCGCTTTGTCTTCGCAAAGCATAAAAACAACAGCGCGCCCCATTTGTACCGTATGCGATTGTGTGAAGAAAAATATCTCAACAGAGAGAGCAATCCAGATTCAAGCGCGCAGTATAGAAATACGGCGCAAGCACGGCGCAAATTTCAGCGTAAAACTCAGCTCAAAACTGGGCGTAAGAACGGCGCTGCAACCAAACATTTCATCTGTGTTTCGGAGCGTGCTCATTCGCCAGAGTGCATGTGTACACAAGGTGTGGGAGCTCAACTGGGTGCAAAAATCTCGTTACACATCAGCACCGAGTTACATTCTGAAGACTGGTCATGGGGGTAAGTTGGTCAGTGACGATATCTTGGAATCTGAGCGTCCAAAAATTAGCGATCTATGGGTGAAAAATAGCGAATTGCCGATGCAATAAAATAAGTCAATTGGAAATTTTTTTGACATAGTAAAGGGTGTGTCACATCAAATTGCATCACGGAAAAAACGCTGTAGAAATTCGCCCAGTAGACCGATCCTTTTGAAAATTTTAGACAGTAAAATAAAAACTATTAAACAACTTTTGGCATTTTCTTTTTATTCATACTTCGAGCCCAAACCCGTATGCTCGCACCTTCCTCTTTACCCCGTCCATAAGGTTCTGTACAACGTCAGGTTGTAGTTTTTTTTGAACAGAAATTCATTTTCTCTTGAAGTCCGCCTCCGATTTGACAACTTTTGGGTTCTTCCGGAGGGCCTGCTTCATAATCGCCCAATATTTCTCTATTGGGCGAAGCTCCGGCGCGTTGGGCGGGTTCATTTCCTTTGGCACGAAGGTGACCCCGTTGGCTTCGTACCACTCCAACACGTCCTTTGAATAGTGGCACGAAGCGAGATCCGGCCAGAAGATGGTCGGGTCCTCGTGCTGCTTCAATAGTGGTAGTAAGCGCTTCTGTAGGCACTCCTTAAGGTAAACCTACCCGTTTACCGTGCCGGTCATCACGAAGGGGGCGCTCCGCTTTCCGCAAGAGCAGATCGCTTGCCACACCATGTACTTTTTGGCAAACTCGGATAGTTTCTGCTTGCGAATCTCCTCCGGAACGCTGAATTTGTCCTCTGCGGAGAAGAACAACAGGCCCGGCAGCTGACGAAAGTCCGCTTTGACGTAGGTTTCGTCGTCCATTACCAGGCAATGCGGCTTCGTCAGCATTTCGGTGTACAGCTTCCGGGCTCGCGTCTTCCCCATCATATTTTGCCTTTCGTCGCGGTTAGGAGCCTTCTGAACCTTGTATGTACGCAGGCCCTCCCGCTGCTTGGTCCGCTGGACGAATGAACTTGACAAATTCAGCTTATTGGCGACATCCCGGACCGAACTTTTTAGATCACGTCTAAACTGCTTAACTACGCGCTTGTGATCTTTTTCACTGACGGAGCATCCATTTTTGCCGTTCTTCACCTTCCGATCGATGGTAAGGTTCTCGATGTATCGTTTTAGTACTCTGCTGACCGTGGATTGGACGATTCCCAGCATCTTACCGATGTCCCGATGTGACAACTCCGGATTCTCGAAATGAGTGCACAGGATTAATTCACGATGCTCTTTTTCGTTCGACGACATTTTTCCAAATTTACGAAAAATTGACAGTAGAGCATGGCCAACGGGATCTATACACTCTTATCTGATTATAAGCGAAAGCTGAAGATATAATTCCTAAAAATTAAATTTCTACAGCGTTTTTTCCGTGATGCAATTTGATGTGACACACCCTTTACTATGTCTTTGATTTCTATATAGGGGGGTCACTCTACGAAAAATGTAACGATTTGTTAAGAGTTTCCAAACCCATATTACTCGAAATCGTTTTTGCGACATATGTTGTGTTATATACCATTAGACAGGAAATTTATCCAACGAATTTTTTGCTTAAAACATGAGCATGAAGCATGAAGTTTTGCTTAAAACATGAAGTTAACAATTTGACCATTAAAATGGGTATGTTTTGACGTAGGACTACGTCTTTCATTTCTGTACCGGGGTTTAAGTTCAAAGTTTTGAAAACGAGAGAGTGACGCTGGACTGCAAGGTTTTGAACGTTAATACCTTTTTACCGGCTGAATAGAGTGGTATAATAATCACTTCATCCGAAAGATAAAATGTCAAAGAATTATACGATTGTCACTTATTGGTCCAAAAAATCGTTTCAATAGCTTAAAAATTGCTTTGAAAGCAAGCCTTTGAAATCATAACAATCTAGCTCATTGATGATGATTGGTGGTCGCAATGTGTTCCCAAACACGGACGCAAAATCTAGGCTAAGGAATACATGCAAGCTGTGATTTGTTTTGCTCGCTTGCATTAATGATTGGGAAACCATAGCGGACACACGCAAGGCGTGAGTACTTTCACTCGCATCAGTTTCTGGTCTGCTTTGGCATGGAACAGTTATGAAAAATTGTTTGCGTGTGAATGCGTCCGAGCGAAGGAATATTCGCACCCATTTACGCATGAACTGAACTGAACTGTTTTTGCTTCTTTTAAATGTGTCAAAAATGTCAAATCGTATTTTTTCGCAATATATTGCGAACAAAATAAAAATTTGAACCCGTCTCGCCACAGAAACTGTGAACGCAATAATCAAGTGGTTCAGTACAGTTGCCAAACGACATCAAGGCTAAACTCTTCAACACCATGTATAAACACCTCGAGGAAAGTGAGGAATGAATGTTTATAACGCGAATCTAAATGAAGTAAACTCTTTCCGTCAGTTTTCAAAATATTTTGACGTAGGACTACGTCTAACCGGAAGATATAGGGGGTGAAATGGAAATCTAGGCACTGAACAAGTAGGAAAAAATGCAAGATTTGGAACGCTTATAACTCGAGCATTTCTCAATAGATCGCAGAGGTTTTTGCATCAATTGATAGGAAATATATCTACGCATCTATCATAACGAATAACATTTCATTTTTCTCGAGATAAATAACTGAATAATTGTGAAATATCAAGCATTGTCCAAATGCACTATGTGCCCATTTTTGATTGGTCCATTTTGTGCTCCTCAAATCGTACCGACCAAAACGGGCAACCAGAGCAGCAGCGAAATAGAATGAAGCACGATTGGAGAGGAAAAAGAACAAAAATGAACGAAACATTGGTCGCAGTCTCATACATGCGTAATTCTCGAGCCAGCCAGTCTGCTTTAAAATCCCCGCTCCGATGCCGTAACGATCATTCTTCGTGTGGACACCGACTGGACAACATCGTTGCTGGACGAGCTGGACGGCGAGGAATCAAGTGCCTTTCTCAAGGCAAGAGGGTGGAGGTGGTAGTGTTGGAGTAGAGTAGAGTAGAGTTTTCAAAGAGCCTTTCTCAAGGCTAGAGGCGAATGAACTGAAAAACTTTAAAGTCTCTATAATACAATACCTTCCTTCCTTCCGTAACGATCATTCTCATTCAAACCGTACACAACATCAGTTCGCATCACAACACATCAACAAATCAACCCAAGCAGCCATGTCTGGACATGGCAAAGGAGGAAAAGTGAAGGGAAAGGCAAAACCCGCTCGAACCGTGTCGGTCTGGAGTTCCCCGCAAGGGTAGCTAGGCCGAGCGCGTTAGTACCAGTGCACCAGTCCACCTAGCCGGCGTTATATAGTTTCGGCCGCCGAAGAGATCCAGTTAGCTGGCAAAGCTGCTCGCGACGATAAGAAAACCAACATTCGGAACAGAACACATTCGGTTCGGTGGACATCAAGACAACAGGCAGTTGCAGCGAGTGGCAAACGCAATCGCAAAACGGCAGCTGGTAGCAGAAGAAAAAAGTTTGTTCTTTATACAATCTGCTTTGGTGGCAAATCCAGAACAAGGCGGCATCGAGGGCGTTCGAAATGGATTTTTTCAAAACCACGAGTACAAAGTTTTCTAAATTGGAACCATTCCATAAAACAAGGCGCTTGTCAGGGCCATTGAACCTTTCAAAAAAGAGTTTACGAAAAACAGTTCAATGCTTTCTAAAATAATATCCAAAATAATAATAAAACACAAATTGATTTTTTCATAAATTGTTTGCCAGGATCTGATGAGTATGTGAATTTGGCAGTTGTTCTGAGCTTATTGATAGTTGGGGACTTTCCTGATTATTCAATTTTCATCAATTCTTAAATTGTTTCCAGATTGAAAGTACAGTAATTTACAATTAGTTCGACATTTAGCTAATTGGACGGACATGTAATGCGACATATTTAGGTGGACATTTTTGTAAACATAGAGATCCAAATTATGACCCCACATTGAAAGTCGACACTGTACCACTGTCATCGTAAATTTTCAATTACAGGTTGAAATCGCCTCCAATGCGACACTGAGTGGTGCTTCGACACGTCGCGTTAAATGTAATTTACTGTACAACATGTCACAAGCAGGATGGGAAGAAATTTCCCAACTGTGAAAGCTGTGGCAAACGCAATCGTTAAACAGGAAGCTTTAGCCGAACAAGATGGGGATATCGAGTGATAACCAAACAATAAACTCTTTAGATTAAAGATAATTTTGTGATCCTGAAAAGGACCCTTTTTAGCCTGCATGTGAATTCAACGAGCGAACAAATCGTAATGAATGTATTTTTTTGCCATCGCTGCCTTTTAACGCTCATTCGTTCGTCTCGTTGGACTCACCCCTTTGGCTGAGTCTGCCGATTTGTCTCTATCCTGTGAGCGTGTACCGCTAAAGTACAAAACGCGCGGATCCCAAAAAAATATCTCATTTTCTTTCAAACCGTAAACCAGTGTGGTTGTACGGCATCGTTTAACATCGCATCGCATCACATCATAATAAGAAAACAAGCTGCAACGTGGACGTGTGGACGTAACAAAGGAGGACAAGTTAAGGGAAAGGCAAAGTCTCACTCGAACCGTGCAGGTCTCCAGTTCCCTGTTGGTCGCATTCACTGATTGCTCCGCAAGGGTAACTAGGCCGAACAGATTGGTGCCGGAGCACCAGTATACCTAACAGCGATTATAGAGTTTCGACCGTCGGAGTGCTCGAGTTGGCTTGCAAAGCTGCTCACGACAATCACAAAACACGCATCAAGAACAAAGCAGATTCGGTTCGGCGCTCATCAAGGCAACAACTAGTTTCAGCTAGTGGCAAACGCAATCGCAAAACGGTAGCAGGTAGAAGAAAGAAAAAGGTTTGTTTATACAGACTGCTTTGGTGGCAAAACCAGCCACCGTAAAACACGGCGCTTTTCAGGGCCATTAAACCATTCAAAGAAGAGTTATTAAAAGTTTTTCACAATACCAATGCATTCTAAAGTGACATAATATGACATATAATATAAACCGATTTATTTTGTTTATGATTGTTCTTGAGCTTATTGGTGGCTGAGGTCTTTCAAATTGATCATTCAGTTTTCACAAACCCATACATGGTTTCCGAATTAAAAGTGGCTTCAAATTACAACACATTGTATGCAGGACGGCATTAACGAATTTTCTCGGTGACTGACGATACATCTGCATTGCATAGAGAAATAACTAAGGAGCAACACGATGAGCTATGTATTTCCTGCTGCTCTGTTCTTATTTTAAAGGACTTTAATCCGAAGGTCATCCGTCTTTGTATTTACTGTTGGTTTTTTAGAACGCTTATAGCTCGTTTATTTTTCTACAGATCGTAGAGTTCGTCTCCCAAATCTCAGTTCTTTTTCATTTTTTTTACTTTGTTTGCGGAGACTACAAATCTTACAGTTCATTCGTCTCCGAAACCACAGCTTAAGGTACGGTAATGTGCTCAATAGTGAAATATATGATAGTGAACGAGCTGATGACCACCTGTGCATTCCCTATCGCAGCCATCATTTTGATTGTACGATATGTGTATACGCCGAAAGATGCCCGGCGTTGAACATTTAATAAGTACAAAGCCTTCAGAAAAAAAATCAAGAATCAAGTTTGTAAAAAAAAACGCAAAAACACAACACCAAAGGTTCTTTTCAGAACCCCCAACATGTTCATAAAGAGTAAACAGTAAACTAATCCATTTTTCAGGTAGATAGGTAGGAATTCACGTAGGAGAAGAAAATAAAACAATATATTTAAAATATATATTTAGCAAAAGCTGTCCCCTTTGTATAGTCCTACGTCACTCCGGTTATGTCACCGACATTACCCACCCGTCTTTTTTTTGTTTGGTATAATTCTCTATGTATCTAAAAATCTCATTCTAAGATATCACACATATCACACACAGTGAACTTTTTGCCTAGGCCTGAAAATTGAAAAATAAACTTATTCATAAAACTACTGGCAAGCTATAAAGGTAAACTTCGATATAACGTACATTTCACATTCAAAATTGTGCGTTGTATCGAATTGTACGTTATATCGAAGCATAATAAAGTACACACAAACGTAGTCTATAATACATTATTGTGTTGCTGTTTTAGTAAAGTTAATGAATAACTTCAATCCGAAGACGAAGTCAGCCTTTCTCATGATGTTTCCCTTCGTACTGTTGATTAAAGCTCGATTCATTTAGAATCCGGAATCACAAAACCAGCTGTATTTCGGAATTGATTGAAGGCACAAAACTTGTTTTAGCATAATAATATGGATAATTCATTGTTCTATCAGAAAAAAAGTATTGAAAAAAAAAATTCCTTCACACATTGGAAATGTGTACGTTATATCGAGTGACGTTATATCGAGGGTACGTTATAACGAGGGTACGTTATATCGAAGTTTCCCTGTATAAGTAATCACGAGCTTAAAAATATGTATAAGCAGAATATATACACTTTACCACAACTATGCAATTATTACTTCGTACTCAAATCTAACGCAAAAGTTCTATCAGGTGCAAAATCTGCAATACAGACTCAAATACAGATTTCATATTTTCTCTACAGAGAAAAAGGATTTTTTAGCTCGGAAATACAGATTTCAATGTGGCAACATTGCTTGGTGTTCCCGTGATGCAATGCAATAGCATCAGTTTCTGTTCTGCTTTCGCATGGAACAGTCGCACCCACTTACGCATTCGGCTTGAAGTTCCCGTGATGCAATCCAATTCGCGTTGACGGCGGAATGATGTCGACATCTGGATACGACATTAGTTTGTATGAGTCCAACTATTGTATATCAGATTAGTCGGCCCTAAGGCAGTTTTAAATTGCTAAAATTTGTATGAAAAATTTGTCTTGGCGCTATTTATTTACTAGAAGTACGTTGTTCTGACCCTAATTTAAACTATTTTCTATGAAAATTTAGACATTCTCACCAAAATTTACCATTAGAATATAAAATTATCTTTATCAATTGATGTGTGATATTTTTTCACTACTTGCAAGCAAAGGTGATTTTCATTTACATATTTTTGTGTGATATTTTTTTACTACTTGCAAGCAAAAGTGATTTTCATTTAAATAGATTACTAATATGATTTGAGAAAAATAATTTTCAGTCATAATTTTTATTTTAAAAATGTGTTCATTTCTTCTGGAAACCCATATTGTCATGCCTACTCCCCCATTTCGTCATACGAAGCTCAATGCCGTCAACGTGGATAGCATATGTTTCTGTTCTGCTTTCGCATGCAGCAGTCACGAAAAATTGCCACATCACGATAAAAACGAAATGAATTTTATGCAAGGTTATATAGACTTTATTAAGTTTTCACCGGCGCCCTCAGTTCCTATTCTGCGTATGGAGTAATCATGAAAAATCTCGTGTTATTCTCACCAAAACAAAAATGAATCTTGTATCAAACATCTTCAGTTGCTTTTACAAGGCCACTCAAATTCCATCGGTTCGTTTCGGGACCGCCAACAAGTTCGAAAGAGTTGAATTTTATGTTAATAACAATTCCATATTTATACTCATCCACCCACACACTATAAAGAAAAACTTTCAGCAATATTTCAAAATATTCATTCATCCATGCATTAAGAATTGATTCAGATGCAATTTCAAATAAATGATTACCGAGCCAACGGTAGTCCTACGTCTACCTTGCGGTTATATCACAGATATAACCCACTTCTTATTTTTTTTTCCGATTGCACTCGCCACTAGCTTTCCTCCCTAACGCAACGAGCAACTTTTTGCCTAAATTCGGGCGTTAGCCCACAATGTGAGTTGATGCATATAATGAATTATTCTTAATTTACCGATAATAGGCATTTATAAGTTATTGTATTGAATGTTGCCCAATCAATTCGTCCTCAATTCAAGTTTTTACCGTGTAGGTCTTGCTTCTAACAATTTATGTAATGTTGGTCCAGGATATCTATTTATATTTATTCATTTGCCAACAGATACAATAGTTATCCCAATGACATGAAAATTACGACACTACACATATTAATTAAAAACTCTACGGAAACAACTCTTATTTCTACAACGTGAAACATTAAAGTCAAACACATCGTAGTATCTGTTGAAGACACGGCACATCCTTCGCATGGGCTCGTTAAATACATAATTTGTTCGCGAGGGATGGACGCATAAGAAAACATGAGAGCGTAAATTACGGCGGCGGATGTTTATGTTAAGACAGCTTAACAGCGAAGTACAGCCGATGTTACCTTGAAGCAGGTCACCAATGAAGCATGCCATCGTGATGTTACGTCTCGCCTCAAGTGATTCCAAGTGTATTAACATGCAACGACTTTTGTAGCTGGGCAAGTTGTGGACGTCATTCCAAGGAAGATGCCTCAGAGCGAAACGGATAAACTTTCGTTGGATTGCTTCGATGCGGTTCACCTCGTTTTGGTAGTATGGGCACCACACTACAGCCGAATATTCCAGTATTGGTCGAACCAAAGAACAGTACAAAGCCTTAAGGCAATATATATCCTTGAATTCTTTGGCGAAGCGGAACATGAATCCGAGTTAAGATGAAGCTTTCGACACCACGTAGGCGACGTGGTCCTTGAATGTAAGCTTGGAATCAAGTAGTAATCCAAGATCCTTGACCGTCGATTCCCGTTTCAAGCTTATCCCCTATAGAACATAGTTGTATTGAATCAATGCACGTTGTCTACCAAATGAAATTATAGAGCATTTCGATGCATTGAGTGACATGCGGTTTAGTTGGCACCACTCGGCGAAAGCTTCTAATTGCAGCTGTAGAAAAATAGCATCGCTTGGTTTCCGTATCACGAGATACAACTTGAGGTCGTCGGCGTACGACGACTTGCGGCATTTCAGAATGTAGTTGACGTCATTCATAAACAGCAGAAACAGGAATGGCCCTAGATGGCTGCCTTGAGGAACGCCAGATGTCACGGGGAAGGAAGGAGCAACATAGTCCGCAATTTTGACAGACATGCTTCGACCAGTCAAATAAGAAGAAAGCCAAGCAAGCAGGTCGTTCTGAACACCTAACCTGTCATACTTAGCCAAAGCAATGTCGTGATTCATTTTATCGAATGCTGCAGAGAGGTCTGTATATATAGCATCTACTTGATGGCCTTGCTCAATTTCACGGATGATGTAGGAAGTGAACTGTACTAAATTGGTAGTCGTTGAGCGCTTAGACATGAAACCATGCTGGTCCATCGAAATGCAGTGAGCGAAGTTTTGAACCAATTCTTCGAGAATAATTAGCTCGAGAAGTTTCGACGTAGCACTTAAAGCGGCTATTCCACGATAGTTCGATAAAGTCCTTTTGCAACCCTTTTTGTGAATCGGAAAAACCTAAGATTCCTTCCAGCAGGATGGGAAGTCACCCGATCTCAGGGAGAGATTGAAAGTATTGGCTAGAGGTGGTGCTAGAGCAATCAAGCAGCGTTTCAGGACCAAGGACGGAATACCATCAGGACCGGAACCCCTCGAACTTTTCAGTTGACTCACGGCTGAGATAACCATTTCTCTCGTAATAGCAAACGTCCACTTGAGAAGGATGAGAAAGGAACGTTGCGAGATGCAGCTGCTACGTCCTGGCTGTTTGTTCGTTAGTTACTGAAAACGCTGCTAAAATGTTTACGAAATAATTCTGCAATATCTGGAATGGTTGCAGCGTTCACTACACCGTTAGTCATGGTTGAAGGGAGCCCTGTTTCCTTCCTTTGACTATTCACGTGTTGCCAGAACCTCTTAGGGTTGGATTTCAGACGACGTTGGAGCTGTCTTAGGTGCGCTTGATGTAGTTGATCGTTCAATCGTCTGTAGTCCGAATTAGCCTTGGAATAACGCGTTTTCGTGGATTCGGTATGAAGTTTGGCATGTTCCCGAAGAGCTGCCCTTTTCCGTTTCTTCAAACGCTTAAACTCCGAGTTCGACCATGCAGGTTTAAGAGGTACACGGTTAGTTCGCTTAGGTACAAATTGATCAATGGCATAGATTATGATGCACGATACCGTTGATGCTACGTCGTTGACGTCGCGATTGACCAATTCTTCATCCTAATTAGCGTTTGAGAGGAATTTGTTCATCTCATCGAAGTTGGCTTTGTCGAAGTTGTAGTATATGCTCTCTGTCGTGTCTTTGTAATCACAGTGTACGCAAATATCAATGCTGACCAGCAACGGGGGATGATGTATGCAACTTTTCACTAGCGGAGCAGGAGCTGGTATTACGGAGCAACTGGAACACATTTCCTCACTCACAAAGCAGAGGTCAAGCATACGGTTGTTACGATTTATAACTCCGCTCTTTTGTCCGAGTCTTGAAGTGCGATAAGCATCCAACAGATTACGGGATGCGAGTCCAGTCGATGAGTCAGATGTAGGGAAATAAAAATCATGGGTGTTCTGCTCCCATCTCACATCACGTAAGTTGAAATCTCCAAGGATTGTCAAACTGTCCTTCGCGCCCATAAGAGAGATAATGTTTGTTTTTCGATAAGAATATTGTCGTTTACACGATCCGGAGGAATATATACCACACAAATGAAGAGCGTTGAGTTGCCCGCTTCGATCGACACCCACAATTGCTCAACCATCAGGCTTTCGGGAGGGGATAGTAACAGCGACTTATAGCGAGAACGAATAGCCAACAACACTCCGCCACCAGACCTTTTGTTGCTGTTGGAGGGTGATCGATCTTGTCGGAAAACGGCGTAATTACTATCGAAGAGCTGGCTTGAAATAGTGTTGTCATTGAGCCATGTTTCAGTAAACGCGTAGATGTCGTAGCAGCCGTCGCTGCAAGCAGTCGCGTACTTCGCTAACGAGGTGTTAATACCGCCAAGGTTTTGGTAATACAGGAGGACAGTTGAACAGTTGGCATCAGCGACGTTGGGAATAGAGATTCCGCCAATGACCTGTGGTATTCCGCTGCAATTCGACGAAGCATCAAGAGAAGGAGCGTCGTGAATAATAAGATACTTGCCTGTCAACACAGGCTGGAAAACCCTTTCACCAGCCTCGACCACAGGGCCAGGACGACTTCGACTGCAGGAACCAGCAAATCGCTCGACTGGGTCGAGTGGATCCAGGGCTTCCGAAGCACAGTACACATTGCGTCCTGGTGTATCCACAACCGTTTGCAGTGAGTTAGAATAACTGGGTTCAGCTGGGGAGGTTGAGGATCTTGCGTCGTCAGAAGGGCGTTGACTGATTTCGAAAGCAACACGGCAAACCGATGGTCTATAGCTTAACTGCAATTTTGAAAAGCATCAGGGGCAGAACAGTCACCAATACACGCGTACTTGCCTTGAAGTGCCGGCTGGGAGACCCCTTCCGAGCCTCCGTAAACAGGTCCAGGACGACTGAGACGGCAGCATGTATGGTATTGATACTTTGACGATGTTGATGGCACGACTGTTACGGGGTTAGAAGGGCCCTGGTGAAAATGATGCCGATGTTTCTAAGCAGCCCTGTCTAAGGGCTCCGTTATGACAGATGGATTCGGTGGTTTCTTGTTCGAGTGTGCCGTTGAAGATAGCCTGACAACTTGAACCCCGTTTTTTGATCGATTCTCCTCGAATTCACGAAAACGACGTTCACTGGCCATGAATTGGTAGAGAGAGCCTTTTCTCTGTGCCCGTCATCGATGCCTACTTCGAAGGATACGAACCGGAGCGAATTGAGGTCCGTCCCTTTTGGAACCTATTTTATCACTTTCGGTGACACGTCCGGCAGCTCAAGGCACTCGCTGACCAGTGCGGCGATCTGGCTCTCCGAAGTAGTTGGATGGAAGGCTGTAAGATAGACTCATACCAATTGGTCCTCAGCACGGCGATCGATGTTAACAGTTCTTATGGTATGTGCAGCTTTCGTGCCAGCATTGCCTTGAGTTCTCTTTGATTTAATTGTAGGGTGGTAGTTGCTCGATAAGATATAGATATCATGATATCTAGCATATTGTTTGGTAATGCAAAAAAAAATGCAATTAAGAATTTTACTGGCTGCTGATTAAGAGGTTCGAAAGGGTATACTCACGCATATCAGATTGTGATAGCTTGTGTTGTTACGATCGTAATATTATGCTCCTCATATATGTCTTCCTAAGAAACCTGCTTCACTTCCTCGAAAGCACAGGCTCATTCTACTTCCCCTTTCCAATACATAAGCAGAACTGAACACCCAATGAGATCAATTCACTACAGCAGCTACACGAACGTCCCAAGAGGGCACTCATGACCATCGAGTACCCAATGTACATCACCGGGCTGTAAAGTTATTACAAACGATGTTCCGGACAGCGCGGCAACGAAGGAGAAAATGCAATTTTGTCTATAATATATTGATGTAGTCATAGATTTATTTGATTTAGGCTTATATTTATGTAGATCATAACTATGTAGACTTGTGTTTAAAAATGATACAAAAAATCCTTGTCCTGGTTAACATTTAACATTTTTTAACATTTTAATGGTGTACATTTTTGAACAGAATGTGGTTCCGGATTTCACCACGTTATCTCAACTAACTTGTTTAAAGGATACTAGTTCATACAGCAAACAGTTTTTTCAGGGTTTCCATTTGATGTATCAAAAAAAAAATTACAGATTTTTAGCAATGAAAAAACTCAATTTGTTTATTTGTTTAAATTAAAGTTCATCCGACAGAATCGTCTTAATGAAGTAAAATAATTATAAATAGTCAAAAAAAAAACACACATTAAAACATAACATTAATCACATCTGAATTCTCTATCCTGTTTCTGAAGCGTAGTGACGTCTGTTCAAAATCGAAAAACTCCTCTACTAACGAAAATGTCCTTATCATTCCCGTAATCGGCTCATAATGACCAAACGATGAACGATGCGGGAGCGGTTACAGCAAATACGAGGATCGTAGGATGCGACTGGGAGCGTGAAAGTTCACCATCTGGAGCAAGTTAGGTGCATCAATTTCACCACAAAGCAGTTTTGCAACGAATGTGGCTTGTTGTATACGTCTACGTCGCTCAAGCGTATCTAGATTCAGCAATCGACATCTAGCTGTATATGGCGGTAGATTCCACGGATCACGCCAAGGCAGATGCCTGGGCGCTCTACGGGTGAAGCATTTCTGAACTCGTTCAATCCTATTGCTCCACATGTGCTGGTAAGGGTTCCATACTACAGATGCAGTTTCAAGAATTGGCCGAACAAGAGAGCAGTAAAGCGACTTCAGGCAGTAGGGATCAGTAAAGTCCCTAGAAATTTTTGAAATAAATCCAAGCTGGCGATTGGCTTTAGTTACCAGCGCAGAACGGTGTGCGTCGAAAGTGAGTTTAGGGTCGAGCGCTACGCCCAAGTCGTTGACCTGACTGACTCTCTCCAAGAAATAATCATCGATCGTGTAATCGAATATAATTGGTTGTCTTTTTCGATAGAAGCTCATAATTACACATTTAGTGATGCTGATGGTAAGTTTATTCAGGCGGCACCAAAACACAAACTGAGAAAGCAAGCTCTGCAACCGACGACAATCCTCAAGAGTTTTGATGGTTAGATATAGTTTTAAGTCGTCTGCGTAGATCGATACACTGCCGGATGCTAGAATAAGCGATACATCGTTATAAAAGATCGCGAACAGCAGCGGTCCTAGATTGCTGCCTTGCGGAACTCCAGAAGAAACAGCAAACGGAGATGAGGTGTGGGACTGAAGTTTGACACGGAGCGTTCTTCCAGAAAGGTATGACCTCAACCAGTTGATGAATCCTTCAGAGGCACCAAGACGCGAAAGTTTTCTCTGTAGGATCCGGTGGTCAAGTCGATCGAAAGCGGCTTTTATGTCGGTGTAGATAGCATCAACCTGAGCACGTTCCAGGCGGTTGACACAAAACGATGAAAACTCGAGAAGATTGGTGCTAACCGAGCGTCCTGGCATAAAACCATGTTGTACTGGTGAGATATAGCTCCAGACTTCGAAGAAGACAACATCGTTTACGATCAGCTCAAATAGCTTAGATGCAGCAGATAAGCTGGTTATGCCACGATAGTTTGTCACGATACACTTGTCTCCCTTTTTGAAGACTGGAAACATAAAGGAGTGCTTCCACACGTCAGGAAAAATCCCTTGATCCAACGAAGCTGTGTAGATACGGGAGAGTGGTAAAGCCAAAGCTGTAGCACAGCGGCAAAAAAACTATTGCTGGAATGCCATCTGGGCCAGGAACTGTTGAACGTTTCAACTTTTTTACACCCTTCTCAACCATCTGTGGAGTAACAGCGAATGACCGCAAGTCTGTTAAACCCTCCGGAACGTTAGCTGCAGCCCTCTCGGCTTCGGATGGGGTTGCTACATCAGCTACAAATACTGAAGCAAAGTGTTTTGAAAACAAATCACACGTTTCAGGAACAGAAGATTACTCCCGATCGCCCAAGAACACCTTAGACGGGATATCTGCAGTTTTCCGCTTGGAATTGACAAAATTCCAGAAACTTCTTGGGTTCCTACGCAAGTTCGTCTGGACACGGAGCATGTACGATTTGTAGAGAGTAGCGTTAAGACTGCGGTATGCATTGCTAGCGAGTTGGAAGTGGTGCTTGGTTTCAACAGTTCGTCGACGTCGCAATTTGCGTTGCCATGAATTTTTGTCGCGCCGTAGCATGCGAAGGATTGGAGTGCTCCAAGCTGGAGACATAGGAGTTTTTTTTCGTGGAGTGTTTGTTACGAGCCAGCCGCAAACAATTTCGCAAAAACGCGACGCCATGTCATTTACGTCCTGACCAAGGATACTCCAATCGTAGCACCACAGAAACTCATTGAATACAGAGAAATCAATTTTAGAGTAGTTCAACGGTCGTTCAGCTTCGTCTCAATCCTCAGCAGCCGACATTACTCCACCTGTAGCTGGTAACGACAGTACTAATGGAGGATGGAGCAGATCCACCGCTAACAGTGGTGATACGGATTCGCTGATAGTTATGTTGATATCGGGAGCACATTCAAATGCAATTACTACACACAATCACAGTCAAGATCCCGTCCGTGCCCCTAGGTCCAGACAAATCCACTTTTTTTTATTAAGTAGGTTCGCTTCTATGAGTTTGTGGGTGAGGAGTGCGTTTATATATGGGAATGCATATGGATTCGTGTGAGTATCATCACTCCTTGCAATCTTCGTACCTACAAACTCATCGGTCATTCTGAGAGTACGCATAGTATTTTGTGATTCTAGAACAATTTTCGATGAAGTGTTCCTCTCATTTACTCCAAACTTAAATTATCCTTGTGCAGGATTTATTAGAGTTTTGAAAACTGCCTTTCGATTTATGGTGCGATTGTTATTTATTGAATTATCCATCATCAAAGAAGAAGGGGTAGTTTTTCATTCAAACTGAAATATATCTGTTCGGGAAGGTCCTATAGGAACGTTCTAGGAATCAAATGAAATCTTTTGATAAGATCAGTTGGATTTGCTGAGTTGGTTAGCAAAAATTTGTGTTAGTTCACAAAATCTTTGAAAAAACAGGAAAAAACGATGTTTTATTTCTCCCGGTGTTGCTGTCCACAAAACCTACACACACCGAGATGAAAATATGTACGTAAAATATTCTAATACCTGAAAGATTTAGCTTTAAAATGATATGCATCCCATCGATATGCGTTGATTTTTCACTAAATTACAGCATGTCAAAAATCTTTTAAAAATCCCGACTTCGCACTCTGTTCCATTTTTTTCCAATTAATTTATTTTCAAGGCTCAATCGCATAAGCTTTGCGGTGCCACTAAATCAAGATTTGTTTATACAAAACTATCTGACCCGGCAAATTTCGTCCCGCCCATGATTTGTTTTAAGTTATCAATACCTTCACACATTCACGTTTTCTTACAATGTGCAAGTTCATGGGTCCAATCACAGAACTGTTCATAGATTGATCTTCTATTCGACCCCGTTGAATTTACCTTTTACTATAAAATTCCTAGTATTTTTAACAAAACTCGTCACTATAATATCAGATTATTTTCAGACACACTTCTCGTTCAAGATTCTTCAACCGCTTGTAAATAACATGTTTCTCCGTTACATGGAATAAATGTTTTATACAGAAAATATGATAGAATAAATACAGCCCTAAATCGGACAATTCCTTTCTCGAGCTTTGCTCTTATCAACACATTCGGCGATCCATTTTTATTTATATAGATAGAAGAAGATAAAGGAGTTTCATCACATTAAAATCCATTTCCAGTTTCGAACAAAGATCAATTCCGTTAGCGCAAACATTAGATGAACAACTAACAACGCTTCTCAATATGTAATTATAGAACATATGGGAATTTAATTTTCCGAATTTTCCCTTTTTCCTTCAGAGTTTCCGAAAATTTTCAATTATCATGTTTGGTTGAAATATGTGTAATATTTTGATTGGACCCCCTCTCCATTCCAGAGGAGGGAGGGGTGTCATACCATTATAGAAATATTTCTCATACCCAAAAACCCTCACATCCCAAATTGTGCTTGATTAGTTCTCGAGTTATGCAGAAGTTAGTGTTTCGTTTGTATGGCAGCCCCCCTTAGAGAAGGGGGAGGAGTGTATTCACTATAGAAACGTTTCGTGCTCCGTAAAACCTTCACATGCCAAATTTGGCTCCATTTGCTAGTTTTCAAGTTATGCAGAAATTTGTGTTTCATTTGTATGACAGCCCACTCTTAGAGAGCGGGAGAAGTGTCTATCCACCATAGAAATATGTATTGCATTCTAAAACCTTCACATGCCAAATTTGGTTTCGTTTGCTTGATGAATTCTCGAGTAATGCAGAAATTTGTGTTTCATTTGTATGGCAGTCTACCTTAAGAGATAGGGGAGGACTATCTAACCACCCTAAAAACATTTATTGCACCCTAAAACCTCAATATGCCTAATTTGGTTTAATTTGCTTGAATAATTCTCGAGTAATGCAGAAATTTGTGTTTAATTTGTACTGTAGACCCAGTGGTGATGACGGAATAATGGTAAACAGACGTTGGATGATGCGTATCAGATAAAAGATACCAAAATGGAACGAGATATGATGAAAACCGCCCTCTGTGATCCTAGACGAGATGCCTCCTGTGTTATGTATGGATGAAACGAACAAAAAAAACTCACCAATGTCATATAAGATAATTACCAATACTGAACACAATTATCAATTTTTCTCATCAGTAAAAACATGTTGTTTTAATATAGAGGAAATACATTTGAAATGGAAAAGGTAATTTTGTTTTATAATTTTTACTTTCTGAGTGTTTATTCAACCCAATGCGAATTTTAATTGGACTAACAACTAATACTATATGTAGAGCATATGGGAAATCACTTTTTCTAATATTTCTTCACTTTTCCAATTTTTCTCGCCGTTTAAACTTTCCTTGGGTGAAAATGAACACAACAAAACAGACAGCTTGATCCAAACGACCTGTTCTCGAGCGGGAACACACCTTGGTTTTTATTTAGGAAAATTGAAATTCATATATCAAGTCATTTTAACACAACTGCTACCATATACAATTTTATACTTACACTTGTGCTAAATTTTTCACAATACATGATCGGTCATTGATATGAAATTTCACGAAGCAACCAACATTAAAGTTCCAAATTTAATTTTTATTTGCTGGAATTATTCGTATCAATCTTGCAATATAGAAATGCCGCCGACTTGCAAATATTTGTAATCCCGATTTCCCCCGGGCACCTTGGTTTTGA
Source organism: Toxorhynchites rutilus septentrionalis (assembly GCF_029784135.1). Classification (NCBI taxonomy): domain Eukaryota; kingdom Metazoa; phylum Arthropoda; class Insecta; order Diptera; family Culicidae; genus Toxorhynchites; species Toxorhynchites rutilus. The sequence goes on from NC_073744.1 coordinate 126,108,297, forward strand.
TATCTGTTAGGGAATAAATTTCGGTAGGAACAAAGGCTCCCCCTACTTTTATATATTTGCAATGCCGATCTCGCCCAGGCAGCTTGGTTTAGATGGCTTCGTTACGGACCCGCCGCATGTGTCGTCAATTTCGACCAATCAGAAGTGGGTATTTCCGTTAGGATAGGAGTTGAGATTTTTCATTGTTCGATAGTTAGTTTAATGACATATATTAGGCTGTCAAAAAAGTCCTGCGGTATTTCCGCGAGGTGTCGTTGTAAGCGCGTAGTTCTAGTTGTATTCATTGTATCGAGTCATACTATAGCTTGTTGGAAAGGTATTTTATAGTCGCGCTATAATATAGTCCTTAACAGTGTTTTGTTTGGTTAAGTCGTTCGTGAGTTATAGTGTCGCAAATATGGAGCAAAATAAAGAGAAAATCCGACATATTTTACAGTACTACTATGACAAAGACAAAAATGCATCTCAAGCTGCCAATAAAATTTGTGCAGTTTATGGACCCGATACAGTTTCCATTTCCACCGCACAACGATGGTTTCAACGTTTTCGTTCTGGTGTAGAGGTCGTCGAAGATGCGCCACGCTCCGGAAGGCCTGTCGTCGAAAATTGCGACAAAATCGCTGAATTAACCGAGAAAGACCGGCATATTAGCAGCCGTAGCATCGGCCAAGAGCTGGGGATAAGTCATCAAACCGTTATTAACCATTTGAAGAAGCTTGGATTCACTAAGAAGCTCGATGTATGGGTGCCACACACGTTGACGCAAAAAAACATCTTTGACCGTATCGACGCATGTGAATCGCTGCTGAATCGCAACAAAATCGACCCGTTTCTGAAGCGGATGGTGACTGGCGATGAAAAGTGGGTCACTTACGACAACGTGAAGCGCAAACGGTCGTGGTCGAAGCCCGCTGAAGCGGCTCAGACGGTGGCCAAGCCCTCATTAACGGCCAGGAAGGTTCTGCTGTGTGTTTGGTGGGATTGTCAAGGAATAATCTATTATGAGCTGCTTCCCTATGGCCAAACGCTCAATTCGGACCTGTACTGCCAACAACTGGACCGCTTGAAGGTAGCACTCATGAAGAAGAGGCCATCTTTGATAAACAGAGGCCGCATTGTCTTCCATCAGGACAACGCCAGGCCACACACTTCTTTGGTGACGCACCAGAAGCTCCGGGAGCTCGGATGGGAGGTTCTTTTGAATCCGCCGTGTAGTCCGGACCTTGCACCAAGTGACTACCACCTGTTTTTGTCCATGGCGAACGAGCTAGGTAGTCAGAAGTTAGCCACAAAAGAGGCCTGTGAAAATTGGCTATCCGAGTTTTTTGCCAATAAGGAAGCGAGCTTCTATAAGAGGGGTATTATGAAGTTGGCATCTCGTTGGGAACAAGTCATCGAACAAAACGGCGCATATTTGACTTAAAACAGATGATTGTAACTAATTTTATGAACAAATGAAAATTAAAAAAAAATATCGCAGGACTTTTTTGACAGCCAAATATTATGTTGTTCAATATAAAAAATTGTTATGGATTACCGAAATCTATTGACACAAAAATTTCATCAATTCATCATGAAATGAATGAGCAATAAGCGTTTGAAATTGGACAATTTTCACGATGTGCTCGAATTTCGATTTTCAATTTGTACCCCAATATGTTCCCGAAAGACGTCATGCTACAAAAAAAAATATATAGGAGGCTGTGTCCAAGTGATTATTTCGCATATTTCGTTGTTTGGGGAGCAAAGTGGTCATTGGAGGATTACTACTGACAATATTCTGTTTTCAAAAGCTGATATACCTTATCAACTTCTGCTCCTAAAGGGATCCCTTTTGTGGTTTTGACCCAGGAAAAATATGCCACCCCGACCACAACCAAGCCTCATTTTGAAAAACGTTATGTGTTTCCTACTACGTTTTTGTACTTATGAGAAAATTTCAATTTTAATTAGGTGAATAGGCCTAGCTCGTTTCATACATGTACCAACTATTTCAATAATGATTTAAACAAATTTGGTCAAGAAATCACGCATAAATCTATCTCTTCTAGCGTAACATATGCGTGTGGCCACTTTGCCCCCCCAAAGGTAACAGCTTTACCTCCTCACTAACGAAATGTTGAATATTTTCTTCATATTTCATATCGCTTCATATATTTTCTTGATGAGACGACGGTGGTCTAGTTTGATGATTCCTCCACAAATGTATAATTCAGAACCTTAACGTCATTGCGTCAGTTTTATGCGATGATTGCAATACTAGAGACATCAGCCAGTTAGTAATTTAGTTGCGTTCAACAAATTACTAACAGGAAGTAATTTGAACAAGCGATGTTCATTGCTTCGTATCTAGAACGATACTGAAAGTTTGCCTCAGCGAGATTCAATATTTATGCTCTTGGCAAATATTCCTCTTTGTTCTTCTTCGTCTTCTTCTTTTCTTTGTTCATGGAGACTTTAAATCATTCCCCTTCATCGATGGAGGATTCTGCATGGGTAGAGAAGCTCACAAATGAACAGAACAAATGTATGGGAACATGAAAATGCTTCTATTTTTAATCAATTTAAACCGTTTAAATACCATGGGATTGTAATATATAGCACAAAAAAACAAATCTTAGGGAAATTCCAATTCGTTTGGTATATAAGTCGTTAAAATCCGTTGGCGGCACAAATAGTTATTAACGTTGACTTTATTTCATAAAAACGTGACCTGTTTTCTGATTTGCCACCGTTTCACAAACATATAGATAAACTGCATTGCTCTAGTTCGCGAGTTCCCAACACGTCTCTAACAGGAACATAGGGGGGTCGTCTTCCTTGGGCCTCAAGGGCATTCAAAATGTACACTTTGGCTGCGTAATTATCCGTACATTGCCAAACTGCGTGATCGATGTCATCGTAACCGTTTCCACACCGACAGACATTGCTTTGAACAAGATTTATTCTGTGGAGACGCACATCTAGCGAGTAGTGGTTAGACATAAGTCTACTCATTACACGAATAAAGTCACGACATACGTCCAAACCTTTGAACCACGCTCTCACATCTCACAAACATTTGGAATAATTGAATATAACCACCGCCCAAAACTTCCAGTGTCCTAATCGATTTGTCAACTCAAGAGGGAAGTCTGACGCAGTAATTGGAAAAAATCATCGTATGAAATCTGTCTATCAAACAGTTCGCCTTCCTGGGCACCCACCTTCGCGAGAGTGTCCGCCTTCTCATTGCCAGCAATTGAGCAATGAAGGTAATCTTTTAAGATCTTTCGATCAGTGCACTCATCTGCTGCCTTATTTTCGTGAGGAAATAAAATGGGTGCCTACTAGTTTTCATCGACTGGGGAGCCTCACGTGAACTGAGACTAACCGAGAAAATGAAGCCGTGGTCTGCAGGCTTGTTGGAGATCATCCCCAATGCAAAGTCGATTGCTGCCAGCTCAGCAACATAAACGGAACAAGGTTCCTGCAGTTTACGGAAGGCGCTCGAATTTTAATTGAAAACACCGAAGCCAGTGGATTCATTGGGGCGAGACCCATCAGTGAAGTATCTTTTCATGCAATTGACTTTTTAGTACTTTCGGTTAAAAATATGGGGAATGAAAGTTGGTCGAAGCTGATCTGAAATGAGGGGCTTAGAATGAAAGGGGTGTAAGTGATTTGATCGATTTCTCTACATAGACTCTCTCTTTTTGTCATAACTTCGCTGCAAATACATTCCCAGCTGTATTTGACAATGTGGAAGATAGGTCAGAGCCTCATCTGTCGGATTCTATAGCAAACTTAATTTGGAACGTTTTTGCAGTCGAGTTATTAACTAAATAAAAAGTTGATGTAGAGAAATCGATCAAGTCACTAACACCCCTTGCATTCTAATCCCCTCAAATCCCAAGAATTGCTCGTTTCATCATCTGCAAGCTGACTTAGCGTGTATTGCTCTGCCAATCACTGTCAATATATTTCACATAAAAATTGTAAATTAGGGGGCTGAGACATGTGCCTTAGGATAGATCCATATAACTATTTCTGGAAGTTGTCAGTTGTCCAATGGTGAAGTCAATTCGCTTTTCTGACAACAAATTGTACAAAAAGTTATTCAAAATTCCAGGAAGTCCACATCTGTCCAAATTGTCTCACGGAATGTCTAAGGAAACCAATATCCAAGAATACTGAAGCAAGTTGCTCCTTGTGCGCAAAGACCAGATGAATATCTGTAGAAAGCAACGCTAGACAATCGTTTGTTCCTTTGCTCTTGCGAAACCCAAATTGTGTACTTGATAGCAAATTATTGGTGATCATCAGACCATGGCGATCGCTACCATGGGGATCATTGATGACCTCCCACTGACAATCTAATGATAGCGAACTTGAGCAAAAAAGATAGGTCGAGTCAGTTTTCTCAAGCCGGAGGTTTTGGAATTTGTGTCGCTTCACCAGTGTTTAAGATAGTCAAGTTGAAATCGTCCATAAATCGTAAAAAATAGCCGCTCTAGCGTCATCACAAGGACCACCCAGTACCATGAGAGTTCATGTCCCCCAAAATTAGAACTGAGGTTGAGAGAATCGAAACTAGATTCCAACGTTGACTACGGCAAATGTTAGTATTTGGAGGAACGTATACTGAAGCTGCAAAGTTTTTTATTTTTTGCAGTTATTTGACACGCGACAATTTCGACGTCTGATAAAGGGTGTGTCACATCAAATTGCATCACGGAAAAAACGCTGTAGAAATTTAATTTTTAGGAATTATATCTTCAGCTTTCGCTTATAATCAGATAAGAGTGTATAGATAACGTTGGTCATGCTTCACTGTCAATTTCTCGTAAATTTGGGAAAATGTCGTCGAACGATAAAGAGCGTCGTGAATTAATTCTGTGCACTCATTTCGAGAATCCGGAGTTGTCACATCGGGACATCGGTAAGATGCTGGGAATCGTCCAATCCACGGTCAGCAAAGTACTAAAACGATACTTCGAGAACCTAACCATCGACCGGAAGGTGAAGAACGGCAAAAATGAATGCTCCGTCAGTGAAAAAGATCACAAGCGCGTAGTTAAGCAGTTTAGATGTGATCCGAGAAGTTCGGTCCGGGATGTCGCCAATAAGCTGAATTTGTCAAGTTCATTCGTCCAGCGGACCAAGCAGCGGGAGGGCCTGCGTACATACAAGGTTCAGAAGGCTCCTAACCGCGACGAAAGGCAAAACATGGTGGGGAAGACGCGAGCCCGGAAGCTGTACACCGAAATGCTGACGAAGCCGCATTGCCTGGTAATGGACGACGAAACCTACGTCAAAGCGGACTTTCGTCAGCTGCCGGGCCTGTTGTTCTCCTCCGCAGAGGACAAATTCAGCGTTCCGGAGGAGATTCGCAAGCAGAAACTATCCAAGTTTGCCAAAAAGTACATGGTGTGGCAAGCGATCTGCTCTTGCGGAAAGCGGAGCGCCCCCTTCGTGATGACCGGCACGGTAAACGGGTAGGTTTACCTTAAGGAGTGCCTACAGAAGCGCTTACTACCACTATTGAAGCAGCACGAGGACCCAACCATCTTCTGGCCGGATCTCGCTTCGTGCCACTATTCAAAGGACGTGTTGGAGTGGTACGAAGCCAACGGGGTCACCTTCGTGCCAAAGGAAATGAACCCGCCCAACGCGCCGGAGCTTCACCCAATAGAGAAATATTGGGCGATTATGAAGCAGGCCCTCCGGAAGAACCCAAAAGTTGTCAAATCGGAGGCGGACTTCAAGAGAAAATGGATTTCTGTTAAAAAAAAACTACAACCTGACGTTGTACAGAACCTTATGGACGGGGTAAAGAGGAAGGTGCGAGCATACGGGCTTGGGCTCGAAGTATGAATAAAAAGGAAATGCCAAAAGTTGTTTAATAGTTTTTATTTTACTTTCTAAAATTTTCAAAAGGATCGGTCTACTGGGCTAATTTCTACAGCGTTTTTTTCCGTGATGCAATTTGATGTGACACACCCTTTAGAGCTGGGAGAGGAATTTTATAGAAAGAGTAGCACTTTTTGATCCCCAAAAGTACTCCCCCATAAGAATCATTTCTATCCAGGCGAATAATGTTAAAATCGTAGAAGTCCTGTTCTGTATCAGAAGAAAGCCATGTTTCAGACAGGGCGAATATATCACAGTCATAATTTTGAAGTAAAACATTTGAACGAGTCTAGTGTAGGCACTAGACTACAGCAGTTCCTTTATACACTGCGTTTCACAACTATAGAACCACTCATTTTTCCTGAGTTTCCAGAGATATATAAGAAGCCGGATGAATTGAAGTATATAGTGTAGGACATAACAACTATCTTCATTTAAATTTATGGTCATTTGAATTTTATTGTTGTGTTCAGGCGATAAACATTCAAAAAACAAAAGTTCCAGTGTTTCGAAACTATAGAACCAGATGGAAAAACTTTCACTCCTTTACAAAATTAACTTCAACTTCACATAAATTACAATAAGTTTCTAATTCGTTGGTCATCTTTAGTTCTTCATCAGTTCAAATAACCCATTCGGGGTGGTTTTGACCAAGCTGCGCCATGTTGTAGTGTGTATCTCGTTCTACGCAGAGGATATTGCTCGTTTGAGCTCTTCAAATCACTCATACTGCTTGTAATCTGCATCTACTATTCGTACAATCACTCCTCATAAGTTCTTGATAGGGTTTTGCTCTGGTAAACAAGCTGACCAGTTTAGAATCTGAAGTCCCTATTCAATAAACCATGCCTTGACTTTCCGGATTTTTAGAATTGATGCCAAATTACCCAATTACCACATTGTTTGTTATGTATAAACAGCATTGAATGATTCTGAAGAACTTCTTTGCACTTCTGACTGTTCATTCGTGTTGGTGGTAAGCTACCTAAACCAGCATTTTTTGAGAAAATTCTCCCTAAACCATAAAAATCTCATCTCCAAAGCTGCGGCTCCAAAAACTAATGTGGAAGCTAATCCCATGGGTTTCACTATATCAGGAGAACTTCTCTGATAAGAATAAATACAACTTGAATAGAATTTCTTCATACTGGATGGACTTACGGAACGTGTCATGTAGTTTTTCAACTCGTAACCTTGCAGACGATAGTTTTATGGTTTGAGAATAATATTTTCAAAACGGCCTGGTTCAGATAGCTTTTCATCAACACCTACGTACAGTCCGAAGTACTTCAGAATTGTTTACCTCTGTTTTTGGATCAAAAACACCGTGATAATCGATTAATTTGGCATCAATTCGTAACATCCGAAAAGTCAAAGCATGGTTTATTGAATAGAGGCTTCAGATTCTGAACTGGTCAGCTTGTTTACCAGATCAAAACCGTATCAAGAACTTATGAGGAGTGGTCGTAAGAATAGTAGATGCAGATTACAAGCAGTATGAGTGATTTGAAGAGCTTAAACGAGCAGTATCATCTGCGTAGAACGAAATACATACTACAACATTGCGCAGCTTGGTCAAAACCACCCCGAATGTGTTATTTGAACTGATGGAGAACTAAAGATGACCTTCGAATTAGAAACTTGTTGTAATTTATGTGAAATTAACGTTAATTTTGTGAAGAAGTAGAGTTTTTCTATTTAGTTCTAGAGTTATGAAACACTGGAATTTTTGATTTTGGAATGTTTCGCGCCTGAACAATAAAGTTCAAATGGACAGTCTTTCAAATGAAGATAGTTGTTATGTCCTACACTATATACTTCAATTCATCCGACTTCTTACATAGCTTTGGAAACTTGAAAAAAGGAAGTGGTTCTATAGTTGTGAAACGCAGTGTAGCACAGTTATCACATCTTCTACTACGTTTAGGTGAATTATCCATCGAAAGATATGAATAATGCAAGTAGGACCATGAAACAGTCAATTGCTTAAGATCAGACTTCAGAGATGGAAGCGAGGCAGAAATGAAATATCTAAGGGGGTCTTGAATATTGAGGGTGTTTAATATGAAGTCCACAATGTCCGAAAAAGCTACCAATCCTCGATTGGACAGGAATTTTCTATGAGAAGATCGAGGGGCAGCGATTTTATTTCTCTCTCTTCTGGGTAACGGCGTATAATACTTACTGCAACCAGGAACTGGCTGAGAAGGAGCCTTCGGATTCGTTTTTTAAACGGTTTTATTTAGCTTGCCCTGTAATTTGTATGTTTGTATGTTTGTGCGCTTTACAACATTAATAGAAATTTGAACCATTATTATAAACTGCGTATTTCATGAGTTTAAAAATCCAAGATGGCGGCCGCTACGAAATGGCTGTTACATATTTTCTTAAAACCCCATCAATATGTGTTTTTTCCTAAGCCCCATCAATATGGGTATAACATGAAAGGACTCGACTAGTAGAACACAGTTATTCATGAGGAATGCAAATCCAAAATATTTGCTACCACAAAATGGCGGATTACATATTCACTCAAAACCACATCAATGTGGGTATCAAATGAAAGGGATTTATTGGTAGAAGACAGTTATTTATGAAAAATGTTAATTCAAAATGGCCGCCACAACAAAATGGCAGATTACATATTTTCTCAAAACCCCATAAATATGGGTATTAAATAAAAGAACTTACATAGTAGAACACAGTTATATATGAGAAATGCAAATCCAAAATGGCGGATTACATATTTCCTCAAAACCCCTTCAATATGGGTATAAAATGACTGGGCTTGACTAGTAGAATACAGTTATTTATAAAAAATACAAATCTAAGATGGCTGCCACCACAAAATGGCGGATTACATATTTTCTCAAAACAAACCCCATCGAAATGGGTATCAAGTAGGGATTGCATTACCGTGCCAAAATTTCAATAACCGGTTATTCGGTAATGGAAATTTCATTACCGGTAAAACCGGTAAATTACCGGTATGAAAAACAACTTTGAATTAAACCATTTTCTTGAAGAAACGGCTTTTATTTATGATGATTAGTTTACAAAAACATTTTGCAAGTTTTTGCTGGTTAAAGTTATACTTAAGGACACAGAGAATGTTAATTTTGTCGTCTTCTAATCTAGATCGGATCTCATTAACAAAGTTTCCAGAAAAGGAAAACGCCCGTTCAGAGTCCAATTATGCTGGGCGTACAGTACGAAGAATATCGAATACCATTTTCGTGTCTTTGCCTCTGATGCTCTCTGTAAGAAAGCTCTTGTCCGAGGGATTTCATCAATCCGTTAAGAGACGTTGAGCTTGGGCTGGACGTTGATACTTTTGATTGTTGCAATCGTCGTTCAAGTTTTTTTTCTTGATGCTCAATTGTTCTGCAAGTTTCGCATCGTCCAGTGGATTCTTTTCCTCCTGTTGTCCAGCTCCTGAATCAATATCATCACCCACAAATTTGATCAAGTCAGAAACAAAAAATTTAGGTGGTTGTGTCCCAGACATGGCCGCATTGTTGACGTAGAACTACGCCGTTATTTTATTCAAGTTGCCTGTATATAACTTCGGATATTATTTTAGAATGCAACGAAATTTTCATTTTGCGCTTATCTCAAAAGAAACGCTATTGATAATATTACTGGCCTCGAGTAAAATTGCATTACTTTCTCATTCTCGAGATAAGCGCAGCTGTCATCATTAGTAGACAAAGTTTTGCTACTGGCAAGTGAAACGGAAGTGATGACGGAAAACAAGCAACGCTAACTGCTTCTAATAAAGAAAAAGACTGAATATTTGCCTCATCAGAGATTCATTATTCATACACTAGCACAAATATTCTCCTTCCGCTATTCCCCCTCCTAGTTTCGTAATTGCTTCGGCTTCGTAATTGGCACCGACAAACAATCGCCCATTATAGCATCAAAAAATTAAGCGATCGTTGCGATGCACACGGGAGCAGATACTTGAAGAAGCAGACTTGAAACAACCAAATATACAAACACTTATCTCCGTTTTGCGCTCTTCTTAACAGAAGACATTTCTGTTAATTGCAGGTCTCGATTAGTTTAGCTGTCATCCTTGGTGGGGAGTTTTTCTACCGTTATGTGGCACCAAATCACAACTTTCATTACAAGTTCCAGAGCTATTATTTTCTTGGTGAGGCGATGATAGCCCTGCTTGATCATTCCCCACACAATTGTGTAGTTCAGAACCTTATGCAATGGCGTCAGTTTTATGTGATGATTACAATGCCAGATACATCAACGAGTGAGAAATTTAGTCGCATCCACAGTTCAATCCGAAGACTGTGTTGACACAAAATAAAGAACAAGCGATGTTCATTGCTTCGAATACTGAACGATACTGAAAGTTTGCCTTCAATTTTTATACTCTAGGTAAATATTCCCCTTCGTTCTTCTTCATATACTTTTCTTTGTTCATGGAGACTTTAAATCATTCCCCTTCTTCTTCTCCTTTTTTGGCTTTAAGAGGGTTTAAACTTTTCAGTTAACTGCTCGTTATTGACGGCATGGGTAAGGAAGCTCACAAATGAGCAGAACATCCATGGGAAATGAGAAATGGAAATGCTTCTAGTTTTCATCAATTTAAACACTTTACACACCAGGGGATTGTGGTGAATAGCATATCAAAAAAATCTTAGGGAATTTACGATTCGTTTGGTATGTAAATCGCCGAAATCCGTTCGCGGCAAAATTAGTTATTAACGTTAATTTTATTTCATAAAAACGTAACCTGTTTTCTGATATGACACCCTTAATGAAAGACGTGGTTCTACGTCAAAAGTCTTCATTAATTGTGTCGACCAGAATGATTATTCATATACGGGAACAAATCTGCATATACGAAACATCTTTTGACGTAGAACTACCTCTTTCATTAAGGGTGCCAAATTAGAAAATAGGTCACGTTTTTATGAAATAAAGTTAATGTTTATAACTATTTTTGTCGTGAACGGATTCTGGCGATTTAAACAACACACGAATCGGAATTTCCCGATTTGATTTGTTTGATATGCTATACAATACAATCCCATAGTCTGTATATGGTTCAAATTGATGAAAATTGGAAGCATTCCCATTTCCTCATACATTTGTTCTGTACATTTGTGTGCTTTCTCGAACAGAGCTGTCAATAACGAGCAACTTATCGACGAGCAACGAAGGGGAGATCGTAAGATGTGAAGTCTCCGTGAACAAAGAAAAAGAAGAAGAACCAAGGGGAATATTTGCCTGGTGTATAAACAGTGGATCTCGCTGAGGCAAACTTTCATTATTCGTGATGAAATCGACTGAACAACATCGTTGCTGGGCGAGCTGGATGGTGAGGGATCGAATGCCTTTCTCAAGGCAATGGGGGTGGAGGAGTAATATGAGGAAAGAGTAGAGTATTCCAAGGACCTTTTTGAAGGCTAGAGACGAATGAACTGAAGAAGTTTCAAGTATCTTTAATTCAACATGGAAAGGAGGGAAAGGCAAACTTTCAGTATTATTCTAGATACGAAACAATGAACATCGCTTGTTCTTCCTTGTTTCGCGCCATCACATGTCTTCGTTCCGAACTGAGCTGTGAACGCGACCAAATTACTCTCTCGCTGATCTGGAATTGCAATCATTGCATCAAACTGACGCCATTGCATTAATGTATTGAGCTAAACAATTATGTGAGGAATCATCAAGCTAGGCTATCGTCAGCTCACCAAGAAAATAAATGTTCTGGAATTTTATCAGTGATTTGGTTTCGCATAACGGTAGGAAAACTCTCTCCACAAAGAATGACAGCTAAGCTAATCTAGACTGGAAATATTAACAGAAAGGGTTTATGTTCAGAAGAGCATGAAACAGAGATAAATGTGTGTATATTTAGTTGCTTCAAGCCATTGTTATGTGGATATTTGTGTGCGTACGTGCGTGCTTCATAAACCATACGTAAAAATAGTGCATCTTCGTTACCTTGAAACCCCATTTGTAATGATAAATATAAACAAGGAGGGGAGATAGCGAGAGGGATATATTTACGCTAGGATATTAGTAATGAATCTCTGCTGATCCAAATATTCAGCATTTTTCCAAGCAGTTAACATTTTTTTGTTTTCTGTTATCATAAAGGCTTCGTTGGTGCCTTTGACATTGCATCAATGCATTGAACTGACGCTATGGTGAAGCGGGTGTTAAGGTTGTGCACCAAAAAATTATTTGGGGAATACTGTGTTATTCAATAAGTGATAATAAGTTAATTTATTTGGGTTCGCGTACAGATAGATTTTATTTCGCTTATTTAGTCACCAAGAAAGTAAATGTCGTTCTGGAATTTTGTATGTGATTTGGTTTCGCTTGCTAGTAGCAAAACTTTCTCCACTAAGGATGAAAACTGCGCTTATCTCGAGCATGTACGAGGTATGGCTATTAAATAACAAGACTTGTTACGAAAAAGGGTTATATTTTAAAAATTACGGTACAACAATGTGCTCCCCTTGAATATACTCCCCTTGGCTCCTCACAGACCTTTCCATACGTTTTTTCCATTGTTCGAAACAATATTGAAACTCTTCTTTTATGATGGCGTTCAAAAGCCGCGTCGCTTTTCCTTCGCTTCTTCTACGGACTGAAATCGGATACCTTTTAACACGGATTTGATCTTGGGGAATAGAAAAAAGTCACATGGAGCTTGATCTGGCGAGTACGGGGCATGTTCGAGCACTGGAATGATCTTATCGACTAAGGCAGGTGCGTTGTTGTTCGTGTTTTCGTCACACATGATTTCCGTCGCGCTCTACAAACCACGTTCCATTCAAACCACTGCTGCTCGCAAAAACGTGTTTTCGTACGTTTATAGCAGATACTTCAAGCTACCGAACGCACTATTCGTTTTTCCCTCCACACCTCTAGGGCGCCCTCCAGGCGCGCAGTCTCGTTATTTTATAGCCATATCCCGTATTGTTCTGCGAGCACAAGAATGAATCATCAAACAATTATCGTCAAATGATTCTACAATTAAAAAAAAATTTCAGGGCGACCAAACTGGTACAATGGTTATTTCAAAATTTCCGTAGCATTATAAAATAATATCCGCAGTTATAAACAAGCTAGTTGAATTAAACTACAGCGTAGTTCTACGTCAACAATGCAGTCGTGTCTTAAACTCAACCTCCTATATTTTTTTTTTTGCAATCCTTCCAATCAGGGATTCAAGCAACTGCTTCGAAATTTCCGATGGTTGCTACGATAGCTGTTCTAGAATAAATTTCAATCTGACGCCAGCTTCATAAAGAGTGCATTTCTTCCGAAATAGCAGTTCAACAGCGACCAGAACTGGTTCGAGGGCATCAATAAATTCCTTTATCGCTGTCAGTTCTTCATCGCTGAAGCTTGTCATGTGTTTCGTTTTCAGATTGAATTTTGTTTTTAGATCCAACTTGACCGCCGGTGAGAAATGACTTGGCTTGACTTGGAGAACACACTACAATATGAACAACATAAATTCAAAAAGGTGTATGTATTTTTATGTAATCCTCTCAATATCGGTATCGAATGAAATGATTTGACTAATAGAATACAGTATGTCATCAAAATATTCCGAATAAAATCAGGTAAGAAATAAAAATAAAAAAGAAGTGCACTAATTATACTGATAATGCACTAAAAACTAGAAAATGAAAAAAGTAAAAAACAAACTTTTTAAGGGGCACATCGGATTTCCATTACCCACAGTTAGTTGTTTCATTATATGCCCACGACTTTATTTTAGTCTCATCATTGGCCTAGATTAATGAAGGAAGGGATATGATAACTATTATCTGCTAATTGCCTAATTATTTTCTAGCTCTTTTTTACTTTTGTTATTTACCATCATTTTAGCTTTCTTGCGGTGCATCATTTGTGAAGCGAGTTTTCTTTTTGAAGAATCATTCTTTGTCGGAGATTCTGGTGCAGCCGTAATGTGATCCTCATCAGAATCAGAGTTCAATTCTTGAATTTACAAAACCAAAAATTGGTTTTCATCATGAGCGGCTGATGCGGTCTTGATCATTTCTGCATAAGTCCGCTTGGAGCGTCCTGTGATAGAACGCTTCACCTTATCATACTCTGTTCCATGGATTTTTTTTTTGTCGAGTGTATATAGATTATAGAGTGAATGGAGATGAATCTTTGAAAAACTTAACATAAAAACACACCGAAGAATAAGTACAACAGACATGACAATATAAATAAACTTAGAGTCTTCTTCCGAGGAGTTGCCAAACAAAACCACCATTCCGACAACACCTTAGCCCCTTTCACAATGACCAAAACGTTCTCACCAAACGTGTCATAACAATAACAATTATGGTTTTTAATCCTCCCTTAAATATTCATTTCGACAACAGACGTCCAGAACCGTCCAAACACACACACACACACACACACACACAGGGAGTCACTTCCAATGGCTTCCAAAGCCGGGTGCGTTTGTGTACAAGCTTCCAACCGAGAGCACTTTACTGCGTCGTTAGACTCACCCATCATCATCGTTGTGTAACCTCAAAGCTCTCCTTCTCCCCCCCAGTTCCAGGACTGTTTGTTCCGTGGGAAAAGTGTTTCCACTTCTACCTCAAAAAACAAGAGCTTACTGCCAACGGGAAGTGAATATATGTTTGGCCTGCTAACTGGTTGATAACAACAAAAAAGCGTTTCCTCATATATACGATCTTCTCCGAGCTTTAATGCTCTTAAATGGGAGCCCTGACAAATGGCCACCGGTGGAGAAAACGGCGAGCAGAAAAGTCAACCCGAAGTTGATGATGGTTCGGGGGACTTTCGATGCCGGAGGCTTCTGTTGTGCAGGAACATACATCACTCCATGCTGTTGCATGAACGTGGAACTGTGCCAGTGCAGTGATGCCAACGGTGATGAGACGGTCTGAGCACCTCCTTCAAACCTTCGTCTTTCCCGAGACAAGCAAAACATTAAATATATGCATTTTACTACCTTTCCCGACGCAAAGTTCTATCTGTTCGGTGGAAAGTCCTCACCGCGTCAAAACAACATCAACATCATGTGCTGCTCCTGCTTTTCAGAAGCAGGACGAGTTTGGAACGAGAAAAGATACACAAGTGTGAAGAGACAGCGTGTGTTTGAAATTTCACGCTCGTATTATTTTATTCTGAGTTCTTTTTGATGTAGGACTACGTCTTTAATTTCTGTACCGGGGTGTAAGTTCAAAGTTTCGAAAGTGAGAGAGTGACGCTGGACTGCAAGGTTTTGAACGTTAATACTTCTTTACCGGCTGAGTGGAGTGGTTTGATAATCACTTCATTCGAAAGATAAAATGTCAACGAGTTATATGATTGTCACTTATTGGTCCAAAAAATCGTTTCAATAGCTTAAAAATTGCTTTGAAAGCAAGCTATTGGAATCATAACATTCTAGCTCATTGATGATGATTGGCGATCGCAATGTGTTCCCGAACACGGATGCAAAATCTAGGCACCTGGAGAAACCGTCATAGCGAATACATGCAAGCTGTGACTTCTTTTGCTCGCTTGCATTAGAGTTTGGGAAACCATAGCGGACACATGTAAGGCGTGAGTACTCAGTTTCTGTTCTGCTTTCGCATGGAACAGTCATGACAAATTGTTTGCGTGTGAATGCGTCCGAACGAAGGTATGTATATTTGCACCCATGACTTGGTGCCAATGTTGCTACATTGAAATCTGTTTTTCCAAGCTAAAAAATCTTTTTTATCTGTAGAGAACATAGAAAATCTGTATTGGAATCTGTATTCCGGATTTTGCACCTGATAAGACTTTTGCGTTAGATTTAAGTACTTGTAGTAAATTGTGAATATTCTGCTTAGCCATATTTTGAAGCTCGTGATCACTGGTATAGCTTGCCAGTAGTTTTCTGAATGAGACTATTTTTCTCAGGCATATGCAAAAAGTTTGATCGAAAATATGTAATATCTTAGATTGGGAGTTTTAAATACATACAGAATAATGCCAAATATAAAAAATAAAATGTATTTTTAGGGAAAACCGACGGAGAGAGCTTTTTTAATATAGTTTCGCGTTATAAACATTCATTGAATACTCACTTTCCTCGTGGTGTTTATACATGGTTTTGCAAAATTCAGCGTTGATGTCATTTACAAATTTAACAAATAAAAAACAAACAACAAATAATTTAGATTTGATAATTGCGTTCACAGTTTTTGTAGCGAGACGGTTTCAAACTTTTGTTTGGTTCGCATTATATTGCGAAAAAAATACGATTTCTATCACTACTATACATTTGACAGTAGCAAAAACAGTTCTGTTCAGTACTGTTCCAATCGTCTAATTGAGTTTGTTAATTGTTGCGAAAAATGATCAAATATTCAAAAATAAGTTTATCTTGTTACAAAATCTGTATAAAAACTGCATGGTTATCTAATAATCTGTAATCTGAATATACCAGATTCTTTTTCAAAAACATGCTGAAAACCTGTATCATTACAGAAAAAATTGTATATGTGGCAACACTGCTTGGTGTTCCCGTGATGCAATCCAATAGCAGTTTCTGTTTTGCTTTCGCATGGAACAGTCATTGAAAATTGCCAAATCACGATAAAAACGAAATGAATTTTATGCAAGGTTATATGCTGCGCATGGAGTGATTATGAAAAATCTCGTGTTATTCTCACGAAAACAAAAATGAATCACGTATCAAACATCTTCAGTTGCTTTTACAAGGCCACTCAAATTCCATCGGTTCGTTTCGGGACCGCCAACAAGTTCGAAAGAGTTGAATTTTATGTTAATAACAATTCCATATTTATACTCATCCACCCACACACTAAAAAGAAAAACTTTCAGCAATCTTTTAAAATATTCATTCATTCATTAATTAAGAAATGATTCAGATGCAATTTCAAATAAACAATTCCCGAGCCAACGATAGTCCTACGTCTATCTTGCGGTTATATCACAGATGTAACCCTCTTCTTGTTTTTTTTTTGGTTTGTGCAAATTATCACGAACTTTCGGTTTCGCGATGTTTTGTGACTGGAATGCGCATATGTCTCCCATCTTCTCGAAATACATTTGTGAAATAGAGTCGTAAACTCTGAAGTGTTGCTTCATGAAAAAGCTGATTATGAGAGAAACGGCAGAATGGATGTAAACTTTACTGATTCTGCTTATATTATTCTTTGCTCTGATAAATTGAAGAGTCATTTGTGATGCGTAAATTTACTGTTCGATTGAAACGTCTCAGAAAATAATAAAGTCACTCTGGAAGCTCCCCAACCCAATAACTGATTACTTCCTCCTAATGGCAGTATTTCGATAATCATCTTATTCATTCCAGAAAACCAAATCACGTCCACTGTCAGTGGGAAATCATAAGCAAGCAGGAAATTCGTCGTTAAAAAGCAATAACCTGCCAACTGATTACACCCATTCCTGTCGCTTTCCTTCGCTTTCGAATCTTATCGGCTTTCTTTACCCCTTTAACGATATTAAAACTTCCCCGACAGTCTTTTACTGAGCCGAACCAAGCCGCAGTGCTGCGGCTTAGATATGGATGGAGCTATTTTTTACAGCCGTTGCGAATCGCGAAATCGATTCCTGCCATAAACTACCTTCACCACGAAGGATGCTATTGATCCGTCGGTTGTCTGTCTGTTCTACTTTCCACTTCGATTTCGATCTGATCTGCACCGCGTGTGTCTATTCCGGGACGATAGACGAAGTTATTTTCTGATGGTTCAAAACGAGCGGAGCAGAAGTTTCGTATCGTTTTCCAGAACTTTAATTGACCGTGCAGCGATGCTTTCGGAACAATTTGACAGCGAAAAATAGGAGGGAAGTATTCGCGAGCGCCTCTCTGTCATCAACCGACAAACGTTTATCGCGGCCTATTTCACGCTTTCTAAAGAAATTAAATAATGAAGATGGGTCCATCTTCTAATTATGCGAAAACTTCCAGGACAACAAATTTGCTAGTTGAATTCAATGAAACGGAAACTTTGTCGAAAAGTAAGAACCGATATTTTAGCAAAACAATTTCCCCTTCGAACGCAACCCTCAATTTCAAATACAATTTTTTCAAACAATTCAACAAACCAACAGTGGCGACCTTAGGAACACACTGAATCCGACCATACGACTAAAACCTACCAATGTTAAGATGAAAAACCACAGTTTCCCATCTCTCGCACTATGTCGTTTGTTTGAAACGACTTCCCTCTCCGATCCTGTTTCGTCTGCCTCTGTCGCACGTGAGAATATGAGGACCTAGCTTGGCCCTTTCGGGACAATATTTTGCCCGATTCCGTGTCGCACCACAAAAGCCATGACATCTGTGACGGAACTGTCCGTTCCAAAGCGTAGAATATATGTATATGCGATTTCCAAAGATGATATCTTCAGTCCTTACATCTTTCCCTAATATATCCGACTGTGCACGGTAAGAAATTAAACAAAACGGTATTATGTTTGGGTACATCACAGCCACAATTGAAATGTCGAATATAATTTAACTTAGAAAGGTATAAGAGAACTTCAGTTGTTCATGGGATGCCAAATGAAGCTATAACAAGAGCATAGAATTCTGACATGTTCGTTCAAATTTAAAATTTTTGAAAATCCAATACACGATTATCCGAGGTATTTTTAGTATCATTAGTATACTTCTCTACATTAAAACGATTCAAAAAAATTATGTTTTTTCAATTTTTGTTTCTTACCTAACTTTCTTCGGAATATTTCGATGATTTACTGTATTCTATTAGCCAAATCATTTCATTTGCAACCAATATTGAGGGGATTGAAAAAAATACATAGTCGACCATTTTATGGCGGCGACCTTTTCGAATTTAAGTTGTTTATAGTGTAGTGTATTCTCCAAGTCAAGCCATTCAGCCATTTTTTAGCGGCGGCCAAATTAAATTTTGCAAGAACATGGAATACGCAGTTTTATAATGACAGTAGAATTAAAAGTATGTTCCAAATGTCAGATCAATCAGTCAATAGGAACGGGGTCAATTTTCTATTAATGTGGGGCAACCCTACAAACACTGAAACATACATACAAACAGGGCAAGCTGGATGGAACCATTAAAAAGTAATTGTTTATTTGGGAACTGCTGTCATCTTGGATTTGGATTTCTCATGATTTACTGTGTACTACCAGTCGAGCACTTTCATTTGATACCCAAATTGATGGGCTTTGAAAAAATTATAGGAGGTTGTGTCCAAGATACGACCGCATTGTAGACGTATAACTACACTGTTATTTTATATAAGTCGCCATACATTGGTGGCTTGAAACTACTAGGAATATAAACACTTCTCATCATTTTGCGCTATTCTCAAAAGAAACGATAATGTTAATATTACTTGCCTCGAAAAAAGTTGCATTACTTTCTCATGCTCGAGGGAAGCGCAGCTCTCACTCTTAGTGGAGGAGGTTTTGCTACTGGCAAGCGAAACCTAATCACATACAAAATTCCAGAACGACATTTACTTTCTTGGTGACAAACAAACAAGCGAAATAAACTCTTTTTGTTAATAACAACCTCGAAAACAGTAGCAATGCTTCATTACGATCAATATTAGCGCAAATGCAATCCTAGCTGAAGGTAGTTTTGCGATTGGCACGCGAACCCAAATAACTCATAACATTTCAGTAAGACATTCAAGATGCTTGGTATTCCCCAAATAATTTTTTGGCGCTCAACCTTACCGCCTGCTTCGCCATAACGTCAGTTTAATGCATTGATGCATTCTCAAAGGCACCAACGAAGCCCCTATGATGACGGAAAACAAACAATGTTATCAGCTTGGAAAAAGTATGAATCATGCCACACAGCTTGTTCTCTGCTGTAACATCCATCGATGCGAATTCGCTGATGAGTTTGTCAAGAGCGAAAGCCTTCACCACCAGCGGGGGGAGCTTGATTTTGGTTGCTGCCTGGATAAGGGCGTTTACATTTTCGACCGACGCGCTGAAATCGCCTACTTCGCTGTTGTTCAATGCGGTGTCACACTCGCGAAGGTTCGGTTCAGTGCGAACGATTTTCACTGCACCAACATCGCGTGCATCATTAGATGACGCTTGCCTCGAAATGTTATTGCCCCTGGCAATGCGTTCGTTTTGTGCAGGGCTCGAGCCTGCCTTCCTCTTCTTCTTGCTCATCACACATTACGCGAAGCGTCCAATTTATGATGCGGAAAGAAAAATACAAGATACAAATAACGCGAAAAACGAACAGAAAAACCAAATGACGATATCCAAGTTGGATTACCACTGGTGGGATCCAATCTTAGATCGAAGCGCAGCGAAAGCAAAGTGGACTGGATTGCTCAACAGTCCGATGCCGAATAAAAGTTTGCCTCAGCGAGATCCACTGTTTATACTCTAGGCAAGTATTCGCCTTCATTCTTTTACCTTTTCCTTTGTTCACGGAGACTTTGAATCCTACGATTTCCCCTCCGTTGGTCGTCGATAACTTGCTCGTTATTGACAGCTCTGTTCGGGAAAGCACACAAATGGACAAAACAAATGTATGGGAAAATGGAAACGCTTAAAGTTTTCATGAATTTTAACCATCTACAAACCAGGGGAATCTAATGTATAGCAGATTGAACAAATCTTACGCAATTTCCGATTCGTTTAGTATGTAAATCTCCAAAATCTGTTCGCGACAAAAATAGTTATTAACGTTACCTTTATTTCATAAAGACGTGACCTGTTTTCTGATTTGGCACCCTTGATGAAAGACGTAGTTCTACGCCAAAAAATATGGCGCCATTTTATGATGGCAGCCATTTTGGATTTGCATTTTTCATAATTTTTCATAAATTACTGAAAATATGAGTTAAGATCCCTACATTAAGACCCACCGCCATAGAAGAAGGAGGGTAGCGATAGAGCAAGCACAATGGGTAAATAAATGAATAGCTGCTTCCTAAGAGACATATAGGAAATCCGCCTGTGGCGATATGGGTGAATAAATAATGTTTCTTGTCAGATATAAAAAGGCGAAAAAATGTGAAATAAATAAGTTCTAGTCTAAGGCTCAAACCTATAACATGTTTCTATTAAGTACAGAACCTTAGCGTCCTTAACTTATGTAATCCGCCATTTTGTAGTGGCTGCCATCTTAGAATTTCATTTTTTATAAATAACTGTATTCTACTAGTCAAGCCCTTTCATTTGATACCCAGATTGATGGGGTTGTGAAAAAATATATATGGTGCCATCTTGTGGTGATGACCATTTTGGATTTGCATTTTTCATAATTTTACATAAATTACTGAAAATATGTAATCCACCATTTTGTAGTGGACGCCTGTGCATTTTTCATAAATACTTGTGTTGTACTAGTCAAGCCCTTTTATTTGATACCCATATTGATGGGGTTCTGAGAAAATATGAATGCCGCCATTTTGGAGTGGCCGTTGGTGGTGTTAGATTTCTATTATTCTATTGTTTGTGGTGTTAGACGCGTAGATATTTCAAATCGATTGCAAACATCTTTGCGATTTATCAAGAAATGGTTGAGTTGTTAGCGTTTCCAATCTTTCTTCATTTGTGTCCATGTCCAGTTTTTTATATTTTAATCTTAGAGCCTATACCTTCCTGTTAAACGTAGTTCTACTTTTTAATCCGACTGAATGTATAATATGTAGAATCCAATGATAATTTCGTTTCCTTTTTTCACCGTGCATTGCTCTGGATATGGCTGGCGCTATAGTTCTTGGTCTCTCCCCCTGGATAAGGTTATCATCGTCAGCAGTAGTGCTGCTTTTGGGGTGGTGCTGTCTCACCAATGTCAGCCAGATCGTTTGGGAGCACCTTCCGCGCGCACCTTCAAGTACCACCTGGGTGTGTGTGTGTGTTTGTGTGTGTGTGTGTGTGTGTGTGTGTGTGTGTGTTTGTATGCGTTGAATGGTAGCAAACGATGATATCGGAAATCCATTACGGTTATCCTGTTGCCTTCATTCATGGAGAACATTCCAATGGTAGGAGACAAGAGCGATTATATTTCATATTTTGCCGGCTATGGTACGGAGGCTGTCATAGTCTTTTCACGGCACGCTACCGAAGATGTCAACCATTATAGGATGGAGTGGATTGTGGGTGGGAGAGGAGCAGGTAGGTCATTCCGTGGCAGAGTATAAATATTTCGCTTATTTGACTTTTATTACGAGAAATGTTGTCATGTATGCGCATTTCACTTTCTGATTCTTGTTTCAGCGGCGCAGGCTTCTCCATTACCGCATATTGGAGATGTGGGTGGATATGTCAGTTAGCAAGTGTAATAAGATTCTAAGATTTCTCTTTTATTGATATTAGCAATGGTTTCTGCAAATTTAGGATCGAGCAAGTTCTATGCTTCTTGTAAAGCTCAAGACAGAGGAAACATGTTTGCAATATCATGGGAAAAATAAAAAAAAACAGAACAGAGCTGTAGAAGGATTTAAATTCTACAAATTGTACCAAGATTGTCTCGCTGAAAGCAGCGGAACCTATGTTGTGGCAGGTCATTCTCCAGCTTCCTCGATTCGCTCGCCGAGAAAGATTAGAAGACATTGTCCCAAGAGAGAGGGATCGGACCAATGCGAAAAACAATTAGAATTACAAACAGCAGACCGTAACCGGGGACATTTGCGCTCTTGTGTGAAATTTTCGCAAACGGATGCGTCTCGTTTGTTGGGACGAGTATTAAATTGCCATTTTGTCGTTCTCGTGACGATACATTTTGGCCAGCGCTCGGAATCTGGGGAGAAATCCACGCAAAACAATTAAATGTAAGCCGCTTAAAATAAATGTATTAGTTTCGGGGGAAAACCCCCAATACCGCTCCGGCTGAGTCGAATATTGGTAATAAAATTTAACAGTTGAATTTTCAATGCTCCGTCTGATGCCGTCAACTTTCGATATTGTATCATTTTAATTATTTCATAATTTACGGGTATTTGAACACCATGCTCAATTGAAGCGCTATAACTCTGTTCAAATAAACAGTTTTTACGAGTACACTTAATAATCTCTTTTATCTTTCGTTTGTAGTTCCTACCGGAGTTCCCAACCGGATCCGAGCTTCAATGGATCTCGTTTTCCTGTTGCTCGGCCGCTCGAAATCTCCAAATCCGTTCGCTTGCATCGTTGGACAATACTAAATAAATAAAATCAATTGGAGTAAATTTAATTTTCATAATTCATATGAACCAATGAAGAGGGATCAATAAAATTAATCAAATTGATTGAACGGCCCGTGTGGGATTTTTTTTCCGGGTGTGGGTGCCGTGTGTTTGTACGATTATTATTCTCATTCCCCATTGGTGCCATTCATTTGCAGTTGGGTTGATGAAATTCATACTCTGGATGCTGGATGGAGCACATTCCGCGCTGCGGATGTCCAACATTATTCAGGCGGAACAAAAAAAAAAGAAGTGATGAAGACAAGATATCGAATGAATCGAAAACAGATATACCGCAGCTTATCGAATCGTAATTACTGAACATCCCTCACCGGTGCGGTGCAAAACTTTACTTTTTGTCCATTCCATGAAATGCGCCTATTTTGTTTGGTCCACGGCAATTCATACCGGACCGTACAATCGAAATCAATTTCGATATGTGCCTGAGAATGGGATTACCAGTCGAGGGCTTAGCTTTCAGCCATTGTGGTTCGATCGGGCGCTCTCTTTTCGAGGAAATGAACGCTGAACAGAGTGATCCGTGGCGTTGACAATTACCTTAAACGAATTACAGCTTAACATTATTACGTACTACAGGAAACGGAAAAACCACCCGTAATCTGATTAGTGGTCCGATCGTGACGGATAAATGAAATTTCTCCTCTAGCCATTATTAACAAAAAGAAGTTATGATAACTCGTTCCGTTGGGTCGATGCAATGAACACCTGTCGTCGGACATGATTGGCGGAGTATAATGAATTGGTATCTCAGAACGGATTCCGTTGCGTAGGGAAGCCTGATAATGACAAAATTCCTTGACATTCGTGCTGTTACTGCTGAATTCTTTGCTACTGCTGGACGAGAGCATTATTTCAGTGATTACCAGAGTACGTTTATGACAAGGTAACCTGGACTCGAAGTGTGTAACGACACGATTCACTTATACACTCTCAACTATGACATCTCAGCGTTGACGGAAAGCAGCGATCGCAAAGTAAATCATAACAAGTGTTTTTTTTTGTAGCGAATATTACGTGTTTTGCTACATTTTTTTTCAAATACGTCAATAATTCGTGAGATGGAGTAGTAGAGTGAACCATTGAAGTTAAAATAACGGAACTATTACGCAGGATATGTTTTTGACGTAGAACTATGTCTTTCAGGAAGGGTGCCAAATCAGAAAACAGGTCACGTTTTTATGAAATAAAGTTAACGTTAATAACTATTTTCACTGCGAACAAATTCTCATGATTTGCGTACCAATCGATTCGAAAGATTTGTTTGATATGCTATACATTACTATTCGCTAATCTCTAAACGGTTTAAATTCATGAAAACTGGAAGAACTTCCTTTTTCCATACATTTGTTCTGCCGATTTGTGTGCTAACCCTACCCGTATTTCGAATGCTTATAACTCGAACATTTCTTAACAGATCGGAAAGATGTTTGCATCAATTGATAGGAAATATTTCTACGCGTCTATCACAATTAATAGAATATTATTTTTCATGAGATTAACTATTGAAAATGTCAAGCGTTATCTAAACGCCCTAACTGCCAAGTTTTGATTGGCCCGATTTACGGTTTCCCCAACACAGACTTCAAAATCGATGTACCTGTGGAAATCCTCTTTGCAAATATACATGCAAATCGGGGATATTTTTGTACCCACCGAGCTGTGTTTCCCTAACACGGACTTCAAAATCAATGTACCTGGGGGAATCCGCTTTGCAAATACATATAAGTCGGGGTTTTTTTCTGGTGTTGAGTACTTTCGTACTCGCTTGTCGTTGTGCAGCCGGAAATCGGAATATGTTTCCCTAAAACGTACTTTTAAACTGAGAAGCCTGGGAAAATCGTTATTTCAGATACCAGAGATGAATGAACTTTCGCGGTTCGAGAACTACGTAAACGTGAGATGTGCAATAATTTCAGAGGAGAATGTAAAATACAATGATCGTTTGACAATTCTTTCGTTCACATATTTTGGTAGTCCTAGGCATCATATCAAACGTAAAAGGACATTCACCAAATTTATTTGTAACGAAGAACATAAACTATTACACAAATTTCGATGCATTCTAAAATAATATTCAAAGTGGTAAATAAGTGGATTGCATAATATAATTGCGTAGTTCTACGTCGAAAATATGCGGTCGTACCCTAGATACAACCCCTTACAATGTGTTTTTTTTAACATTAAATTTGAAATATATTTTGTTCATTTTGTTTGGTTTACAATTTTTGTTTTTTTGTTTTTAAGTGATACAAGAATAATCTTTTTCAACCTTTACTATCCTAACTATACATTTTTGTTTGTTTCTTCTTTTGTCTGTATTCTACTTTGGTACTGGAATACCATTATTGGTTTTTAATTTGATAACCTACTTAACCTAAACTAACCTAAAGTTTATAAATTTGAAAAATTTGATATTTTTTTTCAGATTATTAACGCTCGGATGAGCGGCTATTCCGAGATTGTGGCATTCGCGACAAATTCTTCAACTGAGGTATTAATACGTTCTTCGATTGTTTTGCATCCAGCAGTGCGATGCAGCTCGGCTATCCTCGTGTCGAAAGGGGCATCTAAGATCGTTCTTAGCAGGCGATTTTGGACCACTTGCAGCTTCCTTTTGTGAGTCGCAGCACACGCTCCCCACACAGGCATAGCATAGTTGACTACTGGCGCAATAATCGATTTGAACATAGCCAGTTTGTTCCGTTGAGATAATCTGGATCGTCGGCATATCAACGGATACAGCGATTTTAGCAATGCGATGCATCTGACCTTGAGCTTGTCGGTGTGGGAGCGGTACAGTTGTTTGTTGTCGATTGTGACGCCAAGATACGTGACTTCATTCAGCCATTCGACGGGCCGACCGTTTACAGTTATGAAGCAGCCTGCAGTCGGGAGCAGCTTTGGAGATGGTCTGTGCCTGAAGAGAATCGCTTGGCTTTTCGATTCGTTTACTTTTATCTTTTGGTACGAGACGTAAGTGGAAACGCCTCGCTGCAGCCTCGACCGGTAGTCCTTGGGGAGGCGACCGTTGGCGATGATAACGCTGTCATCCGCATAAAGTGCCAGGCTGCAGGCTGCAGGAAGCGGCGGAATGTCAGAGGTGTACAGGCTGTAAATGATAGGTCCCAGGAGACTGCCTTGTGGTACACCTGCTGGAATCACTTTTAGGTCCGAGGAGACACCTGCAAGATGTACTCTAAATGAACGGTTGGATAAATAATTTCTTACCATCCGAATGAGATAGTCTGGGAAGTTAGCCAGCGCCAATTTGTGAACAAGTCCGTTGTGCCAGACGTTGTCGAATGCCTTTTCCACATCAAGGAAAACCATGGCTGTGTTTTTTTTTATCCCATTTATTTATTAGGCTCATTAGCATTTAGCTGTAACAGAGCCGGGTTTAATTGTGTACATGTACATATGTTTAAGTTTCTATAAATTGTGAATTACCCAGTATTTAGTAGTAGCCATTTAGGCGTTAAGTTTTCTGTTCCATTACATTATGGTAAATTACACTGTAGTAGCCATTTAGGCGTAAGGGTATTCTTTCTGTTCTTCCATTGTTCAGCAGACCGGACAGCGGAGACAGTTGATATTGATCATTGTTGAGTTATTTATAGAACAGCAGCCCGATATTTCTTGCAGAGCAGAGCAGTTGTATGGATGAATCGATCATTGTTCCACCGTGGATCGATTTCCATCGTTGATGATGGTTGCGTGGACGTAGTTATTCTATAACAACACAAAGATGGTCAATTGAGGGCCCTGAGTTTGAACTCACGATCGATCGCTTGGTAAGCGAACGCGTAACCAAGTGGCTACGAAGACCCCCGATCCATGGTTGTGTTGTTCGAGAGAGATTTGTTTCGCTGTATAATGTTACCCACGCGAACCAGTTGATGAACGGTTGAGTGGCCTTTCCGGAAGCCAAATTGTTCCGGTGCGATAATATTATTTTCCTCGATGTGTGGCAACAGACGCTGGAGTATCAGTCGCTCGAATAGTTTGCTGATTGACGATAGTAACGTGATGGGCCTGTAGCTCGAAGGATCTGTTGGATCCTTTCCTGGTTTCAGGATAGGAGTCACTTTTCCCATCTTCCATCTGCTCGGGAAGTGATGTAGCTGGAAGCATCTTGTTAAAATAGCGGCCAAAAAGTGATATGCTTTGCTAGAGAGCTTTTTCAAAACCAGATTGAAGATTCCGTCATTACCAGGCGCTTTCATGTTTCTGCCGCACCTCGCAGCAGAACGGACTTCATCCTCTGTCACTTGATCGATGAGAGCAGTGTCGTCGATTTCATCATCTAGTTGGCTGATGGTGTGTAGAACCGTTGTTTCGTGGCAGAATGGCTCCGGAGTGTTCTTTCAGCGGCGGAATTGCAGTTGGTTTTTTCTTTAAAATTTTGGCCACCTTCCAGAACGGCCTTGAGTGATCTCTCAGTTGGGCAATGTTGTTGCTGAACTGTTGGTTTCTAATTTTCAGCATACGGTCTCCAATTATGTTGTTGAGATAGGAAACTTCCATCTTTTTGGTTAAGCAACCAGAACGCTGAAACTGTCGCCTGACTGCGTTTCGTTGCTGGATAAGTCTCCGAGTGTAGATGTCAATTGTAATAAACTGCTTTCTTACCGCAACCCACCGGATACAGGCATCTTCAGCGGCATGGACAGCTTCCTCAAAGACGTCCAGATAGTTGCTTATGGCTTCAATAGATGTCATATCAGTCTCGTCGGGAATTCGTGAGTCCACTAGGCGACTGAAGACAGCCCAGTTGACCCGATGAAAATCACGTCTCATCGCCACTGGTGCTGGGGCTGGGTGGAAATTGAGTTCACATATAACTGGATAGTGGTCCAAGCTTAGTTCATGGAAGGTGACCGGCTTAGAAAGATCCAAGTCTGATAGAAACACATCCAGAGTTGATGTTGTTCCAGCTGGAGAGAGAAAGGTTGGCTAATCCGGGAAATGAATGCAACATGTACCTGAACTGAGATGGTCGGCAAGAATATTTCCATTTTTGTTGATTTGATGATTGCGCCACAGGGAATGACGAGCGTTCAAATCGCCGGCCACCACAAAGCTGGATCGGTTGTCAGTCAGTTTCCGCAGATCTTCGGCAAAGAGCTGGGATGTGCCATTGCTGTCAACACACTGCCGAGAGACGTAAACTGCAAACAAGATGAGGTTTGCATGAAGTGCATAAATTTTTATGCCTATCGCTTCAACGACACTCGTTTTCGGATGCGGTATTATCTCGTAGCGGATGCCATGTTTTACGAAGACAGCTACACCACCACCACTTGAATTGGAGCGATCAAGCCGAATCACTGTGTGAGCTGGCAGTGAGAAATTTGTTTTCGAGTTTAGCCGAGTTTCGGAAAGCACTCCAACATCAATGTTATGATGAGCCAAAAAGTTGGATAGCTCTATCTTTTTCGCCCTAACAGAGCGAGCATTCCATGCAGGATATGTTGTTTCTGTGCTCCTTTTTGAAACTGGTTTTTTTACGGCGGCTCGGCTACGAAGGAATTTTTATAAAATATTTCAATTTTCAGATAACTCTATGGCTCGATGTGTGGCACCCGGATGCGCGAGCGTTCGGTCATTGATGCCCGGGCTCGAGTCCAACTCGAATTTTGAAAACATATCCCACAAACTATCATTTAATCGATTCCCGAGGGATGCGACCATTCAAAATAAATGGCTTCGATTCTTCGGACAGGACCTAAACAGCAATACTAAGAACACGTACATTTGCTCGCTTCACTTTAGTCCAGATTTTTTCATGCATCTCGATGGCTTGGATGTTAAATATCGTCGAAAACTGATACGAACAGGTAAATTTAAACAAATCCAGATTATACAATTAGTGCCCAAAATAGTTTATTGTTAGCTGTTCCTACTGTCAGAAAGGCCAACGATTCTCATACCTCGGGAAATCAAAACCGGAAGGCTCGCCGAAAGGTCTTGATTGACATAAAGCAAGAGTTGAATCCATTAAAAACATCCATAACATCCGCGGAATCGGTCCAGTTTTCTAGTGGGAAGAAACATGACTATCCCGAGAGGGATATTCCGTCAAAGGAAATCGGGAGTAGCACTTTCAACGTCTCTAATGAGAAACCTAGCGATTCGACCGGCTCTGATGGCATAATTCAAGCACTGCGGCAAGAGGTATCGGAGAACTACAGAAAGCTTCAAGAAGCTAAAGTCTGAATTACCGAACTTGAAAAAGTATTTAGTCAATGAACAGCAAGTTCTGCTTGAAGCCATGGGCGTTCTATCAAAACGATACACAAAAAATCAAATCGGCATGATGTCCCAAAAAAATAAAGTTAAGCAATGGTCAGCTTAGAAATTAGCTAGGGGATTTACCCTCAACTATTTAAGTAAGCATGCACTCAAGTTCATCAACCAGACATGTCATTTTCCCTTACCGTCAGCAACATGTCTACAAGACTATGCTGCTAAAGGGTGTGTCACATCAAATTGCATCACGGAAAAAACGCTGTAGAAATTCGCCCAGTAGACCGATCCTTTTGAAAATTTTAGACAGTAAAATAAAAATTATTAAACAACTTTTGGCATTTTCTTTTTATTCATACTTCGAGCCCAAGCCCGTATGCTCGCACCTTCCTCATTACCCCGTCCATAAGGTTCTGTACAACGTCAGGTTGTAGTTTTTTTTGAACAGAAATCCATTTTCTCTTGAAGTCCGCCTCCGATTTGACTACTTTTGGGTTCTTCCGGAGGGCCTGCTTCATAATCGCCCAATATTTCTCTATTGGGCGAAGCTCCGGCGCGTTGGGCGGGTTCATTTCCTTTGGCACGAAGGTGACCCCGTTGGCTTCGTACCACTCCAACACGTCCTTTGAATAGTGGCACGAAGCGAGATCCGGCCAGAAGATGGTCGGGCCCTCGTGCTGCTTCAATAGTGGTAGTAAGCACTTCTGTAGGCACTCCTTAAGGTAAACCTGCCCGTTTACCGTGCCGGTCATCACGAAGCGGGCGCTCCGCTTTCCGCAAGACCAGATCGCTTGCCACACCATGTACTTTTTGGCAAACTTGGATAGTTTCTGCTTGCGAATCTCCTCCAGAACGCTGAATTTGTCCTCTGCGGAGAAGAACAACAGGCCCGGCAGCTGAAGAAAGCCCCCTTTACGTAGGTTTCGTCGTCCATTACCAGGCAATGCGGCTTCGTCAGCATTTCGGTGTACAGCTTCCGGGCTCGCGTCTTCCCCACCATGTTTTGCCTTTCGTCGCGGTTAGGAGCCTTCTGAACCTTGTATGTACGCAGGCCCTCCCGCTGCTTGTTCCGCTGGACGAATGAACTTGACAAATTCAGCTTATTGGCGACATCCCGGACCGAACTTCTCGGATCACGTCTAAACTGCTTAACTACGCGCTTGTGATCTTTTTCACTGACGGAGCATCCATTTTTGCCGTTCTTCACTTTCCGGTCGATGGTTAGGTTCTCGAAGTATCGTTTTAGTACTCTGCTGACCGTGGATTGGACGATTCCCAGCATCTTACCGATGTCCCGATGTGACAACTCCGGATTCTCGAAATGAGTGCACAGGATTAATTCACGACGCTCTTTTTCGTTCGACGACATTTTTCCAAATTTACGAAAAATTGACAGTAAAGCATGGCCAACGTGATCTATACACTCTTATCTGATTATAAGCGAAAGCTGAAGATATAATTCCTAAAAATTAAATTTCTACAGCGCTTTTTCCGTGATGCAATTTGATGTGACACACCCTTTAGAATCAATATGCGGAGAGGTTTTTTCCATATCCTCAAAGCATACTCAGATACGCTGCCAGAGAGGGCCTGGATATATGCAATATTATAAGGTAAATGAATTTGGTGTGTCCCGTCGAAAATATGATCATGGTTTGTTCACTTTTTTAAATGCTCTAATTCAGCACACCTTTGTCAAATCAGGAACTCGAACGTTTCAAAACATATAAATAAAATTGCTTTTTTCATGATTTACAGTAGTTTTATAGTATACTAGCTGACCCGGCAAACTTCGTCCCGCCCAACATTTTTTTTTTGTTTTCAATACCTTCAAACATTCACGTTTTCTTTCTATGGCCAAGTTCATGGGTCCAATCGCAGAGCTGTTCATTGATTGATCTTCTAATCGACCCCGTTGAATTTACCTTTTACTATAAAAGTCCTAGTATTTCTAATAAAACTCATCATTATAATATCAGATTATTTTCAGACACAATTCCCGTTCAAGATTTTTCAACCACTTGCAAATAACATGTTTCTCCGTTACATGGAATAAATGTTTATACAGAAAATATGATAGAATAAATACAGCCCTAAATCGAACAATTCCTTCCTCGAGTTGCTCTTATCAACACATTCGGCGATACTCTTTTATTGGAATAGATAGAAGAAAATATAGGAGTGCGATTCATCACATTGAAATCCATTTCCACTTTCGAACAAAGATCAATTTCGCTAGCGCAAACATCAAATGGACTAACAGCACTTGTCACTATGTCACCTTTTTCCATCAGAGTTTACCGAGAATTTTCAATTGTCATGTTTGGTTGGAATATTTTTGGTTCAAATATGTGTAATATTTTTATGGGACCCCCTCTCCATTCCTGAGGAGGGAGGGGTGTCTTACCAGCATAGAAACATTTCTCATACCCAAAAACCCTCACATCCCAAATTATGCTTGATTAGTTCTCGAGTTATGCAGAAGTTTGTGTTTCATTTGTATGGCTCTATTTGCTTGATTAGTTTTCGGATTATACAGAAATTTGTGTTTCATTTGTATGGCAGCTCCCCCTTAGAGAGGGGGGTGGAGAGTCTTACCACCATAGAAACATTTATTGCACCCTAATACCTTCACATGCCAAATTTGGTTTCATTTGCTTGATTAATTCTCGAGTAATGCAGAAATTTGTGTTTCGTTTGTATGGCAGCCCCCTCTTAGAGAGGGGAGGTGGAGAGTCTTACCAACATAGAAACATTTATTGCACCCTAAAACCTGCATATGCCTAATTTGGTTTCATTTGCTTGATTAATTTTCGAGTAATACAAAAATTTGTGTTTCATTTGTATGGCAGCCCCCTCCTCAGAGAGGGGTCAGGAGAGTCTAACCACCATAGAATTATTTATTGCACCCTAAAACCTCCACATGCCAGATTTCGTTTCATTTGCTTGATTAATTCCCGAATAATACAGAAATTTGTGTTTAATTTGTATGGCAGCCCCCCCTTAGAGAGGGGGGAGGGGTCTCAAACCATCACGAAAACCTTCTCCGACTCCAGAAACCCCTATATACCAATTCTCATATTGATAGGTTCAGTAGTTTCCGAGTCCATAAGAATCAGACAGACAGACAGACAGAAATCCATTTTTATATATATAGACTTTTACGGAATCACATTTTTTAAAGGATTATAAAATACACCGGGCCTGATTCTCGAATACACTTCACGGTGGAAGCGAAATAAACGGCACGCCATTGAACTACGTTTTAAGGGTTAGTGAAGTGTCGAAGATAATGATGAGTTTTCAGGAAGAATGAGCACTTTTCAAATAAAAAATCATAAATGATGTGTAAATGAGTGTGAATGTGAGAGTGAACATGGGGCCTGATTCTCGAATACACTACGAATACACTTCACGGTGGAAATGGAATGAAACGTATTCGCGATGACAACGGAACAGTGTCGACATCTGGATACGAGATTAGTTTTCTTATCATTCTAATATCAAATTATCTTCAGATTAAATTTTTGTATGAGATTATTATATCACATGAAGAAAACAAAAGTTTTCCACTCACATTGAATACCAGTTCGATACGAAGAAGTTAATTTTCATTAATGATTTTTTATTTGAAAAGTGCTCATTCTGCCTGAAAACTCATCATTATCTTCGCTTCACTAACTTGTAAAACGTAGTTCAATGGCGTGCCGTTTATTTTGTTTCCACCGTGAAGTGTATTCGAGAATCAGGTCCTAGAGATGGGCAAACCATTCATGAACTGTTCAAAAGAACTAGTTCACCAAAAAGAGTGAACGAACGGTCGTTCTTTTTTACTTGGCAACAGTTTACATGAACTGCTTACCCAGTTCAGAACGAACTGTGTACGAAGACCGCTGGCTGAACTGTGTATACAGTTCAGTTCAGAACGAACTGAACGGTGAACGATGAACTGTGTATGCAGTTCAGAACGAACTGTTTACGATGACCGCTGGCGGAACTGTGTATACAGTTCAGAACGAACTGTGTATGGTGATCGATGTATAAGAGCAAGGCGAGCGAACGAGTTATGCACGAATGCTGCTGCAAGGTAAATAGTCCTCAAATTAACGAATGGAAACAAACGAAAGCCCCATGAAATAACACAAAATAAGATGTTTTCATAATAAAACGCAATATTTCAGGACACGATGGTTCTTAAATTGGATTGTTGGATTATTTATCAAATAAAGTTTTAATTTCATATTTTTAAGTTGAGGGTAAATATTTCAGTAAGGTATGCAATCACAAAAAAATACAGTTGAAAGCGAAACGATTCAAACAGTATTTTTCAACAGTAAATAAAAATTTGTGTCGCTGATATGAAATGTTTTTATGTTATATCATATTGTGCTTGATAATTTCGAGAAAGTGTTTCGCGTTTTGGTACAGTTTTGCTATAGCAGTTATTGCAAAACATTGTAGAAAAACAGCGCAACGCTAGTTTATGCTGAAAATAATAAATCATGGTTCAAACTAGATCAAAATTTCAAAATCATGGTTTGATTTTCTATTTTGCTAAGATATTTTTAACAAAATTCGGACACAGAGTTATTGCTAACAAACAGCATTTTATCATCATTATCTTCGACACTTCACTAACTCGTAAAACGTAGTTCAATGGCGTGCCGTTTATCTACTTGAAAATTCGATTTTTTTTTCATTCAAAAATGATGATTTCTAAAACCGGACAAATCATGATCATTTTTTGGACAAACTATGATCATAATTTCTCTTTGAGGAAAATATAAAAATTAGAATAATTTCAACGCCTTATGGTAGTATTCGCAACTAGAGACCTGGTGCTTTTCAACAAACCCAATCGATTTGCATTTACTAGTTGCGTGAAAACACCCTAAATTGGACAAAACAAGATCATTTACCCTAGTCGATATATAGATATAAACACCTGCAGAAAATTCGAATTCTGTTCTCGTTATAATTGTATTCGTATTGGTTTTTTTGTATTTTGTATTCGTTTTTTATTGTTTTCATAGTCTCGGGTCCAAGGGCGCTATATTTTTTATATTTTTTTCTGAACAGCTGAGCATTTTTAACATAACATGTTTCAAAACCAGAGAGGCGTTTTTTTCGTTTCTGAGTTATGATTTTTCAAAGTTAACCTATGGTCCAAAAAATAATTTTTCACTTTTTTTTATCCAAAAATGGCTTTGTTCAAACATTTATTACTTTTGAACTACTGGACCGATTCAGATGATCGATATATCAAATTAAAGCCAATTATGTATTCTTTTTAAAAAAAAACACATTTGCCAATTAATTGAATTCTAGTCACCTACATCCAGCCTAGTCGCATATAAATATTGAACGAAGACTGAAAATATGTTATATTTGTAAATCATAACTTAAAAACGAAAAATAACACATCTCTGATTTTTGGATATGATATGTAAAAACATAACATAACATAACATAGAAAAAATATAAAACAAATATAGCATCCTTGATTCCAAATCCATGTAAACTATAAAAACTAATAAAATGAATAATTACGAAATCAAAATCCATTTTTTTTTCGCAAGTCTAACATTTTTCAAAAAAGACTATCTAATTGGTTTTAATTTTATGTGTCGATCATCTGAATCGGTCCAGTAGATCAAAAGTTATGAATTTTTGTGTTGGTTTGTTGTTTATCGCAAATTATTAGACTCGTATTTTTTAATTTTTTTTGTTAGGGTGACCATTTCCATTTTACGGTGGTCCGAAAAATCAATTTTTTCGCATTTTTGCCAAAAATGACTTTTTTCAACTTTTTTTCATAACATTTGACTGGACCAATTCTGATGTTTGATATTTTAAATTGAAGCCAATTAGTTGGTCTTTTTTGGAAAAATACTAAGGTTGCAGAAAATTTCAATTATGTTTTCGTTATTATTGATTATATTTGTTTTTTTACAGTTTTCATGGTCTCGGGACCAAAGGCGCTATATTTTTTTTTTTTTTTTTTTTTTGGAAAGCTGATGATTTTTCGCATAATATATCTCGAAACCAGGGAGGCGTTTTTTTTGTTTTTGAGTTATGATTTTTCAAAGAAACCAATGGTCCGAAAAGTCATTTTCTTCCCATTTATTTCACTACAAAAAATCATAACTTTCGATCTACTGGACCGATTCAGATGATCGACATATCAAATTAAAGCCAATGAGCTAGTCTTGTTAGAAAAATAATACATTCTGATGAAAAAGGGATTTTGTTTTCGTAAATATTGATTACATTTATTTTTTATACCTTACATCGTTTCGGGACCAAGGGCGCCATATTTTTTTATATTTTTTCTCGAAAACTGAGGTGTTTTCACATGATATATCTGAATACCAGAGAGGTGTTATTTTTCGTTTAAAGTTATGATTTGAAAAAAACGCCTCCCTTGTTTCGAGATATGTTATGTGAAAAATTCTCAGCTTTCCATAAAAAATATAAAAAATATAGCGCCCTTAGTACCAAGACCATGAAAACAATAAAAAACAAATACAATCAAAAATGACAAAACCAAAACCATTTTTCCAAGAATCGTCTAAATCGGTTCAGTAGTTCACAAGTTATGAATTTTTGAAAAATGTCATTTTTGGAAAAAAGGGGAAAAATATTTCGGATCACCTTAAAATGAACAAAAAAATAACAAAAAAATAAAAACAAATACGGGTCTAATAGTTTGCGATAAGGAACGAAACTACCACTTTTTACGAAAATCTGAGAACTACTATATCGGTTTGACATGAAATGGCTGTATATCTTTATAAATGAAGTGATGTCTGTCTGTCTTTCTGTCTTCCTGTCTTCCTGATTCTTATGAACCCGGAAATTACTGAACCGATCGACATGGAAATTGGTATGTAGAGGTTTTTGGGGACAGGGAAGGTTCTGCATAACTCAAGAACTAATCAAGCAAATAGAGCCAAATTTGGCATGTCGAGGATTTAGGGTGCAATAAATGTTTCTATGGTGGTTACATACCCCTTCCCTCCTCTCTAAGTGGAAAGCTGTCATATAAATGAAAAAAAATCTGCATAACTCATGAACTAATCAAGCAAACGGAATTTGGCATATGGGAAATTTAGGGGACAGCAATTGTTTAGATGGTGGTTTGACAATCCTTCCCTTTCTTTAAAGGCAAGGGGACTGCCATACAAATGAAACACAAACTTCTACACAGCTCGAGAACTAATCAAGCAAATGGAGCCAAATTTAGGATGTGAATGTTTGTGGGGTTTTGGATACGAGAAATGTTTGTAGTATGGTATGACATCCCTCCCTCCTCTGAAATGGTGAGGGGTCCCGTAAAAATAATACACATATTTCAACCAAACACGACAATTGAAAAGTTTCGGAAAACTCTGAAGGAAAATGGGAAAATTCGGAAAATTCAATTTGCATATGTTCTACAATTACTTAATGACAAGCGTTGTTAGTTTGATTTGATGTTTGCGCTAACGAAATTGATTTTCGTTTGAAAGTGGAAATGGATTTTAATGAGATAAAACGCAGTGTTTGCCAATTGATCCATTCACTGAATAAATCGCTTTCGTTCGTTCAAATATGATCTTACAGAAATCATTTCCCCCAGTGGCATTCTTTTGTTGTTACATGCAAAAAATCACGACACAAAAGACAACGAGACTGCTCCGGTTCGCACTTCATGATACACGAGCCGACAAACTAAAACCGTCATGTACGGTTCCGGTGCAGGAAGTTTATTTTCTTCTTTGCCTCTAACATATACATATCGAACCTCTCCATGCATCATGAAACAGAAGGATCATACGGACTACGCAAAGCGAATGATTCATATCCACCCAATGTAGCAGATCCTGATCGATAAGTCTCAGAGAGTGCAAAGTATATGATTATATAGCTAGAAAGAGGCTAAGGGATGGGTAGTCAGATTATATTTTTCATTTTGAACGCTGCTATCCCTTAAAATATATAAATTCATATTGACCGCATAGTTTTACTAGCAACACCGCTCCAGTGAGAAACAAAAATTCTCTCGTTTAAGCTCTTTTCCCATTCGCTGCTTTCCGCAAACGGTGACCGAATGAGGACGTAAGTTTTATTGTGTCATTTCTCGCTCTGCACATGTCTGTGCAGCGGTATTCGCTATAGTAGAACGGGACGATATATACGGTTCAAACTTGTATGCAGGCTCCGAAAATGGTGTGCGATGTTTGGTACAGTTCGGATATGCAATCAACAGTCTTCGTTCCTCTCTTTGTTTAATAATTTAGTATAACACAAGTGATTACTGTCATTCATATAAGTATCTGAACGATCTACTCATGTTGGTTATATATTCGTGAGAGGTTACATGCATGACACATCGTGTATCATTCGATATTGATCGAAATCCAAACACTGATAAAACGCACTCTTATATCTTCTTCTATCTATATAAATAAAAATAGATCACCGAATTTGTTGATAAGAGCAAAACTCAAGAAAGGAATTGTCCGATTTAGGGCTGTTTTCATTCATATTTTCTGTATCAAACATTTATTCCATGTAACGGAGAAACATGTTATTTGCAAGTGGTTGAAAAATCTTGAACGAGAATCATGTTTGAAAATAATCTGATATCATAATGACGAGTTTTGGTAGAAGTACTAGGAATTTTATAATAGAAGGTAATGTAGAAGTAAGAAGGAAGAAGGAAGTGTAGATTAGAAGATCAATCAATGAACAGTTCTGCGATTTGACCCAGGAACGTGCTTTGTGGAACATGTTTAGTTGATAGAATGTCATTTAGGTATAACTTAAGTTAAAAAAATATTTTTGAGATAGTCTCCGCATAAAAACAGTTATATCTCTGAAGGACTGATAGATAGATATTATGTATCTTCAGCAAAGTTTCATAAATTGTAAAGCTCTAGTTCTAGTAAGAGTTCAAATGAAACCGTCAAATTATCCGAATCAACATTATCAACATAACTTTTCTGAATACACCCAACCTCTAAAATGTAAGGTAAGACGAGAAAACGATTTTTGACCGTCTTTTTTCAGAACGACCCTACTGCGGATCGTTCGGAATTTTTCATTGATTATACTTATGAATTTTGAAGTGGTCTTATAGAAACTGGACAGCTAAAATTATCATATTTAAGCACAATAAATAAACAAACAACTATTTTGAAAGAAAAAGGCGTTAAATATACTTTATTCTAAGCATTCAACAATGTAAGAATATAACTTGTTAAAATTCTAAATGTTTGTGTTTCAACGAGTGCTTCCGAGTGGTTAGCGTCCCACACTATCATGCCGGGGGTTCGGGTTCGATTCCCGTTCTAGTCGGGCAATTTTTCGTCAAAGAAAATTCTTTCGAAGGTAGTCACTTGGTGCAAGGTCCAGACTATACGGCGGATGCAAAAGAACCTCCCATCCGAACTCCCGGAGCTTCTGGCGCGTCACCAAAGAAGTGTGTGGCCTGGCGTTGTCCTGATGGAAGATAATGCGGCCTTCGTTTATCAAAAATGGCCTCTTCTTCATGAGTGCTACCTTCAAGCGGTCCAGTTGTTGGCAGTACAGGTCCGAATTGAGCGTTTGGCCATAGGGAAACAGCTCATAATAGATTATTCCTTGACAATCCTACCAAACACACAGCAGAACCTTCCTGGCCGTTAATGAGGGCTTGGCCATCGTCTGAGCCGCTTCAGCGGGCTTCGACCACGACCGTTTGCGCTTCACGTTGTCGTAAGTGACCCACTTTTCATCGCCAGTCACCATCCGCTTCAGAAACGGGTCGATTTTGTTGCGATTCACATGCGTCGATACGGTCAAAGATGTTTTTTTGCATCAACGTGTGTGGCACCCATACATCGAGCTTCTTTGTCAATCCAAGCTTCTTCAAATGGTTAATAATGGTTTGATGACTTATCCCCAGCTCTTGGCCGATGCTACGGCTGCTACTATGCCGGTCTTTCTGGGCTAATTCAGCGATTTTGTCGCAATTTTCGACGACAGGCCTTCCGGAGCGTGGCGCATCTTCGACGACCTCTACACCAGAACGAAAACGTTGAAACCATCGTTGTGCGGTGGAAATGGAAACTGTATCGGGTCCATAAACTGCACAAATTTTATTGGCAGCTTGAGATGCATTTTTGCCTTTGTCATAGTAGTACTGTAAAATATGTCGGATTTTCTTTCTATTTTGCTCCATATTTGCGACACTATAACTCACGAACGACTTAACCAAACAAAACACTGTCAAGGACTATATTATAGCGCGTTGGAAAATACCTTTCCAACAAGCTATAGTATGACTCGATACAATGAATACAACTAGAACTACGCGCTTACAACGACACCTCGCGGAAATACCGCAGGACTTTTTTGACAGCCTAATATCTCGTTTCCATTATATCAAGTAAAATTTTTTTTGAACGTGATATAATCGAGACGTCATTGTATTGCAAACACAAATAATACTAATATCGCCCGATCGCCACGCGATATACGTGAGCACCACTTTGAAGAAAATGGAAATCGACTGGATTGAAAAATATATATCCAATGAACCAACTATCCAATCTGGTGGAGAAACAGCTAGTGGAGGATTCCATTGCAGAAAGTATACTCACCGAACGCACTTCAATTGTTTTAATTAAATCTGACGGAACGGTCCGATTCCTTTTCCGGAAGGACGATGAGAAAAGAAAAGAGCGAAAATCGCTTCAAGGTTCATTCGATATTATGAGAGTGTATACGAGCGGAATAATTGGAGCGTTTAGCGTTCGCACTGAAATGCAAAGCCTTCAGAGTGGAAGGAAACAAATGCGAAAATGGGAAAATTGTGAGTAGAGCTATTGGCAAATTATTTGAGTGGAGTGTGAAATTTTGAGTGTAATATACAACAATTATTTTAGCATTGAAGATTCGATTAGGATTATCCCATTTTGACATGAAAAGGAAATGCATAGTCGCAAAGACCGGCATGGATTAGACTGAATTTAGTGAATGCAAACCAACAAACAAGAACACATATGAGCTTAGGCCTCTAGTGTTCACTTGCATTTGAGGCAATTTGCATTGAGATTGATCCATTGCAAATAAAAATGCATCTCCGCTAGAAAATAGAAATTCATCGTCAGATATATAATAATTCCTATACTTTTTTCAACGCCATAACGGAAAACAGTAAACCGGAACAAAGTGGAAAACTTTACTGATACTATTCATTGAACCATTCAGCAACTATGTCAACAGGAAGGAGTTGAAATAAAAACCGTCTGACTTTTTGTTTCAAAGCATTTGCAACTTTTTCTCGCAACATGATTGGAAATTAAAACAATCGAAATTTCGGCAGGAAATGATAAATTTGTTTTCGATTCCCACTCTACTCCTCCAGAAGATGGCAACGGGAATGATTTCCTCTTTCTCTTCTGTTCCTCCATGTAGTGAAAAGTTCTGATAAATATAACAGACGACGCAAGCTGATGCCAGCTCTCTCTGCCACCAGAACGCACCATATCCTCCAGCAAACCACGGAGCAAACTGCAATAAAAACCATCTGGACGTCAGTACCAGGAACGTGATTTTCTAAAGTTAGTCTGTGCGTTTTGGCTGTGCTTTCATAATGTCTGTCTCCGGCTCTCTCTCTGGTACGGCACGGATTGCTTCTCCACTCAGACTGCCCCCTTTTCCCTACGTTCGTAGCAAACTTACCAGCGAATGTGGTTAAAGCGGGTCAAGTCTTTAAGATTTTAGCATAACAACTTCTGGTGGTCCTCCCCACCCCTAAAGTTTCAGCCGACAACCACGAAGTTCAACAAATTGAGTGGAAAATCATTCTTCGTTTGAGAAAAGATGGAATGAAGAAGGGCTTTCGTCCCGAATAGGGAGAAATTACGCCAAAAAAGGGGGTGAAAAATTCAATCAGCTGGCTTAAGACTGGAAAAGTCGGAAGGCAAATAAAGAAGTTTTTCAGCTTAAAAAGTTTTGCTTTGACAATGAAAAACAAGGGAGAAATGTAAAGTCGTTTGGCGTACTAGTGCTTAGCAGTAGTTAGGAATCAAATGAGGTGCTGGAACCGGATAACAAAAGTCGGTTAATTATCATAATTATTTTCACCATCTATTTTGAGTTTTGCGCAGGGTCAAAATATAAAGACTATAACTGATTTAATGTCAAAGAAACATGTCAAATGTGTGCGAACAGAACAGAAAAATCCAAATAAGCAAAATGAGACAATGTAATATTTACTAAATTGAGTACTGTTCATGAGAAAACTCACACTCGTTCGGTTTAAGCAAAATTATTAATATTGAAATGAATATTCTTTGTGGTGGCTTCCGTTGCCGAATTTGCCTTAAAATAATCAAAACTTGATCTTTTTGATGAAATTTCCGATTACTTTCCCACAAATTTCTAGTGCCTAGTGACTAGTGTCTTAACCATAACTGGTTTTCTTCTTCTTTACAATTCTTCGCATATAAACGATAACTTAACAACAAAAAAACAAAGTACAAAAAAGTCCAGTAACTTTAAATCGCATGATATCCTATTCACATCGCCAAACCTTGAAAATGCGCAATTTCGGTTTTTTTACACAACAAAGCGATATGAAATATGATACACGAAAACTGTCTAGAGCAGGGGTTCTCAAGGTAGTCGATATCGACCCCTTGGGGTCAATATCGGTTTCCCAAGGGTCGATGAGATCTAAAGATCGATCCCTATTAATTAACACAAGTTCATATTTGAAACTTTCAAGATACTGCATAAGTTGTGTTGCGTTAACTAACTTGTTATAAGAATGACTAAAATAAAAGTAGGAAGTATTGTTTTTGTAATTTGTAATCATAATTATCATTTAAACCTGATATTTACTGAATTTTATGTCTATTTCTTGATGAGACGATTACGTGAGTGGCTATAGGGTCGATTGTATCACTTCAATCTGGAAAAGGGGTTTCTGGCCAAAATAGTTTGAAAATTCCAGGTCGAGAGCAAGGCGTTACTGTAGGTGGACCGCAATGTCAAAATTACTCATGAAAAAACAAATTTGTTTACAAAACAAATCGTATCTTTTGTTGACAAATGCATTCGTAGGCAAAATAGCTGCTGGTGCTTTACTGTCGAATCATAACAGTGCAGAAGGATGTTTTAGTATATCTTTTCGCTTCTAGCTACGCAATCAATGAGTGATTCCAAATGAAATCGACAAATGACAAAACATGAGTATTTTTGATTTGAATGAAAGTGTGTATTCCGTTTGGGTTAGAGGAAATATGAGATTCCCACAGCAATTGGGATTTTTTTGACTCAAGCGTAACTTTTGAAAAGGGCGTATCGATTTTCGTAAGAGAAATCTTTGATAATTTATATCTCAAAAACTATGAGTCGTACCGAAATAGTGTCTTAGAAAGAGTTATAGAGTATTGATGGTTGAATATGAAAAAAATGTACACTGAGAAAAAAAAATTAGTACTCTTTTTTTTAATTACAAAATAAAAATTCAATTTGCAATATCCAAAATACATATCTTCTAATTTTTTTTTTAATTTTTTCATACAAAATAGAAGTCATGCAGAAAATTTAAAAAATGGGCCCAAGATGGTAAAACTATTTTTGACGAACTTTGTGGAACATCAATTTTTTAGGAATTTTCGAAACTTCGAATTTTTGTATGTTAACAATCAGTTGTTGGAAATTATAAGCGAATTTATAAAATCTCATGAACATGATGGTATAACACGACAACCCTATTTAAAGGGCCTATTTACTATTAAAAAGACAATAAATTACAAATATATTTTTTTAAATATCTCGAGAATGGCTACATTTAGAAGGAGATTGATAATAACCTTTTTTTTAAATAAAATCAGGAATCATAATTTGTGATTAAAAATGACTAACATACAAAAACTCGAAGTTTCGAAAATTCCTTAAAATTCGATGTTCCACAAAGTTCGTCAAAAATAGTTTTACCATCTTGTGCCCATTTTTTAAATTTTCTACATGACTTCTATTTTATATGAAAAAATTTGAAAAAAAAATATAAAAAAACATATTTTTTGATATCGCAAATTAAAATTTTATTTTATAAATAAAAAATAGAGTACTAATTTTTCTTCTCAGTGTATTTTTTTTTCAAATTAAGCCAACAATACTCTATAACTCTTTCTAACACACTATTTCGGTACGACTCATATTTTTTGAGATATAAATTATCATTTTCTTTCCCAAAGTTACGCTTGAGTCAAAAAATGAATCATGATGATGTATTTGGAAAAGTTGTTGGAAATTATATGCAAATTCATAAAATTTCATGAACATGGCGGTATAACACGACAAACATATTAAAAGGGATTATTTACTATAAAAAAGACAATAAATTAGACATATTTTTTTCTAATTTCTCGAGAATGGCTACATTTAGAAGGGGATTGATACTAACCTTTTTTGTTTAAAATCACATCAGGATTCATAATTTGTGGCTAAAAATGATTGTTAACATACAAAAATTCGAAGTTTCAAAAATTCCTAAAAATTCGATGTTCCACAAAGTTCGTCAAAAATAGTTCTACCATCTTGGGCCCATTTTTTAAATTTTCTGCATGACTTCTATTTTGTATGAAAAAAATTTAAAAAAATTTTAAAAATATGTATTTTAGATATTGCAAATAGAATTTTTGTTCTGTTAATAAAAAAAGAGTACTATTTTTTTCTCATTGTACATTTTTTTCATATTCAACCATCAATACTCTATAATTCTCTCTAAGACACTATTTCGGTACGACTCTTTCTCTTACTAAAATCGATACGCCCTTTTCAAAAGTTATGTTTGAGTCAAAAAATTCCCAATTGCTGTGAAAAACTCATACTTCCTCCAACCCAAACGAAATACACACTTTCATTGGAATCAAAAATACAAGTTTTCAAAATCAGCATTTTTAGGACGATTTCATTTGGAATTGCTGCAATGCCTTTCTTTCCAAGCAAA
The DNA here is from genome assembly GCF_029784135.1 of Toxorhynchites rutilus septentrionalis. Lineage (NCBI taxonomy): Eukaryota > Metazoa > Arthropoda > Insecta > Diptera > Culicidae > Toxorhynchites > Toxorhynchites rutilus. Next base: position 126,152,638 of record NC_073744.1, read on the forward strand.
ATGTACTTCTGTTTGGTTCCCATCGGCGGAGAAAAGAGTGCTGTCAGCTTACGGCGATGGAGACAAGAAATAACGCTGATTGTGGCTCCTCTGTGGAGGAGGAGAATGCTGTGCATATACCGAGAAGGAGATTACCAGATCCAGAAGTTCCGGAAAGGGCCGTTACAAGTAATTGGCTAGAGAAAAAGGAGGTTGTACACTATTTTTCACGAATATATATTTGCTTATTTTTTCCTTCAGTTATTTTCCTCAGCGAGATGATATGAAACCATAACTACACACCCAAACAAAAAGTAAGTAATTCTGAAAGTTACGTATCACTACTCGTCTCACGTCATGTCCTGAAAGTGTCAAGAACGAAACACCTATCGTTCAGCATCTTGGTTGAAAAATGACAAACCTGAAACTAAATAAATCACAAACTGAAAGATATCTAGTGATGTCCGATAATAATTTGACTAATCGAATAATGGTTGCAAAAACGATTACTAGACAACTAATAATTTGCGCGGAAGTATATTTTCTAAATTCAGAGTAAAACCCTGTATGGGTGGCAGAGCTGGTTTTTCTATGTTTTTTAAAACATAAAACTAATCAAGGCATGTTATCCCATTCGAGCAATGCCAAATCCCCTGGTCTTGGTGCGTAAAATTTGGACAAGAGAAATATTCATATTTCTCTGTTCCGGCAGAAGAAAATACTTAATATGTTAATCCAAAAAAGAGATTCGGCATTCGGAGTCTTGTTCTGTTGACACATCATGTTCCGGAATGCGTTGTTCTCATTTTGGTTTCGGTTTAGGGCTCATTTCAAGCTGTTTTTATCTCCGGGTTTGGCGATGTTTGAATAAGTCACAATCAACTACAAACACTTGAATAACTTAAATTTAATGTGTGCGCAATTGTCTCCCATCAGACTCTCATGCAGGTGGCCAGCTCCGGTATCAATCAAAGGATTTCAGAAGCCAGCGAGTCAGATGAGCAACATAATAAATCACGAATAATTTTTCAGGGCTTAGTCGATACTAATAGCCAAATAATACGTCTTGGTTGTATTCTCATCGGTGAGATATGGAATACGCGTGCCCTGTGCAAGTCGGAAAAACTTACTTTGATGAATATCTTGGAGAAAGCCAATTACTATTTTTGGAGACATTTTGGTCGTCTCGCGTAGCAAATTTCTTTCCTAGAATAGATACCAAATTTGCAACCGACAAATCGTTAAGCTGTTAATCATGTAAATCTCAAATATTCTCATTAATCACTGCCAGAGCGAAGAATCGTTTGAATATCGCATATGTTAAATTATTATTTAATCGATAAAACGAAGAAAATCATTCGTTCAAAATGCCGAAAGGCGAACCACACACACACAAACATCACTTCGAACGACGTCTGAGCAGTGTTGCCAAATATTCTTCTATACCGGAAGGAGTAGAAAGTTTTTTCATCTGTACTTTTGCTTTTGAAAATCAGTGCAATTAAAAATATTTGTTGGATAGAAAAAAAAGTCTTTAGCTGTTTTACTGAAGCCTAAAATTACTCATTTGTTTGATGATGCTTTTATTTACTCTTGCTAAACTTAGACTTCATACAAACAGGTGAAAAAAAATTCGAGCTGCCTACATGTTGTTTAATCAAATGTTTGGGTTCAAGTTTGCGTTCATCGTGTCGCTGCTGACGAAACAGTACTTAAATGCTGATCTTTCTGTGTTCTGTTTTCAAAAACACCTGCACCTGCACCTGCTATAAGATCATAGACATCTGATTTTTGCACTCGATTGAAAAAAAGCGTTTGGTTTCTTGAGCCACTGCTCTTCTTGAAGCTGAAAAAATGGATCTGGTGATCAATCGTTTCAGTTAACGAACACCTGGAAAATATTCGATTGTTTGATAAACTATTAATTTGAACAATCAGACATCACCGATGATAGGAAAATCACATGAGCCGGAAGCGAAGGACAGTCATACCAAAATAACCTTTTGCAGAACAAAGCAGGACAATATTTGTCGAAGCAAAGAAAGTTATTTTTGAACCGCGAGTATCCTCAAACCCCCAGTCATGCAACCAAACAAGTCATCATTTTTCCCCTTTTTGAGAATTTCAAATAATTCAAGGAGCATTATTTTAATAGTTATATGAATGGAATTTGAAGGGATAAAGAGTACGGGATGGATACAGGGTAACTTCGATATAACGTACATTTCACTTTCAAAATTGTACGTTATATCGAAGCATAATAAATAACCTAGAACCGTAGCTTATATTTCTTTTTTGACGTAGAACTACGTCTTTCAGGAAGGGTGCTAAATCAGAAAGCAGGTCACGTTTTTATGAAATAAAGTTAACGTTAATAACAATTTTCACTGTGAACGAATTCTCATGATTTGCATATCAATCGAATCGGAAATTCTCTAAGATTTGTTTGATATGCTATACACTACAATTCGCTAATCACTAAACGGTTTGAATTCATGAAAAGTGGAGAAATTTCATTTTTTCCATATATTTGTTCTGCCGATTTGTGTGCTAACCTTACCCGTATTTCGAATGCTTATAACTCGAACATTTCTTAACAGATCGGAAATATCTTCGCATGAAGTGATAGGAAATATTTCTGCGCGTCTATCACAATTAATAAAATGTTGTTTTTCATCAGACGAACAATAGAATATCTGTAAAATGTCAAGCGTTATTTAAACGCCCTAACTGCCAAGTTTTGATTGGCCCGATTTGCGGTTTCCCCAACACAGACTTCTAAATCGATGTAAATATACATGCTAACACGGACTTCAACATTAATGTGCCTGGGGAATCCGCTTTGCAAATACATGTAAGTCGGGGGTAATTTCTGGTATTGAGTACTTCTGTACTCGCTTTGTACTGAGAAGACTGGAAACGTCATTTCAGATACTAGAGGTGAATGAACTTTCGCGGTTTGATAACTACGTAAACATGAGATGTGTAATAATTTCAAAGGGAAATGTAAAATACAATGATCGTTTGACAATTCTTCCGTTCACATATTTTGGTAGTCCTAGGCATCATATCAAACGTAAAAGGACGTTTATCAAATTTATTTGTAATGAAGAACATAATCTATTACAAAAATTTCGATGCATTCTAAAACAATATTCGAAGTGGCAAACAAGTGGATTCTATAATATAATTTCGTAGTTCTACGTCGAAAATTTGCGGACGTGTCCTGAATACAACCCCTTAGAATTTTGTGTTGCTGTTTGAGTAAGATTAATGAATAAATTCAACTAGAGGACGAAGCCAGCCTTCCTCATGATGTTTCCCTTCGTACTTCGTACTGATTAAAATTTGATTCATTTAGAATCCAGAACCCAAAACAGGTGTACTTCAGGATTGATGGAAAATACAAATCAAGCTTTAGTATCAAAATACAGATAATTCATTGTTCTTCCAGAAAAACAATATTCAAAAAAAATTACTTGGGACTTTGAAGATGTGTACGTTATATCGAGGTAAAATGTACGTTATATCGAGTGACGATATATCGAGAGTATGTTATAACGATTGCCGGTCCGGTTGGTTTCAGAGAAGTTCTTCAAAGTACCTTCTCAGGTTTCCGAAAGACAATTCTCCGGCGTCGCGATTTCCTATTTTCTAATTTTCCCTTTTTCCCATTTTTCTAATTTCCTATTTTCGTATTTTCATATTTTCATATTCTCGTAATTTTCAAGTTTCCTATTTGAGCTTGAGCTTGAGCTTGGGTGACTGTACAATTCGTAGTTGCTCTCCGTGATTGACCTGAACCAACCAAATTGCACAAAGAACACACAGAATTACGCTTGGGACTAGCAAATCATTCTCGTTGTGCAATTTTCGGTGATTCCAGCTTTAAATGGTCAATAACGACGCCGGCCACGTCCTTACAGTCACCAGGGGAAGGGAAGGAATGTTAGTATGATATTCGCCGCCCGAAGGCCAGAAGGGTCGCCTCTATAGCGTGGTTCCCTAGCGTTTATCATGGGAGGGACAATTGTTAGTAGGGAGGGTAAAAATCAGGATTCACTGAGGTAAGTGATGTGATTTCCTAAACACGAATTATTGAACACTCGACGAAACGAAAATCCGAATATCTCATGTGTCACTACTGCGTAGATTATCTTTAGGTATCCTGAAAAGGAAAACCTGTAAAATTTATTGCGACATCTGAATATTCTATTATTTATAGCACGTATTTTATATAAATCCAATCGTGATGAAGGTTTTTTTTTATATCTGTATTATAGTGATTTTCAACTTATTTGGCTGGTTCGTCACTTTTTACTTCCATTTTTGGAAGAATGTCGGGAGTGAGAATTGAACTCGTGACCTTCAGCGTGAGAGGCATGTATGTTACCACTACGCCAGATCGCCTCCACGTGATGAAGGTGTGTTAACTGTGGGAATCTTCAGAAGGTAACCGAGAGAACTCCTCTAAAACCAATTAATTCGGCGATATATTCGATATTTAATCATCGTGCGTACTCTTTATAGAATTAAAAAAATAAAGAAACAAATTAAAGAATTAACGGGCACGCACGGTTTCTTCGTAGCAGGAACTTCTTGTCTAATTTATCCAATGAAAATAATTCAATTCGCAAAATTGTTGTTCGATACAAAAAATCTAGCACACCTATGGTGAATTCTACACCACTTTGGTTACTACTAATATACACCAGTTTCGCGCAACGCAAATATGCACGCACACCAGCGTCGCACTCACGCTCGAGATACGAAAGACAGTAACCTAAACACTCGATTAGCAGCACATACTGCTGTAGTGATAGTAACACAACTTAAATCACACGATGCGCTATTGGAACTCACACACATTTTGCACATTAACATATTTCAATAATGGTGAACTCATCATACTGAGCAACTATGCTCATGAAAACAATCAATCTGATATGCTTTTTCTCATAACACTGATGATGTGTGCTAGGCTTTATTTCTTTCCCCCCCTACACACACAACGATGAAAACACATCCCCACACGAAAGCGAGCGGTTAACGAATGCGGGAATATTGAAATCAACCGAACGAACTGTACTGCAAAATGTCACTGAAGAAACTATCACCGGACATTACAATTAGCTTTATCAGAACAATATCCTTCGCATTGAGGTTTCTCGGTCAATAATGTACACTTTCTCATGGAATGGATATGATTTTTATCACCGAAACAACCGCACGTCTAGTCAACACAAACGCTCAATTCGAACTCCCCGTAATTTTCAAGTTTCCTATTTTCCTTTTTTCTATTTTCCTATTTTCCTATTTATATATTTTCCTATTTTCCTATTTTCCTAATTTCCTATTTTCCTATTTTCCTATTTTCTATTTTCCTATTTTCCTATTTTCCTATTTTCCTCTTCTCCTATATTTCTTTTTTTTTCCTATTTTTGTATATCTTTTTATCCTATTTTTCTATTTTCCTATTTAACTATTTTCTATTTTACTATTTCCTACTTTCCTATTTTACTATTTAACTATTTTCTTACCTTCCCACTTTCTTACTTTCCTATTTTACTATTTTCATATTTTCCTATTTCCCTATTTTCCTATTTCCTCATTTTCCTATACAGGTCAGACTCGATTATATACAGGCTCGATTGTATACAGACCCGATTATATGTTATTCGATTATATATATTAAATATATTAAAAAAAAATTCCTATATTTCAAATATGACGGTGAAATTTAAATGGCTATTTCATGTACAGTGGGGTAAAAATCGAGATTTTTGAAGATTTTGCTTGAATTTTCACCATTAATTGTAAATATCGATATTGCAGCCAAATTAAGAAAGTTAGAAGTTGGGTGTCAAAGAACAAATTGTAGAGCGATTAGAGAGCTTCAATTTAATTGTTAGAAATAATCTAGTTCAATACAATTTTTTAGGATAAAATTATCAATACAGGTAAACTTCGATATAACGTACATTTCACTTTCAAAATTTTGCGTTGTATCGAATTGTACGTTATATCGAAGCATAATAAAGTACTCACAAACGTAGTATATAATACATTATTGTGTTGCTGTTTTAGTAAAGTTAATGAACAACTTCAATCAGAAGACGAAGCCAGCCTTTCTCATGATGTTTCCCTTCGTACTGTTGATTGAAGCTTGATTCATTTAGAATCCGGAATCACAAAACCAGCTGTATTTCGGAATTGATTGAAGGCACAAAACTTGTTTTAGCATCAAAATACGGATAATTCATTGTTCTATCAGAAAAAAAGTATTGAAAAAAATTTTCCTTCACACTTTGGAAATGTGTACGTTATATCGAGGTAAAATGTACGTTATATCGAGTGACGTTATATCGAGGGTACGTTATAACGAGGGTACGTTATATCGAAGTTTCCCAGTAACACATTAAAATTATTAACATTTAAGTTTTTCACTTCCAAAATGTTATAAAAATTCACTAATTTATATGTTCCACTACTATATCCTGAACTAAATTTTCTCATCTTTCAAATGAAAGCATCGGACTCGTCTTCCGTAGCGTACTTTTTAATGTAGAGCCAGTAGGAGTCAACAGAGTCCGAAACAGAAAAAAAATTCTATGACTCTGTCATTGTTGAAATTCGAACATATGCGTAGAAAGGGTTTGTTTTCATCAAATATGATCGTCTATCATCTCTTGAAAGAATCTAGATAAATTTATTTTTTTTCATGTGAGAAAGGTGTTTTCTGACTTTAAGGGGATGCATCAAAAATCAAATTCCTTTCTCATATTCAAAAAACGAAAAATACATGCAAAAAAACGAATAAAAAAAAAAGTTTTTTTAATCGATTATATACAGTGAAAAGAAATCAGAAACTGTATATAATCGAGTCCACCCTGTATTCCTATTTTCCTATTTTCCTATTTTCCTATTTTCCTATTTTCCTATTTTCCTATTTTCCTATTTTCCTATTTTCCTATTTTCCTATTTTCCTATTTTCCTATTTTCCTATTTTCCTATTTTCCTATTTTCCTATTTTCCTATTTTTCTATTTTCCTATTTTCCTATTTTCCTATTTTCCTATTTTCATATTTTCCTATTTTTCTATTTTCCTATTTTGCTTTTTTCCTATTTTTTATTTTTCTATTTTCCTATTTTCCTGTATTTCTTTTTTTTCAATTTTTCTATATTTCTTTTTTTCCTATTTTTCTATTTTACTAATTTTCTATTTTTAGATATTCCTATATTAGAAAAAACTATTTTACAAAAACAGCACGACGAATGACCAGAACCGAATCCCATCATGCGACTAGCTCATTGGTGACAATTTCAAGGATTTTTGACCACATTAGGATTACTGGAATGGCCTCCGGATGAACTACAGATTAGTGTATAAATCGAGTTACGGAAGGGCATGACCCCACCTTTAGGTGGATTAACTCAGGTTTTTGTATCCTCAAACTCTTGAATTATCAATCAAATGACCGTAGGTGAAGAAATAATAGATTTTGTAGACATTTTTGTGCATATGACACTAGAAAATCCTGAAAAACATAAATTGATCAATTTCACCCCGAAGCCATATTTTGAAATTTTCCGCTAAAAATTTTCCAAATTAATGCTCAAGGGTTTTTTCAACAAAACATTCCATAACGTTCTGTGGCCTTAGCACCAGTACTGATTTCAAAAAAAAATTAGGTATAAATCAAACAAAAAATTTCAATAATATTCACATTTTTCTGAAAATCGTGATCAATTTGCCCCTGGTTTACGGTAGCTGTTTTGAATCCCTACATGTTTTATTTGACCAATTTCCGTTATTTTTTACACAGAATGTTTTTTTTTTGTGTATAGTCTTTCCGCAGAAAGTGACTTTTACATCGTTTTTCGTATAATCCTTACACTTCTGAATGAATCAAATTCAATATGATTATAAATAATATTCCATGCTAGGAAAAATATAACCTTTTTTCTATAGTAGTTCACTTCAGAAATTCTGAAAGTGGGGTACAGGGTCATAAAACTAGATGAATTTCCTCGTCTAAAGCAAATTCATTATGACAAATAGGCCACTGATAAAAAAAACTCCGGTCTAATTTTTTTATCTTTCCAGCGTATTAATGCACTTCTAATACTGGAACTATTGGAATGAAATGTTGGAACTACACTGTTTTATTTTTTTTTTTTTTTTTATTAATTCGTTTATTTTTACAGGCTCAGTTACTTAAGTTTAAAGGAGCCGAATTCTTAAATATAATTTTAAAACTATATACATAAACAATTTTCTTAGATCTATGGTTAGTAAGGTGGAAAACCGATTACTCGCGGTGTACTCGAGTTTAGGAGGGTGACATATTTTTAGGAGAAGGATGGGATATAAGGAAATTGTAACAATGTTGATGAACACTCATTTCTTAAATCTATTCGTATATCTATAGTGTATTTACATTTCAACTTGTTCTACTATTTATAGCAAGGGGACGAATTACCCGCAAAGGAAGGAAAGGAGGGTATAAGGATGTAGGGACAATCACACACGAAGATCTATAGCTTTAAGGAAAACATATATATGGGACATGTAATCAAGGTCTAACCGAGCCAACACATCTCTCACCGGCACATTGGGCTGCCTTCCTCTAGCCCGAAGGGAGTTTTCTAAATTCGATCTGGCAACAAGATACACCTCACACGCCCAAACAACGTGTTCGATGTCGTGGTAACCTCGGCCACAAATGCAGAGATTGCTACCGGCCAGATTGAAACGAAAGAGTAACGCGTCTAACGAACAGTGATTGGACATGAGTCGGGAGAAGGTGCGAATAAAGTCCCGACTCAAGTCTAGACTTTTGAACCACGGTTTGAGGCTAACCTTAGGGATAATCGAGTGAAACCACCGGCCCAATTCATCTTCATTCCACTTGCGTTGCCAGTTAGCGATGGTATTTTTGCGGACTAAAGAATAAAATTCATTGAAGGCGATTTGACGCTGATAAATATCGCCTTCAATTGCACCTACCTTTGCTAATGAGTCAGCCCTCTCATTACCCGGAATGGAGCAATGTGAAGGGACCCAGATAAAGGTAATGACATAACAGCGTCTGGATAAAGCACTCAAAATTTCTCGTATTCTCTCAAGGAAGTACGGCGAGTGCTTTTCCGGCCTCACTGAACGGATAGCTTCGACAGAGCTAAGACTATCCGTTACAATGTAATAGTGTTCAACAGGTCGTGAGGCGACGCTGTCCAGCGCCCAATGAATTGCTGCCAATTCAGCAATATACACTGAGCAAGGATTCTGAAGACTGTGTGAGGTGCTAAAAAATTCGTTGAACACTCCAAATCCTGTGGACTCGTTTATAGTGGACCCATCAGTAAAGTACATATTATCACAATTGATACCCCCATACTTTTCATCGAAGATCGTTGGAGCGATCCTCGATCGTTGGTAATCTGAATATTCATGGATATCTTGCTTCATGGACAGATCAAAATGCACAGAGGAATTGATGTAGTCAAGGAAACAAACACGGTTGGGAATATACGAAGAAGGATCAACCTGCATGGAGATGAATTCATGATATGAACTCATGAATCCGGAGTGAAAATTTAGCTCGATCAGCTGCTCAAAATTTCCGATCACCAATGGGTTCATGACCTTACACCGGATGAAGAACCGAAGAGATAATAAATTGAAGCGATCTTTTAGTGGGAGTAGGCCTGCCAAAACCTCGAGACTCATGGTATGCGTTGAGGGCATACATCCCAACGCAATACGGAGACAAAGATACTGAATTCGCTCGAGTTTAATGAGGTGTGTTTTGGCAGCTGATTGAAAACAGAAACTGCCATACTCCATCACTGAGAGAATAGTTGTTCGATACAACATTATAAGATCTTCGGGATGGGCTCCCCACCAGGTGCCGGTAATTGTACGGAGAAAGTTTATTCTTTGCTGGCATTTTTTACTCAGATACCTAATATGGGCCCCCCAAGTACATTTGGAGTCGAACCAGACCCCAAGATACTTGAATGACATAGCATGAGTGATCGGTTTACCCAAAAGTTGAAGCTTTGGTTTTGCTGGTCTATGCTTCCTAGAAAAAACCACCATCTCTGTTTTCTCCGTGGAGAATTCGATCCCTAGCCCAATGGCCCAGGTTGAAAAATTGTTCAAAGTATCTTGTAAGGGTCCTTGCAGGTCGGATTCGTTTGATCCTACGACAGACACCACTCCATCATCTGCAAGTTGTCTTAGGCTGCAATTTTGTGTAAGGCAATTGTCGATGTCGCTTACATAGAAGTTGTACAAAAGGGGGCTTAAACATGAGCCCTGGGGAGGCCCATGTAAGAGACCCGACTTACTGCCGAATCTCCGTGAGAAAAGTTCAAATGTTTCTCACAAAGCAAGTTATATAACATATTATTCAATAGAGGCGGCAGACCCCGAGAGTGTAATTTGTCCGACAAAACCTCTATTGAAACAGAATCGAAAGCCCCCTTTATGTCCAAGAATACTGAAGCCATTTGTTTTTTTTCGGCGTAAGCCATTTGAATTTCTGAAGAAAGCAACGCAAGACAATCATTCGTCCCCTTGCCCCTGCGGAACCCATATTGTGTATCTGAGAGTAGGCCATTCGTTTCAACCCATCGATCAAGGCGAAACAAGATCATTTTCTCCAACAATTTCCGTATACAAGACAGCATTGCTATTGGGCGGTACGAATTGAAGTCGGACGCGGGTTTTCCGGGTTTTTGAATAGCTATAACTCGTACTTGTCTCCAATCATCTGGAACAATATTATTCTCCAGAAACCGATTGAATAAATTCAACAAGCGATGTTTCGCCACATCAGGGAGGTTTTTCAGCAAGTTGAACTTAATTCTATCCGATCCCGGAGCAGAATTGTTACAAGAAAGCAGAGCAAGAGAGAATTCTACCATCGAAAACTCGAAATCAAGATCGCACCTATCTTGTGGTATATCTCGAACAATTTTTTGCACAGGAGCGGAATCAGGACAAACCTTCCGTGCAAAATTAAAAATCCATCGATGTGAATATTCTTCGCTTTCATTCGTTGAATAGCGATTTCTCATGTTTCGAGCCACTTTCCATAATTTTTTCATTGACGTTTCTCGTGACAAACCTCCCACGAAATTTCGCCAATAAGCACGTTTTTTCCCTTTGATTAAGTTTTTAAATTGATCTTCAAGGGCTAAATACGTTTGAAAATTTTCAGGGGTTCCACGTTTCCGAAAAGCTTTAAATGCATTCGATTTTTCTACATAAAGCTTGGAACACTGGCTATCCCACCATAGATTGGGAGGCCTTCGGCGAATAGTGGAACCTGGGATGGGTTTCGTTTGAGCGCGAACTGCGCTGTCATAGATCAAACGAGAAAGGAAGTTATACTCCTCCAATGGAGGTAAGCCATCTCTGGAATTGATGGCTAGAGCAATCGCGTCCGCATATTTTTTCCAGTCAATGTGTCTTGTGAGGTCATATGCCATGTTTATAGATTCAGAAGAATTCGACCCAATGGTGATGGAAATTTTGATTGGCAAGTGATCACTACCGTTGGGGTCCTGGATTACATTCCACTTGCAATCTAACGATAGTGAATTCGAGCAAAGCGAGAGGTCAAGAGCACTTGGGTTAGCAGGAGGTTTAGGTACACGTGTTGTTTCCCCAGTATTCAAAACGGTCATATTGAAGCTGTTACAAAGGTCATAGATCAACGATGAACGATTGTCGTCGTACTGTTCCCCCCAGGCAGTTCCGTGAGAGTTGAAGTCTCCCAAGATCAATCGTGGCTCAGGAAGGAGTGAGCACAAGTCAACAAGTTGCTTGCGGCTAACCGCAGCTCTCGGAGGCCAATACAAGCTGACAATACAGAGGTCTTTGCCTCTGATGTTTGCATGACAAGCAACAGCTTCGATCCCTCCAATAGGTGGAAGGTCAATTCGAAAAAATGAGTGGTACTTATTGATCCCCAATAGCACCCCTCCGTATCTGTCATCACGGTCCAAGCGAATAATATTGAAATCGTGGAAAGAGAGATCATCTCGCGAAGAAAGCCAAGTTTCGGACAGAGCAAAAACATCACAATTGGAGTTATGAATTAAAAATTTGAATGTATCCAATTTAGGGATAAGACTACGACAATTCCACTGTAAAACAGTGATATCTCCGACCTCTCTATTTGAATTAGACATCAAGAGAGATAATCATTGCAAGGAGGGGCCATGTTTGCATCAATTGTTGCAAAATTGTCTTTAATACTGGAAGCATTGAGATAACAATGGTTCTGATGGAGTCGGAAACATTAAAACACGTGAAGATTTGATCCACAAGGTCAGACAACTTTATAAATCCCGATTGGGAAGTTGAACTGGACGGAAAAACAGGGACAGTTGGGGTTTTTGATGTCCCCTCGAGTGCTGGGTTGTTCAAAGATGAACTATTCCCACGGAAGCCAGGAGGAACCTGATTTTGCTTGTCCGCTGCACTCGATTTTTTAGGCAAGCTAACAGGGGGTATCACCGGGGGGACTTGTTCTTGAATTTTGGGAGTGGTCACATTTTTGCGCCGGGGATTCCCTTTGAAAATAAACGGTGTGCCCCCGCTAGCTGTGTCCGCTTCCATTTCATCAACTGGCAACGTAGAGAAAACATTGTGTGTGTAGATTGGTTGTTGTTGCTGCTGGGCCAGTGGAGAAGCGCCCTTTAAAATTTCCGCAAATGTGCGTTTCGAGCGTTCCTTTAAAGAGCGCTTCTGTTTCTCCCAGCGACTCTTGTAAGTTTCACAAGCTGAGAGTACATGTGGAGCTCCTCCGCAATATGGACACTTATGCTCAGTCGCACTGCAGGATTCGCCCACATGTTGCTCTCCGCAAGTGGCACAGCGCTCCTTGTTGGCACAATAAGCTGAAGTGTGGCCAACAGACTTGCATTTTTGGCAAGTCATGGGCTTTGGCACGAAGAGTAGCATAGGCAGCCTCAATTTATCCACCATGACGTAGTCAGGGAGGGCGGAACCAGCAAAAGTTACTCGAAACGAGTCGGACGGCGTGAATTTAGTTTCTCCCCCTTCTTGGGAGACTTTCCCTAGTTGGCGGCAGTCCAAGATTTTAACACTCACCAAAGGGAGTTTTTTAAATTTTCCAAATCCTTCTTTTATCATTTTACACGTCAGACCCGTTTCAGTTACCACCCCCGAGATTTCTACGTCATGGGACGGCACGTAGACACGATACTCTAGGGTGAACCTCTGGTCGATCACAATACCGTTTGCATGTTTCCGGTCACTCACGATAACACGCAGTTTGTTCGGTCTAACTTTTAAAATTTCGATCACGGAGGAGTAGTATCTTGTCAGATCTTTCGTGATCTGAATAACATTCAGTGCTTTTCCGTTTGGTTTGGGCCGGAAGAAAACAACCCAGGGACCAGTTCCAGGTGCATCTTCTGGATAAACCTTGACACGGGGAGAGGATACAACAGAAGAGGAAGACGAGGACGAGGTTGGAACTGGCTCGGAAATATCAGAAGAAGGAAATGAAATCGATGGTGGGAGAGGAGGAGTGGGAGTTTTGGGGAGTTCAGGGAGGAGGGAGGAGGCAATTTTTTTCGAGGGGGGCTTGGTAGGATGAGCAGATTCGTCCCCAGACGAACTACATTCTGTAGGAGGGACTCGTTTATGTTTTTTCCCATTTACTTTTTTTGAATTGGTTTCAGAGTCGGAGGTCTCCATTTCTGGAGATCCCTCATCATTCTCCATTATAATCAATGTTCTAACTAATTTTCTAATCTTATATTTATATTTATTTTATATGTACCTCGTTGCACCAAATCGAACGGCAGACCACGTTGATACAGACGAGATGGTGTATCGGCCAATAATGCGATGAATCGGTATACCTCGGTGATAATACGGCAATGCCAGAAAAACAATGCCGATAATCCGACACCAGCAAAAGGTCACAGCGTCCGCTGTAGCAGCCTTTGTTCTCCGCTGATTGTGGCACTGGTATTCCGCTTTTCCACAGCACGGATCACACGCGACATTCACAAACCCGCTTGGGTGAAAACAAAAGCACTCCACCAGTCACGAAGCCAATAACGGTATTGTTGTAACGGTACAATAGACGCAAACAACTCTACGTCTGGATGCCTCGGAAGCTGGTTAACGAATGAACTACACTGTTGAGATACTATCTGTTATAGCGACAAAGCGCAACAGCTAATTGTATGAGCAAATCAGAAAAAAAGTAAATTTCCATAGTTCAGACATCAAGACAAAAAGATAAAAGTGACTAGAATAGTTAAAACTAATGTTAATTTTGCTAGGACTGTTCATTCTGTCTAACGAATCACAAATTAAATATACATGAGAGGCATTTCTTCCATTACTATTAGTTGTCAATTTGTTATGTCTCACATAATCTTCTTACAGCAGGCTCACTCTCAGATTACAACTTCCCCAATGTTTCTGTATTAAGGTGACCTATTCCTCGAAGTGTTTGCAGAAAAGTAAGTCATCCGCCGAACGGACTAATCTTCTGTGTCTCGTTCACTCGTTCACTCGGGATAAGAAACATTGCACTTTTTTTCGACCTCGCGAGCCCGCCTGTCAATTTGCACCACTCTGTCATTTGCGCCAGAACGTCGCGAATTCAGTGCCAATGTTTCCGTTTTCTCCTATCTTCCTCGCGAGTTGGATCACGACGCTGGTGAAGCTTTTCCGTTTCCGTGAAGCTATTAATACTCGCCAATGACTCACATACTCTCGGAGGCAGACGGATGGAAGCGAAAAAAAGGACACCGGTAAATTGGTGTTGATTTATTTATTTGCTGGATAATCCTGTCAACTTCCGTGGACTTCGCCCTTGAGATAGTGACTTTGGAGGGTATATTGTTCCATCATTGATTATCGAGATGGGTTTAATTCACGAACTTAAAAGCAAGGGGAAAATCGTATTAGCTCCGGAGAAACCAAACCTAATTCATAAATTAATTACTATGACCCTTAACAACACATCACAGGTTTTCGGTTGAATTAATATTTAATCAATTTTCTGCCACCTTCGCTCAGGGGGAAGGAACCCATTTTGGGCACGAAGCGAAACAATATTGGTCATAATGTTATTATTGTGAAGACTTGTTTCTTGACGTGGTGTGAAATTTCGCAAGGTCTCGTTTGGAGACTTTGCTCATTTCGTCCCTGAAAGATTATTTGTTTCACACATCTTCTCATCCTGTTTATCGGAGCCTTTGGTTCTGGCTTTGAATTATGGAACAAAATTAGCAGCTCATCTGTTATTCAAACAACTTTTGGGTTGAAGATTTTCTAGTTGATTGCTGATGGAGCCACTACTGATGTCGTCAGTAAAATTTATATAATCCGATAAACCAGTCGACGCTTCGGTGGCGGTGATGGTGTGTTCTATTTTTAGATCAACATTAGAATAGGATCACATTATAACCAAGTTAAGTTTGCTGAACAAAATAGCCTCAAATCAGATAAAGAGTTAATAAGGGAATATCTTTGATTCTTCCTTTACTTCTGTGATTTGATGATGATGAATTCAGAAAAAATCATAATAATGATTTCTCTCATTAACATTAAAGTTCGACACTGTTCGACACACCTCTGCGATAAATTAAATCTTGTTACATGCCATCCTTTCCCACCGAACAAAAATTTATAGAAGGTTGTGTTCAAGACACGATCGCATTGTTGACGTAGACCTACGCTGTAGTTTAATTCATGTCGCTTGTTTATAGCTGCGAATATTATTTTATAATGCTACGAAAATTTTGAAATAACCATTCTACCAGCTTGGTCGCTCTGAAATGTTTTTTTATTATTGTAGAATCATTTGACGATAATTGTTTGATGATTCATTCATGTGCTCGCAGAACATTACATGCTCGAGATAAACGTCATCCTTAGTGGAAAAAGTTTTGCTACTGGCAAGCGAAACCAAATCACATACAAAATTCCAGAACGATATTTACTTTCTTGGTGACTAAATAAGCGAAATAAACTCTATCTGCACGCGAACCCAAATAAACTAATGACTTGTTATAACTTATTGAATAACTTGGCATTCCCCAAATAATTTTATGGTGCACAACCTTAACACCTGCTTCACCATAGCGTCAGTTCAATGCATTGATGCAATGTCAAAGACACCAACGAAGACTTTATGATGACAGAAAACAAACAATGTTAACTGCTTGGAAAAAGGCTGAATGTTCGCCTCAGCAGAAATTCTTTACTAATACCCTAATGTAAATAATTCCCTCCCGCTATCTCCCCTCCTTGTTTATATTAATCACCAACTGACCCGGCAAAGTTCG